>NW_027225571.1:7967500-8275000 GCF_038994185.2 Dermacentor albipictus | reverse complement strand
AACCTTCCCTGGTGGTCAAAAATTAATCCGGAGTCCCCTACTAAGGTTGGCCTCATAATCAAATCGTCATTGTGGCACGTAAAACCTCAGAATTCAATTCAAATAATAAAATGAGTTCTATATGTATACGCCTGACAAATACCGAGCCTATACAGATGATAGTTTAGGTACTACGTTTATTTTGCCGCCATGGGGCACTATTTACGCAACAAACTTTATTTGCCATATTTCTGTCGTGTGACATAATGCAGATATATGCATGTTAATGAGGACTCAGCTGAAGATACATTTTTTGTTCTCTAATTCGTAAAAAGCGCTTCTCATTGGTCCGGGAGCTGCTTCAATATCACTTCGTTCGATCATCGCGCTTTTTTTGTCCCGGTTCTCGTCCGCAAACAAATTTGAAAATTCGTGATCAGCGTCGTCCGCATGCTGATTCTGTTGGCGGAGTTTTATTATACCTTGAAGACAGCAAATGTTACTAATTGGGGCTGAAAGAGCCACAAGAAACACAATTACGAGAGTCATGCGCAATCCTGCGAAAGCTGCAGCACCACCACAAATTGAACAGATGTTACCCAACGACGATTTCTTTCTTTTGTTTTCCTTTCTTTAAATTTTGCAACCTCTTCCCTACACTTCTGCATTAAACATAAAGCTGTCATATATTAAGAGCTGCTGTCTCAGGGGACGTTCACTCATTTGATCGAGACGAGGCGAATGCGCCAGCTTCGGTGAGTGCATAGCAGCTTGTATCCGTATAGGCGACAAACGAGCGTCATTGCATCGCGATGCGTATGTAGTGGATGTTGACGTGCACGTTGCGCGTACTCGAAGCGAGCTCTCTTCACGCGAAGAGAACGCGTCGTAAAAAACAGTTCCAAAGTTTTCTTCGATGCCAGCTTCATAGCCGCGTTTGTAGCTCGAATATTCAGGCATGTCGCACTGGCTACAACGAGGATTGTCCAGAACCTCGAATCCACCTGTCGTTGTATCTTATCCCCATGGTGCAGCTTGTTTCTCGTTGTAATCCCCTGCAGTGTCCCTTGAGTATCTTCTCGCGTCCGTGTCTTAACATTGCGCTGGTTTTTCGCCATCTTACGCTGAGAACATCTGCCAGTGCGTCCTCGCTGATTTTACGAGTCCCTCAGCTGTTGTGTCATCGTCGGTCTTCTCCGTATTTGCGCATGCACTCTCCTCTGGCAGTGCACCCCTTATGAGCTGCCGCCTTCGACTCGGGCAAGTGTGATTCGTTTTGCACCTTTGCCATTGCGATTTCTCACGTTATTCATTACGCCACCTTCATCTGTGACAGCGAGCTTTGATCTCGTCGTACGCACTACGCTTCATGATTTTCTATAGATTTTCTTAGGAGCGGGCTCTTCGGAATGATTTAGCCCTGCGTGATTAATTGAGCCATGGTAGGGAAAGGTATATGGGATGTAATAACAGCCCTTAACAGCTACTCTCTGAACGAATGATGTCTCGGTTTCTCAAATGTGGGACTTCCGATATACGGCACTGTTAGCAGGGGTCGGTGTAATTAGCATCCACCGCTTATTATTATTTTTGTTTATCTCGGAACACCTGCCACTCAGGCAGCCGATGACACAGCACTTTGTGGCTCGCCGAAAATATACTTACTTGGGTGGTAACGATGTCGGGCACGCAGCGGCGAAACTCATAGTTAGAACCACGAACAGCTATCTGCGCAGCAAAAGCACGCTTCACGCCGTGTACGACAAACTGTGATAGTTCGTGGGAGCTCGGGCTGCCTGATGTGCCGACCGTAGCTTCTCGCAAACAAGCGCGTTAATACGCGGCTCTACCTCATCGACGGCTCCGCCCAACGCCGAAGTATCCTCGGCTGCCTCATACCTCACCATGCCCCGAAGCCAAGGTGTGGCCTCTTATGACCCGGGCGCCGTCGCCAATCCTGCGCCGGCCGAAAAGCTGGGGGGGGGGGGGGGGGGGCTGAGTTGACCCCTCTCTCCTACCTCTCTGGAGAATGTTAGTCTCTTGCCGGATGCTCTGGTGACGCGCTACTCAACGTATAGCTCCATTCCCACCCTCCCCACCGCTTCCCATCATTTACCGCGAGCACATCCGATGCCCCTGCGATCACCGCACCGATCGTTTCCGCCGCACCGCCGCAAGCGTGGTCAGGCCTGCCTATCTGGTGGTACGTATTTAATTGAGACCTCTCCAGAGACAGTGGACACGTATTCGCCGGCAAAGGATTTCGGAGTGCGTTAGTCCGAAGTTTTCCATAGAACTTGAATTGCCGAGATGAATTTTATTAGAGCTGCACGGCTGTACGCCCCCCTCCTCCCCTTTTCCTTGCTTTTTCTTTTTTCGTTCGCAGGAATGTATGAAAGGAAATACATAACACAGCGGTTGTTACGTCGAGTGTCAGTAGACAACCAAATCTCCATACATGCTTGTCACAACAAAAGCAGCCACGACGGCAACGATCATTAACTACAGGATCGTCGTGTAGGAGCTGGACGTCGCGACGTTTCGACACTCACTCCGGTTCGGTCGGTAGTCTGCTATGCTGCTATACATCGACCCTTGCAACGAATTAACACGGCAAGCGGGGCGACTTAGTGATTGAACATGTTCCTGTGGGTGGGCAGCGCGCAACCCGGACGAAAGACAAGAGGAAGTACACAAGTACTGCGCTCCTATCGTGTACTTCCTCTTGTCTTTCGTCCGGGTTGCGCTGCCCACCCACAGGAACATGTCCTGACAACGAGTAGCGGCGTAGGAGGCGCGACCGAGCGAGCCACAAAAGGTGTCAAAACGTCGTCAAAGTCCAACTCTCTCATGACCACTTTCCGCATTATGACGTCAAGACACAGTAACTTCCTGGGGAAGGAAGCCGAAATTGGTTCTCTAAAAGCTACTATATTAGATTAATAAGGCGCTCTGAGGCTCGCGAGTATTTCTTTTTTCCGTGGTCGAAGAGTATAGGACCCACATTGAACGCAAAAAATAAAATAGTCCTAAATATTATGTCGGTATAGCACTCCTTTAAGCAATTCTCTCTCGTTCCACTTGATCGCGCTTGAAGGCGCTGCGACTTCAATCCGTTCTCGTCGTCGGCATCCTCGTTGCACGGAGTAAAGGGCTTTGCGGGGATCGCGGACCGAAAGAAGAAAGGCAGAATAAACGGAGTGGCACGAGGCATAGCATATACGTCGGCATAAAAGCGGGACCACCGAGAAGAACATCTTCGCCATCCCCTAATCCGGCACCGTTCCAGTTGCCGTCCTTTTACGTGCCCGCGTGCCGCCTCGGTCGTCGTGCTCGAGCGATGGGCAGCAGCTAGTCAACCTACGCACCCGCGCTCGCATATATGAAACCTACCCGGACGAGACGCAAGGCCCAGGCTGCTGCTTCTCCTACTCATCGCCTTCGCACGCACCAAAAGTAACTGGGCGCAGTCGCGCTATTCCTCCCTTATATAGCTTCTTTTTTTTCCCCTTTCTTTCCGTACGGCGCCACGCCGACCCAGGCACACACGGAACGAAGATTCCGCGCGCAGTTGAAATGCGCTCTTCGGGCGCGCGCAGCCGGCCTAGTCTCTAATCCTATCGGCATAGCGAATTCGAATACGACAGCCCCCCTCGTTCTCTCGCTCCTCTGTCTGCCTGAGTTACACGTATTTCCGAGGGCTTTCGCGCGCGCAAGGAGGGATCAGTCGGAGTCTCTCTCGAGCCAGCGCTGTGGTGGCGAGGGAAGTTGAGCAACGCGCAGGGAGAGAGATAGAGAGAGATCAGTCAGAGGTTTCCTCGGAAGGGGACTTAAGCAAAGCGAGATAAATAGACAAACGCAGATAGAGGAGCCGCAGGAGATGGGAAGACCGAAATGCCGTTTCGTGGACGCTGCCACCAGGACCACTGGGTGACTGAGTGTGCGCGTGTGTGTGTGTGTGGGAGGGAGGGGGGGGGGGGTAGTGTGTGCAACGTAGTTCACATACGACGCGAAATCCCCGCATCCCGCACCTCACCATTCCGCTGCTCTAGCTCCCCCTGATCCCTTTTCGCCGCGTCGCGCCCTGTGTTCCCTTGTCGTGCGGACGAATTAAAACTCTGCGGCAGCTCGTTTCGAGCACAGCGCAAAGCCGTCGCTCGGGGCTTTCGAAACAATCCGCCCCGGGGATTTAGCGTGCGTAGTCCCGCCACGTAGGTTACGCCGCCGTCGGTGTCCCCTACGCGTTTTTACGGCATATACGTATAACTGCGAACACGTCGATTCGCGGGCGGCCTCGCGAATGCCTGGTCGAACGCTGCTGGCGCTGCCAGGTTGAAGTGCTCAGGCCTGTGTACGCGGTCGCCGCTGCGCCTTCATTGCGCCAACTATGTATATATATATATATAGTTGGAGCAATGAAGGCGCCGACTTACGAAAATTCTATTTTTAATGTTTTAACGTTTTCGCCGTGCGCAGCCAACACGTTACAACATCAAAAATTGAATTTTGCGTAAGTGTGCGCCTTCGTTTCGGGAACTACCTATGCACCGGACCCACTGAACATTTCCTTGAATTGTATATATATATATATATATATATATATATATATATATATATATATATATATATATATATATATATATATATATATATATATATATATATATATATATATATATAAACGAGAAGACAGGCGGTTAACCGAGGGGCCCGATTTTTATTTGTCATATAAGAAGCCAACAAACAGTGACACCAAGGACAACATAGGGGAAATTACTTGTGCTAAATAAATGAAATAAAGAAACGGTAAATTAATGGAAATTAAAGTGGATGGGGAAACGGTGCCCTGGTAGCTCAATTGGTAGAGCATCGCACGCGAAATGCGAAGGTTGTGGGTTCGGTTCGCACCTGCGGCAAGTTGTTTTTTCATCCACTGTAATTTCCATTAATTTACTGTTTCTTTATTTCATTTATTTAGCACAAGTAATTTCTCCTATGTTGTCCTTGGTGTCAGTGTTTGTTGGCTTCTTATAACATATTATATATATATAACATATATATATATATATATATGTATATATATTATATATTATAATAATATATATATATATATATATATATATATATTATATTCTTATAACATATATATATATATATATATATATATATATATATATATATATATATATATATATATATATATATATATATAGTGTTTTGTGGCCAAATAGGGCTATATGCAAATGGTGTTGACTTGTAAATGACCAATGAATTAAGTTGGGTAGATGTAAGATGGCCGCAAACAGGCCTGAAATCAGTCGTTCTACAAGTGGGTAAAATATGTATGTATTGTAAGCATGACAGTGGCTGTAGTGATCTGTGCTGTGAGTGTAAAAGGCATACTACAGAGTAATGACAGATTAAAATGTAGCACTGGTGCTAGTTTACGTTTAGCACTATTTTCTCACGCAAGATTCTAGAACTCAAGGGCCTGGAAACCAGGACAGTAAGAAATGAAACTGTCGCAGCGGCAGCTTCACTTGAAATGCCGTGCTACGTAACTGTTGGACCGATAACGCGCAGTGTCTGAACATCGGTCAAATAAACTTAAAAGTGATATATATATATATATATATATATATATATATATATATATATATATATATATATATATATATATATATATCGAGCGAGCTTTCACGCTCACTCGAGTACGCCGGGCCGATGAGCCCCGTTCCACGCGAATAACAGGGGAGCGGCGCGCACCGCACGAAAGATGAAACGGATGCAACACAAATAAAGACAGATGGAAGAGCAAGAGGAAAACAAGCTGTCTTTCACGATTGCAGCGTCGCTCCATCTTTCCGGCCGACGCGAAGAGCGCTTTCTCGGGCAAGCACGCCTCCCGCTTGCCCGCTCAAGCACAGACGACACGTCCAAACGGCCGCCCCGACGGACAAACTGCCCCGCGGCGGTGGATCTCTCGATGGCTGAGCGTTCCTTGCTTTTCTGTACGCGGGCGAGTCCGCAAGCACACACACAGACGCACGCAAGGAAGATCCAGAGCAGCAGCGTTTCGCGCAGCCAGCTCTACCGCGCATCCCCTCCCGACTATACACTATACAGTCATGCTCCTCCTCTCCTCCGCACGTCGCTCTCGCAACCCGGTTTCCCTTGGCGTCATCCCATCGCGTCCTTTCGCTCGTTGCTGCTGCCCTGGAGGCCGCTGCTGCAGTCTCGGCAACCCCACTATGCCGCTTCTTTCCCTGTGGTTCCAAGCCGTTGTTGTCGTTGCTGCTCCCTTCAACTCCCCCCCCCTCCCCATTCCCGCCCCACGCGCGAGTGAGTTCTCGTCGTTTCCGCCACTGCTCGCCTCCGACGACGCATGGAAAGGGAAGCTGCGGCGCCTTTGCGGTGAAGAAGGAAGCGAGATGGGCCTCTGGCCGGGTCGCACAAAGGGAGTAAGGAGGAGAGGGAAATGCGGAGCAGTGCATTTGAAATTCACATGAGGCAATTCGGGGCGCGTCTGTTACGCCTTTGGCGTCCATCTTGGGCTGTCTTCTCCCGTCTTTCCCTCCTCTTCTCGCAACTACACCCCCGCGCGTGCCCACTTTCGCGCGCATATATTCCCCCTGGATAGCCTAGGATTCTTGGCTCGTTTTTGTTAGTCACTTTTGCTTGCTGCTTTTCCTTATTTTTATTTTTCTCTCCCTAGTAGTCACGCGTGTGCGAGGCAATCTTCCTATCCTTCCCCCTTTGTCTCCTTCTTTTCTTTTTTCATTCATTTCGCGCGTTCGAGCTTGCCTTCTTGGGCATACTCTGTAGTTTCGTCTCGCGCTGACCGTTTGCTTACGCCAATATGCCCCCTCCCTCGCCTCTTCCCGTTCTTTTCCGATTTGTGCTTCATGCCTTTTGCTTGATCTACGCAACGCCTTTGTGCCCGTCGACCGAGCGTCCTGTTCAATTTTTATTTGATTTCTTTCTTTCTTCCTTCCTTTCTTTCCTTCTTTCTTTCTTTCTTTCTATTTTTTTATACCGCTGTGGTGACTGCGCACTCTTTTCATCGTTTGCACGCGCGCCCTGTCTCGCGATTTTTTGTCTCGAAAGTTCTGCATTGAGGCCAGGGTAGCGCCAAGCTTTATTGTGTCGCTTACTTCTAGTTTCGTTCATACGAAGTTTTGGCTGAACGTACGGATACAGGAAGCTTACCAGTGGGAGACGTTCGACGTGAGTTACCTGGGGACAACCGCACACAAAACGCAACCGATATTCGCACACATGTTCAAATGAACGAATCGAACAACGAGTGCACTTCAGCCTGCAGTTAGAGAATGAGCAAAAAGAACCCTGTAATGTGTAGTTGATAAGGTCTTATGCAGCCTTGATATATATAAGTACCTGTTTACGGGTGTTTCGCTTTCCAGACAACAAACATACACGCTTACTTTCGCAAATTGATACTGAAGGACTAAAGACAATTCAGTGCAGATTTGGCTGCTCTATCACATGCGGCACACCGTGACACTTAATGACTTAAATTCCCCAGATCATTCGCGCAGTGACGTAGATCACCGTGCACGCTTTAAAGGACCGAGTCAACAAACAAGAGTTTACTCAATAAGCGAGGTTGAGATCTAGTCATCGGAACCAACCAGACATGGGCAAAGCGCACGTCACGTTTCACTAAGAACCTTGTAAGTATATAATTTTGCTTGGGGTTGTTTATGTGACTTGAAAACTGAGTGTGACGCTGGATAAGTTTATGTATGTTTCGAGATGCTCCGTTGCAACGAGGTAAAAGCAGACTCTGAAGTTTGTCAAAGCCCTAAAATATTACTACCGGTGCCACAGTTTCCTTGCAAAACAAAGTAATAAAAATCAAAATTTTGGGGATTTTCACAGAGGTAAATCGCACTTCAAACAGCAGGAATTTGGAACAAGCTATCGGCCGAAAAAAAAAAGGAAGAGAGAGAGAAGCATTATCATTTGTATACGATGTGCATCTAACATGTAGAATCTATTTTCTGTGGGCATTCATAAGAAAAGTGTCCCTGTGTCTGTGTGTTCAGTTATTCGCTAAAAAGAAAAAAGACCCTCTCCCACAAAAATCGCGCTTGTTTCAGCTCGCGGCCGCTAGAGCCGCTGTTTGCCCGTTTTGATGGTATCTTTAGCACGAAAATAAACGCAGCAGCAAGGTGAAAATAACGAGCCTGGCAGCACGAGCCTCCAACCAACTTGAAATAGGGGTTATTTTCTTTTATTAAAAGAATAATTATTTTCGCGTCCATCATAATTCCTGGATTCGCCGGCGTTGCGATAAGCCAAGTTTTCCCGCGAAAGGAATTTCTAGCGAGGGCTGCTGTGCTCTATGGGGTGCGCACCTTTCGGACCCACTCGCCCATGAGCTGTTCACAGCATTCAACCTGCGACCACTTACTCCACTTATTTCCTGCACAGCTCGCACAAGGTTCCTGCTATCTGGAACCGGCTCTGAGGCGACACGCTTTGCCCCACGTAATCCCACTTCGTCGTTTTATCCGCACATATACTGTACGAACATGTGCCTGCGCGCGCGAGCGTGTTTTCGTTCTCCCGTTTCCTATGCTCTCCGATCTTCCATGTGTGACATTCTGCCGGGGATACAGTATATTTAGAAGACGTTCTAAATGGCAACGACCACGCGAATGGAGCGAGCAATAACATCGAAGGCGGCCAATCCCACCCACATAAATTATGCCTCTAAAAACAAAATATCAAAAACTCAAAATATCAAAAGATCCTGGTGCCTCAGCACGTTCTTTTGATATTTTTATTATTTCTCTCGTAACTTTTTTTTTCTTTCTGGTTCCTAACTCTCTCGGAATGAAACCTTTTTCCATGTCCGTCTCTCTCTCTCTCTCTGAACACACAAACCTCAAATCTCGTTCGGCGCGCAATCTCATAACCCGAAACCTGTGATTCTTCGTTGTTTCTTTCTCTTTCTTTTCCTTCCTGGCGCATTTTCGTCGTGGATTTTCGTTCGTTTTGGCAGCTGCCTCGGCCCCACAGCTGGCCCCAACTCATCCTCGGTCCTCGGCATTATTTCAAGCGCGCTTATACTGCACACACACACGCACACGCATGCACACACACGCACAAACACACACACACACAAACACACACACACGCACACACGCACGCACGCACGTTGCGCCAATAAAGAAGTCACAGAAGAAACAAACACAGAAAGTCTCATCGGGCGACATTGGTAGCACGGAGAGGGAGGGAAAAAAAGCACAAAAAGAAAACAGCGTAACGTTGAAGACGCCCTCCCGTCTTCCCCTTTCCTTACACACGTGCCATTTCCTCCCCCCCCCCCCCCCGAGGTGACTTGTCCGCTCGCGCAGTCTTGTGGGCCCCGCCCGCGGTTCCCGCTTTTTTCGGCGTCGCGCTGCAATTGCCCAGCGCGGCCGTATATACGAGTCTATATCCCGGAACGTTGCAGGAAACAGCGACAAACCGCACGTATAAAAACATAAAGCACCCAAACAACGGAAGGAAATGTGAACAGCGCCAAATGAACGGGAGCTGCCGCCCCTCTTTTTTCGCTCTCAATTTCTTTTTTTTTCTTTTTGTTCCCGGTTTGTTCGCGGCAGCGTTTCGCGAAGAAACGAAATGACTCGCGTTATTTACTGTATGCCCAGAAATACGGGCAGCGAATCGCGCCGCCGTAGTCCCTTGTCTCTTGTGGTTCCTTATTTGTTCGTCCCGTGGCGCTCGCATCATTTTTTTTTTCTTTCGCTGATGCGCCTGCTTTGAAAGTTTCCTCTTGTTTACACGTCCGTCCGCGTGCTCCCCTGTCGCGGGCTTTCCATATTGGCGTTAAACCTTTAGGACAGTCGCTTCATTATTTTTTTTTTCAAATCTTATTCGTACCTCGTCTTATGCTCCGGTTTATCGTTGCAGTGCCAACGAATCTCTTTCCTTGGATGTTTTTTGTTTAATCTGTTCTTTTTTTCCCTCTTCCGCGTCAACTTTCGACAGTCGCCCACGGTCTCGTCCCCGCCCACGGCGGCCTTTGTATATTGTATATACACAGGTCCTTTTCCTGTTTACTCCTCGGTTCACTAGCGTTGTGCGCCGTAGCACTCGCTGCTTTAAATTCATTCGAAAGGGTCGCTCTCTCTCTCTCTCTCTCTCTGCGTTGCATATGTTGTCTCAGTCTCGCTATACGGCATCGAGTTTCAAGCGGGCCTTCCGCGGCGCGCGCGCGAGCTGTCCTCACAATGGACGCGGCTTCCGAAGATTTGATCCACCCCCAAGAGCATTCCTATTTCTCTCCATGCTACCTCGCTTTCTTGCTTTATTTCATTTCATTTTATTTTTTTTTTTGCTTAAAGAAGGGGCGGCGGCTCCATTCGTATTCGTGTCGTGCATATGCAGGCGCATATTTTTTTGTGCGTAGCTTTTGTTTCTTTCTTACTGCTCTTCAAATGTGCGCTGACGCTCGTAAAGTTCTCCGCTTTCTTCTTGTCTTTATATTCTATATGCATGCGAAATACACACGCATACTCATTGTGCGCACTCGAAAAGATTCCTTGCGTCTCCCTAATAATACAAGACCGCTTTCTGTTGCTTCTTAATCTTTCTGGGGATTTTTCCCGTTTCTTCTTCTATTTCTTTCTCCACTTCGTGTCGTCGCTCGTCTCTTCGGCCCACGGGCTGTTTCCCGTTTCTCCGAGGCCTATCGCGCGGATATGCCACGAATATTTCTCTTCTCCGGTGAAGAAAAACGTAATAAAAAATACTAAAAGAAAGCGTCTACTCTGCGCTCTTTGTTGTGTGCGCACGCACGCGAGCGCGCTTTTGTTGCCCACTAGCACCGCGAACGGAGCATTTTGCTCGCAGCGCAGGTTTCCACATTCTTTCCCTCCCTTCAAGTCTCTCGCCTCTTATCCTCCAGCTTGTTTATTCTCTGCCCGCTCGCGGCACCACACTATGCGTCCTTTCATGCTGCAGTTTTTTTTTCGTCGAATTATCGTCGCCTTAAATATACGCCTGCCGCCCGTCTACTACCTACCACCTCAACCTTTTGTATTTTTCTTTTCTTTATTCCCCTCGTTTATTTGCTTCCTAAGACTTGCGTGCAGTAAAGCGCTTGAAGAAACCGCTGTTCTTCAACTCTTTGCTTGCGTCCTTGTTTGCTTGCTTTCGTGCATTTATCCCTTTTTGGCTTCGCTCAATATTTCACGGCTGGCGCTGCTTCCTTGTATGTTGCTCTTCCAGTATCTCATTCTTTTCTCGGTGCTGAAACGAGCTCGAGAAGAGAACAAACAAACAAACAAACAAACAAACAAACAAACAAACAAACAAACAAACAAACAAAGAAGCAAACAAAAAAAAAGAACAGCAGATGATCAACCGCAGTCTCCCCATAGGCGTTTATTTACCCTTCTCTTCAACGTTTACTTGTTTGCTCTGCACCTCGACTCTCACCCGATCCGTGATTTTATCTTTCTTTCTTTTTTTTTTCTTGTTTCCTTGCTTTTCCATTCTCGTCCTCTCGATCGCTTTGCACTTTCCTTCCCCACATCGTACCGTCGTTCCTCTTGTTCTTAAACAAACAAACAACCAACATAATGGAAACCAAAGCGCTTCTTATTATACTCCCTGTTTGCTCACGTCACATTGCTCTTGTGTCTTTGTCGCTCTTTCGCGCATCTGGCACGTCCCTTGAAATGTTCCACTGTCTTTTTTCTTCCTCGTTGTTTCAACAGACTGCTCTTGCTTCCCGCTGCCGAAGAGCCTCGCCGCACAGCGCGCTCTTTGCGCACCCTTCCTTTCATTTCCGAGCTCTCCGCCATTCGTTTTATTCGCCTGCTCCCCACGACGGCGGCGGCGGCGTTGCACGCATTCGTATCCATATTCGCGCCTGGTCGTTTCTTTGCCTGTAAAAAGAACATCCCTCGCCTTCAGGGTACACAGGGAGGCTACGCGGAAGAAAGCGATGCAGTGTTATTTGCGATGACAGCAGTTGCCCGGTGTTGGAACCCCCAGCACCACCGGCACTTCAGATGCGGTTGAGCGAAGGACGCGCGAATGAGCGAAGTCGTTTGGCGTATCAGTCACAATCTCTGTGGTGGGACGCGCGGGACGCAACTTAACAGTGTGTGTCGTGCGCCTATGTAGACACGCGCAAAGGTAGCGGGTACTGACCACAAACGCTGAACTGGGAGTGGTTGGTGGGCGTGTTTTAATGTTGATGAGAAAGAAGAAACGGTAGGAGCATTTAGTTCGTGGCCAGTTCCCCGCTGTCGCTATGCGCCAGAATCATACACGACGACGATGACGACGACGACGACGGACGACGACGACGACTACGACAACAACAACAACAACAAACATTTAGTTATGGCAAATGACGAAACACGTGAAAGCTGAGTTCACTATGCGCGCCATGACATCGTAACCTTTACAAAGGTTCATACTTAAAAGCTAAGCGGCAATTTGCTTTTACCTTAAAAAATGGCAAAAGAAACGGTCACTTAATGCGCTGGTTATCCTTCATTAGGTTTCAAGATACCAGAGCTGTATTAAAATTTGCATGGACAATATAATGTACGCTTTAATTTCAGCGCTAGACGTAAAGTGAGATGTACAATAACGTGACAATCAGGGGCCGCATGCATTTGGGTGTTGTTGGCCTCTTTCAAATTTTACTCCGATTCATGTAAACGTTAAAGGAGACAAGGCGGAGAAAAAATTATTTAAACTATATTGTTGAATCGCTCTATTACGAACACCAAAAAGATACGCGCTACTACTACTACTAGGGAAGGTACGATAAAGACAGACAAAAGCGTGGAAACGAAGGAGGGGTGGCCCGACGCCTCCCAGAATTAAGTATACCCGCACCAGTTAGCTGTGACATCATATATTTCGACGGCGTGTGCTCTGGCCTAGTTATTCTGTTATCGCTAATGATGGGCTGCATAGAATTCTGAAAGAGCCAAGGACTGAACTTAGCAAGTTTTGAGAATGTTTACTGCTCGACTAACTACCCAAATATGAGAAAATGCCGTGAAATATGTGATGACACCAGGGTATCGCCGCGAAATTAGAAAACAAATGGAACTTTGACCTTAATTTTTCTCTTCTCGGTTTTCTCTTCCACAACCTTACTTATTACGGTGAAATAATGGAATGAAAGACTGGAAAGAATACGCTATCGATCTAAGCTGGGTTAGTGCTTCTTTTTAATGTCCATGTAAACCTCATATTACTTGATGTATCGTATTAGTATTTAAGCCAAATCATCGACATTCAGAACGTATTGCCATTGCTTAGGAAAAAAAAAACAGTGCTGGTTATCTATAAAAGTGCTAATATGCAGGCATTTGCAGAAGTTACCGGGTTAAGAGTGCAGGCGTCGGCGCAGGCACCATGCTGCAGCTCGACAACTATAGGCAGATACCATATACCGGAAGTCAGACGGAGCAAAAATGACGTGAAGAGAAAGGGATAGGATGGCGATACGCGCGGCATTGCTTTTCTTTTTCTTCTCACAAGAAGTTGCATTCTAAGTTCCAACATCCAAGTTGTTAATTCCCTCTCTGTTATTCGCTTAATTTAACCACCCGATTCATGGCGAGTGTGAGTAATGCGCCACAGCCACTCGGGTCAACAATCAATGCATTCGGCGGTAGCCAGGACGGCCCACTTGGGGAGGCAGCGCGACATGATATATACGTTGCGTCTCCTGTATATCTCGGTGCGCTATGGTACATTAATTGTTCATAAGAAGACGGGCAATTAAAATTTACCTGCATTTCACCCTCAAACATGCAGCTGTACTTGCTGACACGCTGGAATTTTTCCGCATGCTCTAAAGACAATAAAGAGACGGGCCTGGTCAATGGGCTAATCATGCCGCCATGTACACCTCTCGTTTTAATTCGAGAGCCTCTCTCTCATTATTAAGGAATGCACAAAGAAACGCCTCCTGGTGCAGGTTTTGCGTTGAACGTACGAAACAGTGTAGCAGCGTACGCCTTTGAAAGCTCGCTGTGAAGTTTGCCACATGCGAGCGGCATATATGCTCGTCGCACTGGTCGGCTAGTGTACAGTACGAGCTTTTGATAGCTTCATTTGAGAGCAGAAAGAAGATAGAGAGAGAGAGAGAGAGAGAGAGAGAGAGAGAGAGAGAGAGAGAGAAACTTTTATTATCTGAAACGGTAATCCGAGTCAGGACCCGGTTCACCCTAGGTGAGAGGATTCTTTATTCCAAGAACCATCTGGCTTGTGCTGCCTCCTTGGCCCGGGCCACGAGACTGCGTTCGTCGTCCAGGTAATCAGAAGAAAGCTTGGCTTCCCACTGTCAGTTGTGGTATAGATCTGCGGTGAGTTGGGACGCTCTTGTGCTTCAAGGGGGGGCATTCTTTGGAGTCGTTTGTGGAGCTTGGGAGGTGGGGTCTGCGGATGTGTCCCGCAGTGGGCAATCCTGGACCATGCGTTGCGCGGTGTCTTGGACGTCGCAATGGGTGCTTGTGTACGAGTACTGCGTAGGATATAGGGCCGTATAACGTAAACCTATTCCAATATGTTTTTATTGCAATCTCCTGACGTCAAATTGGCGTAACCACCGACGCAAGCATCGGACGGTCACCCGCAGGGTTGTCTGAACAAAGTAATCAAATGCTCTAGTCGCTCATAGGAAGTCACTTTTGTTTGCTTTAAAAACGAACAACATTGCCTGCACTGAGCGGCTTGTCTTATCTAATTGGCTCCCAAGAGGCGAGGAGCATGCTCAAGTGGAGAGGGATTGGCTGGGGCCGATCCACTGAAAATCGATAACCCGATGAAGAGGGTGGTGCCGGCGCCTGTGATTGGTCCGCTTCCTCTTACTTGGCTTGCGGTGGCTCGTCGACAATCGCCGCGGCATGCAGCGGAAGCTTAAGAATGACGCTAAAACGGATCCTGAGCAAAGAAGAGTTGGCACAACGAGATCGTAATCCTGCCGAAAGTTCTCGAAAGCGCTACACGGCCACGCAAAAAGTTTTATTACACGCAAATAAACCCATGCTCTTCGGCAGTGGCGAGTAGCCAGTGCCGTAGCGATCGGCTGCAGCCATCTTTTATTCCTTTCGGAACGGGGCAGCCTGTGGCTATTCAGAAAAAATTTCAGTTTTGTTCGGCATATTAGTACATCTTTACTGCGTACACATCACTCTGACGCGGTGAGTTTTTGCGGTTTTGTGACGTCGCCTGACAGGCAGGTGAAGTGGGTGCCGCCCGAAAACTTTTGACCAATAGTCGACGGCTAATGGCGAAAAGGCGTCAAATCAGAAATAAATATTTTTTTTTCCGGTCCATTGATGCATAATCAGTGTGTACACGTCATGTCAGATGGGGAGCTGTCGCGATTTTCATGACGTCGCGTGACAAACAGGTGAAGTGGCGGTGGTCCAAAAAAGTTTTTGACCAATCGTGGTGGGCTCATTGCAGAATTGGAAAAGAAAAGTTATAGCGCCCATAGTCTGTGCATGATTATTTTGTGCACATAGGTGCTTGTCTGTAGGCCGCGGAAAATGAGTTCTTCCTCTTTGCTCAGATTCTTGTGTGGTGAAGGGTACGTTCTTCTGTCGAATCGGTGGTGTTGCAGGAGCTCAGAGTACTTTAGGGCAATGTCATCAACGTTGATGGCCGGCCTGGTGTGGGATGGCAGGAAAGCCCGGCTGGTATGCTCGCGAGCGGCGGCGTGTGCCGCCTCATTTCCTATCATGAACTGATGGCCTGGAACCCAGTTAATGTGGGTGTCGGGGAGCGGGGCGCGTGCGACGTGATTTATAAGTATCTTAACTGCTGTTTCTCATATGCGTCCTTTTTGATAATTGCGAGCTGCTGCTTGGGAGTCTGTTAGGATTACTGCTACTTCAGGGCAAGCTGATATTGCCAGAGCGATTGCCGTTTCCTCTGCAGTCTCAGAGGCTCTTGCTCGGATGGTAACAGCTGCGAGTTCTTTGCCTTGATGATCCGTGACGCTTAGGGCAAAGGTGTTTCTTTTAATATACTGGGCAGCATCGGCGTACCTCGTATCAGGGTCTCTCACGTATTTCTTGCTGAGTGCTCGGATTTTTCTTTGCCGACGCTCCTTATGGCAAGTTGGATGCATATTGCGCGGTATACTTCCAACACTGATACAGTCCTGGACCGCAGGTGGGATTCTTGCTTTATGGTCTGTGTCTGCAATGTAACTGTCCCTATAGTTGCGGTAGAGCAAAACTGCACGTCCAGTGGGTGTGAGCTTGAGCCGCTCTAGTCCGCGGATCTTATGAGCCTCGACAAGCTCTTCCCACGTATTGTGGACGCCGAGCTTGACGAGTTTCTCCATTGATGCCATGGGTGGGAGGGTTGAGGCTACTCTGATTGCCTTTCGAATGACAACATTGAGTTTATTGATTTCAGACGGCTTGGGCATCAAGTAAGGAGTTCCGTAGTGCATACGGCGAGTTAGGAGAGCTTGAATTATGCTTAGTGTGTCTTGCACCTTTAGTCCGCTTGTTTGGTTTGTGTTCTTCTTGACGAGGTGCGTAACTTGTGACAGTTTGCATTTGAGACGCGGCAGAGTGGCCACCCCTGATCCGTCCTTGTGGATGTGAAGTCTGAGTACGCGAAGGGATTCGACTCTAGGGATCTTGGTTCCGTTGAGCGAGACGCTAAGATCGGGTTCGATATAGTTGAGTGGTCTTCCTGGTGTCGGTGCTCTCATGACGAGAAGCTCCAACTCTTCGGGTGCGCATTAGAGACCGCAGTCTCGGAGGTATCCTTCGATAGTATCGATGGCTTCTTCTAGACTGCGTTCTTGTTGTCCAGTAGTAAGTTCTTTATTCCAGAACGTGATGTCGTCGGCGTAAAGGGCATGGCATAGGTTTGGGGTGGTGTTCAGCTGTTTTCTTAGCTTGATCATTGCGATATTGAAAAGGAGGGGTGAAATTACTGATCCTTGTGGGGTTCGTTTCTTGGGTAGCCGAAATTTATCGCCGCGGATGTTGCGGACGCTGTCTGTTGCTGTTCGGTGTGTCAAAAAGCTGCTGATGTAGTTATAGATCCGGGCTCCGCAGCCTGGATTCGAGGTTGCGGAGTATGGCTTCATGGCTCACGTTGTCGAGTGCGCCCTTTACGTCGGTTGCCAGGATTGACGATTCGCATCTCTGATCGAGGTATTCAAGCAAGCCTTCTTTGAGGTGCAGGAGTACGTTCTGCGTAGACAGATGCTGTCGGAATCCGAACATGATGTGCGGCAAGTGTCCGTTGTCTTCGAGGTATGGTGTTAACCGGTCGTGCACCATGTACTCGAGGAGTTTCCCTCACGCCCACGCAGGACGTGAGGGAAAAGGGGCGGATGTTTTCGATGCGAAGTGGTTTGTCGGGATCGGGGATCATGATGACCTCCGAATGCTTCCAGGCTGCTGGTAGGTGCCCCTTTTCCCAGCAGTCGTTGTAATGCTGTAGTAGTGTTGTAGAGGCCGATTGCGGTAGGTTGCGTAGGAGCTTATTAGTTATTTTGTCATTGCCGGGACTGCTGTTTCGAGTGAGTTTGGCTAAGGCTGCATGGAGCTCTGCTTGGGTGAATGGTCGATGGAGATCTGGGTTTGGTGCGCCGTCGTACGTCTTTCCGCCCGCTGACGAAGTGGGCTTGTCGCTGCTAAGTTTTTGCTGAATCTCACGCAGGAGATCATGCTCCGCTCCAGCGTGATTGTGGATTAGTCTGCGCAGATTTTGCCTCTGTTGCGTTTTGGTGTGATCGATAGCTAAGAGACCACGTAGTAGATGCCAGGTTTTCTTGGTGCTGAGTGTCCCTTGTGTGCTGTCACAAAAGGCGTGCCAATTTTGCCTGATAAGTCACTCCGCGTAATCTCGGGCCTGTATGGTGAGAAGGGCGATTCATTGCTTAAGTTTTCTATTGACCTTTTGTATCTTTCACCTCATCAGGAGGTTTTTGTGGGGTTCCCAGAGATCAAGGGGATGCGGGTCGACTGCGGGGGTGTTGGTGCTTAGTTGCATGCTCTTGGTGTGGTTTTCTGCGGTGATGAGAAGGCGCTTGAGCCAATAGTCGATGTCCTCGATTGCTGTGTTGCCGCTGAGGTTGTCTCTGAGGGACTTCCAGTCTGTTAGTCGGGGAACTCCAATCTTGGTCGGTTTGCGGTTATGCGCGATGTCAAGTTAGATAATGTGGTGGTCGCTTCAGAGCGTCTCCGAGAGTCGACTCCACTCGGCCCAGTGGACGTTTGCTGTGAAGGCAGGGTCCGGGTTCGTGCCCCTGGAGACACTGTTTCCGACTCTCGTGGCCTGATGCTGTTGAAAAGTGCCGTGCACTCGGGCTCCCTTCTTGATGCTGTTTGGATAAGCCCGTGCTGTATGTGGAGCGTTGCAATCTCCCATTATGAGAACTTGATATCCTTTCGTGTGTTTCCTGAGTTCCCGGACAAAGTGGTCGAATTCCGGAAGTTGATCACGAGGAGGGCTGTATATACTGGCGATAAAGACCCTTTGCTGCGTTTTTCAGTCTGGTATGATCTCCCCTAGGGTGTGCTCAATGGGGATGTCTTCTATTTCGTGTTCTTGCGTTGTGAGAGTTTTCTTGGGCAGGATGACTGTGCGTTGGGTTTGTGTATGAGCGGTGCATCCTTGAAGCCAAACGCTGCGGGTATTGGCTTCCCGTAGGGCAATTAGACCAGGGTGGTTCAGTGTGACGAGTTCTTGTAGGTTTGCATACCAGGGACGGAAGGACCGACAGTTCCATTGCCAGATGCGCAGAGTTTTTTGCGGGCTCTTTCTTGTGGTTTTAGGTGTCGCCATCATGAGGCTCTTCAGTTTCACAGGCAGCTTCATGGTTGGGTGAGATCGAGCGAGAGGCATTGCGACTGTTTGTGCGAACCTTCTATCTACCCTGCTCGGTGGTGTTGAGAAGGCTGTTTGAGCTATGAAATTGTTGACCTGGGCTGTTAGCCCGGTTACCTGGCTTGTGAGAGCGGCGACTTGATTTGCGAGGGTGGGACTTGGGTGGTAAGGGTCGCAATCTTCTCGACGATAGGCTTGATGATGTTTTCTATCAAGGCTAGGATGTTCCTCGAAGGCCAGGAGGGTCTTTTGAACTCTAGCTTCGGTCGCCAAATCAACTGCCTCCGTGGTTAGCGTTGTAGATGGTTGCTTGCTTCCATGCCCGTATTCTTTGCATCTTTGGAATAGTCTGTATATGAGGCTTTGCTGATTTTGGAGATTGCTCTCGAGGGCTCTTACGGCGACCGTTTCTGCCGATCCGACACTCGCACTGCAAGAGCTGCCGGCCACTTCAGCGTAATTCACGCGTTTTTGGGAATGTGACCGCGATCTTCATCGTGATCTCGACGTTGGTCTGCTACTTCTTGTGGAGCTACTGGAAGTGCTACTTGAGTTGGCGGTGTATTCATTGGCAGCGCCCAATTCAGGGAACTCATCGCGGTTAGAGCTCCATCGACTGTCTCGTTCTTGGACCCTGTTTTGCATTGCTGTCTTACTTGCTAAGGTGGTGGTGGGTTAGGCTTGAGCTTTTTCTTGCATTCTTTCCCAGCCGTTTCGTGCCCTTCTCCGCAAATCTTGCACGTGGGTTGGCAGTCATGGTGCCGGGGTTGGTTGGTTTTTCCACATTTGTAGCAGAAATTTGGGGTTGGTTTTGGGCAAACGTCTTGACCATGTCCGAGGTTGCTACAGGTTCGACAATACTGAACTGACTTGCGGTAGGGCTTGCATCGGTAGTCACCGTTCTGATAAATGATGCTGTAAGGTACGTGTGGGTCCTAAAATAGATGACCGCCGCTGTAGACTGTCCGAGCATGCGGGAGGTGAGGTCTGTATAGCGCGCTGGCACTCTAATTTCCTCCATTAGCTCCACACTTCAGGTCCCAGGAGTGATGCCGTGGATAACACGTTTGCTAACATCGTCGGATAGACGCGAGTTGGCTTTTACGTTGTAAATGTTGCCTCCAAGCTTTATGTTAGTGATTTTGGCTAAGTTTTAAGCACAGTTCTTGTTGGTTTTACTTGCAATGATGAGGTTTTCTTCTATTTGCATTTGTACTCGCACGTTGTACTGAAAATCTTTTTGCAATATTCCGCCGGGTCTTTCGACTGCGTGAGTGACTTCGAAGAGTGACGATTTGGCAAGCTCAAGACCAGCTTGTGGGCGGTAGACAATCTTGATATCGTCCAAAGGTAGCGGTGGCATTCTGGATTTGCGCGGCGGCGGCGACGGCATGGCTGGCTGCTGTGGGGATTGGGTCACTGCGGGGGCTTTGATGCGCGTGATTTCCTTCTTGCCTTTCCTTTCCTATGTCAGCCATTGGTCATTGAGGTCCAAAGTTCTGCCGTTGTTTTTATCGTAGGTCCAAGACTGCGCGACATCGGCTTCTTCCGCTGAGTCTGTATGCATTGGGCTTGTTTCTTCTTGCCATTCGCTTGACGTCGCGTCCGTCGCGGGTGTTTCTTGGCTCATGTTAAGGTGTGCCTGTCAGCCGCAGCGCCTGTGAGCGGTGAGCCCCACATTCGGCTCGCAGTGCACGTGCGACGCCTATTGCACGTGCGGCAGCGAGCGCTGTCGGCTTTCTTTCACGCGCACCGTGTGCCTGTTGCACGCGCGACGGCCGTTCTTCCCGGCGGGCCGATGTGGTCTCGCGCGGCGTCCGGCTTAGCAAGGCGCGCGGTGGTCGGTGAACATGAAGCTCGAAACCTTTACCAAAAAAGCACTCATATTTAAGTAGGCGGTATCCGATGGTCCCTTGCAGCTTGCCGATTCTGTCGGTGCAAAATGGAAAGGGAGAGTGGCCGTTCTTTACAACTGACCGCAAGACGCAGCAGCCAATGTGAGGCGCGTCAGTACTCCACGGCCTCCTAGCGGAGAGTCTCGCAGAAAAAAAAAACAGAAACAAACGGTATATGTTCGTGATATAAGTAGACAGCTGCAGTGTGCACTACTGAGACCATTTGATGTCGCTCGGAGCGGGACGCTAAGTGAGGCACAGAACCACCCAGTTCCGATCATTCGACGAAGGTAAGCCAAGATCCGTTGCGTAAGGCTTCGAACGGACATTTTTCTCTAGGCTCTAGCATTGCCGTTTTGTCACTAAATCGGCCCAGTTGTGCGATTCACCGCACAGCCGCATCGACACCGCATCGCTCGTACACGTACTTCGGGCGCCTTGTGTCTCCATGGTGGAACCAAAAATAGGCGGCTATATAGTGACGGGGGCATGTGATGGGCAGCAGCATCCAGTGGCCTTCTCCCTGCCGTCGCGATGCAATCGCCTTGATGGAGGAAAACGAGGAGGGCGTCTTCGATTTCGTTCTGAGAAAAAAAAAAAAAAAAGCAAGGAGCAAGATGCCGGCTTGCCACTGGGGGACAACGATCGGCTTGCTTTGGCCCCCGGACGGTCTATATAGTCCGCGTGCGCGAGCATCAGATGGCCGCTTCGCGCTCCATCAGACAAACTGCAGCGGTCGTATACAGACAGAGGGTCCGGCTCGGCCGAGGGAAGAAGGAAGCGGCCCATGCAGTCTTATGTAAGCATCAGCGATGAGAAAAAGAAGCCGAAGTAATAGAAGGAAGAACGACTGAACAAAGAGCGGGAGTATGTGGAGAACGGTTGGGAAAGAGTCAAGAGAAACGGGAACTGTATATTGGCTGTTGGCGCCGCTCGCTCGTCCCTCCATAGGGTCGGTTGCTTCTTTACACGTCCTGCTTGTTCGTGATTGTTTCCCGCTCCCGTTATCCGCGTCTCTTGCTCGCGCCGGAAACTAGCGGCCTCCGCGCGGCCGGCGGCGTCTGTGCGTACCACGCTTGACGACGGGACGCGCCGCTGTGCGAGCGCGCACGGCGGTGTTGATGGTCTCCTGTTTCGCGCCCCGTCTCCCACTTCCGGGAGATCGTGGCTCAGGCGGGCGCTTTCGTTTTCCGCGACTCGGTGTTTATTGTGCTCCAGACGGAGACAGACGCTAGGACGGCGAAGAAAAAAAAAAGAGGAAGGAACAAGAAAAAGGTGGAAAACAGAGCTGCTTTCCGTATCCTCTCGGGATCTGGCCACTCGCAGTCTTCTAAACCGAAGCGAATAGGACAATGCGGCACATTTTTGTTTGCCTCTCGCAAAAGTACACGCCACCCGCCTTTCCCTTCGGCAATATTTGAATGGTATATATCCTGCGCGAAGGTGTGGGTGCTTGGAGCCATCCAGAACATCCAAACAACGGCATTCGTTATACAAGAACGTAGAATAAAAAAGAAAGGGGGCGTGGAGGCTATCTTTTGTTTCTTGCTTGCTCCTAGTGCTTGCTTGCCTGCTCGCGCTTTCTGCTACAAACTGCTGTCATATTTCACCTCCGTAACACAAACACACACACACACACACACACACACGCACGCACGCACACACGCACACACGCACGCACGCACGCACGCACGCACGCACGCACGCACGCACACACACACACACACACACACACACACACACACACACACTCACTCACTCACTCACTCACTCACTCACTCACTCACTCACTCACTCACTCACTCACTCACTCACTCACTCACTCACTCACTCACTCACTCACTCACTCACTCACTCACGTAGTGGTGGTGGTGGTGTTGCGGCAGCCGAGGTTAGTCTGACACGCGAAGTTGGCGGCATGGGAGCCCCAGGATACATTTACCGCAGCGATGGGGAAATTGTAGAGCGCCTGCCTCGTATGCGGTAGGTACTGGGTTTGAATCCTGGTGCCCCGAGAGATCGTTGCTCAGGCCACTTGGCGAGGTAGCACGATGTGCCAGGTGCCCTACTGAGACCATTTCATCTTGGTCTGAGCGTGACGTTAAATGAGATAGAGCCCACTTAGTCTTTACAATAAGTGAGCTTTACTAAGCCCACCACGATCGGGCGGCCGCTCATGACCGGCCAATCGTATCAGTAATGCAGGTGGAGCGCCTCTCGGACAGATAACGAAGCGCGAAAAGGAAAATAATTGGAATGGGATCATCACATTATTTCGGTCCAGATCGGATTCAATGACGCAAAGGTTGCCTATAGTGGCATTCGGTATTCCTGGCAACTGTTTATTTGTGACTCCACACCACCATCACTTACGCAATGGTGGTGGTGTTGCAGTAGGTGAGGTCAGCCCGACACGCTTGGACAGGGATTGCTCCGCGTGTGCATATCATGCGTTGTTAGCAAGCATGTGTCGCCAAACATTGATAAACTATGTGTCTCAAATAAAGGCTATCAACGGTCGTAAAACTCTCTGTTTACTCTCTCACGTTGACACAGGCTGGAAGTCTGCGTTCCCGTTACAATGTTCGTCTATTCCTTTTTTGTGGTCGACGCTGTCCGAATGATTGTTGAATCCGACAACAGTGGCGAAAGCTTATGCGCTAAAGAAGCCTACGCAGGGTGGGCATCATGCAGTACTTGGCATTATTGCGAATTACCCTGCTTAATACACATATATTTTCGTTTCATTTTCGGTTTGCTTAATTTTCTATCTTTTAAAGCACTGTTTTAGATCGCACTTATGCAATGCCGCCAAAAGCTCTAGACTCAAATGCCCAAGGTTGAAGTCTCGGA
Source organism: Dermacentor albipictus (assembly GCF_038994185.2). Classification (NCBI taxonomy): domain Eukaryota; kingdom Metazoa; phylum Arthropoda; class Arachnida; order Ixodida; family Ixodidae; genus Dermacentor; species Dermacentor albipictus. The sequence continues at coordinate 8,251,394 of NW_027225571.1, read as the reverse complement.
CTCCAGCCCATTTCCCCTACGGTCAGTCGCCGCTAGAGAACTAATGCGCCATGCTCAAACGAACTATCGTGAATGCGAAAGGAATCGGCTGCCACTTAGATAATTTTTTTTCTTACACAGTCAGATAGAGGGAATGGCGTGTGTGGTGTCACGTGACTGCAGCACGCACCGATGGTCGCGAGCTACTCGCGTAATGTAATTGCGATTAATCCCCCCCCTCTCTCTCTTTATGGATAGCGAGACTTACGACTTTTACGCCTAGCGCTTCCAGAAGAATATGGGAGCGTTTTTTCCCCCTCTCTTAGCTGTGCCATTTTTAGGCACCCGCATTCGTTAGAGTGACAGGAGATGGATCGACGCTTCCCAGTGTATGCCTGCTCGACGCTGTCACAGTTCGGTGCTTGTTCTCATCGCGAACGCCGAGATCCGAGTGGCCCATAACCGGATTACGCTCCGACCGGAGTAACCACGGCCCCACCCGGCCTGTAGCTGGCGGATACGGACGTCGTAGCGCCCAGGGTCCTACTGAACATTGACTTCTAGTGGTCGCGGTACGAGACGCAGTGCGCTGCGGAGAACACGCGCCCAACGCGTACTGCGACTGGCCGAGACCACTGAGGTCGCCGCTATTGTTGCTCGGATGGGTCCAAATTCGAGCTGGAAGTTGGGAATACAGCGAAAATAGAGAGACACAGAGCAAACAGGAATCTTCTTCGCTTTGGCACAGCAGTGACATGATGGCGAATGGGCTCTCTCTATGGGAATAGAGCATGCGGAGTGTCCTCCAGTATGCAGATTTTAAAAAATAGTGTCAGAGGACAACGGCTGGGAAGCAGCAAATTGACTCCTGCGTCGATAGTACAGAAACTCGACCCCATCTGCGCGAGGAAAGCAGGGATGGGTGACTGGAGAAGGGTGTTGAGCAAACGCGAGGCGATAAAGAGGAGAGCAAAGAGATTGAGTTGCAGTGGGTCCCGCCCGCTGAGATTCCTCAGCTCCCGCACTTTCTTTCTTTCTTTTTTCGGTTATTATTATCACCAGGCAGCGAGCTTTCTTTATACTCGTTGCTCGTCCCGGGCCAGTAGCTAGCGGAGTCTCTTTTCCAAATTAAACGACGGCAGTGTATTCCGTGTCTTTTAGTCGCGATCGCGCTCTTTAGCTTTCTTTTCTTTCTTTCTTTTCTTTTTTTTTTCGCACGGCCTCATTTGCACTTCCAAGGCCTGGCTACTTCTGAGCGCCAAGAGCATAGCCGAAGCGCCCTCCGTGCGCAACATTGCCTTTTCCCCTCTCTTTCTCTCTTCTTCACAGACTCGCTTTCCATCTTCCGGGGCATCCTTCTTTACATCCGTTTTTTCATCGCTTCTTTCTTTGGTCGTCCGTCCACATTACCAACGGGGCGGAGGCACCCTGGCGCAATTTGATTTTCTCCCCAGTCGCCGGTCCTTGAGATCACAACTTCCATGCGCGTCCACCATTTTCTTTTCTTGTTCGCCTTCTCATCTCTCGTGTCTGGTTGCGCCGGCGGTCGGGCGTCGTCATTTGCAAGCATGAGTTATCGTGCCTCGCTCTCTTCCCTCGCGCGTGTAAGCCTAACACGCCGGGGCCCCAGCCGCCAAGTCGGATTGCGAGACGGCGTTAAAGAAAGCCCCCCGCGGTGCGCGCTCACCCGAATACGCTATGGCAGGCTTTGTAATTACCCGCAACTGGACGTGTTTTCTCCCCACATTCTTTGCTTGCATATTTTGTAAATTTTCTCCATATTTTTTTTCTCTTTGTTGGTTTGTTTGGGCGCGCTTTTCGTTTTCGCTCGGGTTCCCGGCTATACGTTTCTTTTTAGGCCCCTGCTGCCGGAGCGAGCGCAAGCTCGGGACTCCCTCCAAATGAAGATTAAAGCGACGGACTCTCGTCGCAGAAATCTGCTTATAACCACTGCGCGCCGGTGGATGCACCGCCCCCTCTTTAGCACGTCATTCGTCGCAACTAGCCTCACAGAATGTATATATATATATATATATATATATATATATATATATATATATATATATATATATACATATAGATATATATAGTGCCAAAAAACGTCCACCGGATAGGGCGCATCAGTTTTCCGCTGGCGCGTATACGAGCGTCAACGTGGCGTGCTGCTGTCGACGTCTTTTGTGGCCGGAGACGCGCCAGAAGCGATGATGACCTTCCCGGTTGCCATTTAACTTCATTATCCGTCCGGCGCGAGCGACAGTTGTGCACGCCTCACATAAACGCGGTTGGTGTGCGCGTGTATTTTCCTCCACCTTCCGCCTTTGCAACTCACCCCCTCCCCCCTCTGTTTCATTTTCTTTTTGTGTGTGCGTGGCATTCGCGGTCGTGCGCAGTGTGCCGTCTTTGTGTCGTCTTCTGAAACCGCCGAATGGCCGACCTCGTCTGCACAAAAAACCGCTGCGACGTCAACGACGATGGTGGTGTGGACGCGCTTATTGCGTTAGGGAAGCCCCTCCCCGACTCGTGTATTTTCTTCTCCGTCTCCTCCACGCGACAACGAGGAACGAGCTGTACAAACGAGCTGCCATAAGTGCCCGGACAGGCTGGGTCGAGGCGAGCTGACGTGCGGCTCGCCGACGCGCATCATCCATTTCTGCTCGAGCAGCCGCACGCTGCACCGGACGACGTGTTTGTCGCGTTGGCCCGAGCCGTCAGCGCCCGCGGCATCATTCGTCCCCTTCGCGCGGCTTGTTTGCTTTGGGTTCCCGCGCTTGGCGAGCTGCGGTGGGTCAGCAGCTGCGTCGTCTGAGCTACCGAGATATGTATGGCCGAGGTCCACTGCGCTTGCAACAGAGTGGTGCTTATGAATGCGGGACCTCCTCTTATTCTTTACCTCCCCCCCCCCCCACCCCCTCTCTCCTGTCGTCGTCTCGGGTGTGCTGCTGTTTACTCGGAAAAACTGAAGCGAGGCGTGTGGCCATCTCGTTGAGCGATTGAAGTGTGACGCCTGTCCGGCTAATAGGACGACGTCGTAAATCTCGTGTCGCTGCGTCTGCTTACCAAAGGGAGAAGAAAAAAAAAGGAGTGGTTGCGAGGCAAGACCGAGGGACGAAAACAAGGTTGTTCCTAGCGCGCTTTCGTCATCGCTGGATCTGCGCCCGTTCTTTTGTGTCGGGTGTCCTTTAGAGAGTTAGGGTTCGTAGAAGTGGAAGGGCACCACTGCGAAGTTCAGTTTTTTTTTCTTCTCTGCATGCGGGAAGTGTGCGGTCCTACATACAAACACGCGTACATGCATACATAATTGAGCTCACGTGCTGTATGTTGACTGCTAGTTGCGTCTAAACATAAAGCAGACGAATGTTTTGCAATTTCTGCGCTTGATCGGAGAATGAGGAAGCCTGTATTGCACACGCGGCATGCTAGGCCTGCTATGGCCATGCGAGATTGACGCTATCTGCACCCTGGTGCATACGTCATTTATTATTTGTTCTTTTTTACTAAAAACAAGATACAATTTTGCGGTCTTACTTTCGACATGACGCCTCCTCAGAAGTTAGCTACTTCCCGTTCAAGATCATTACAGCAGTGAACAAACCCAGACTTTCTTTTAAAGCCTCACAGGGTGATGCATTGTTCTTTCAGAAAATCGTGTCATCACGACGGTGTATTGGAGAATTCGAGCACCTTCGTGCAGTGCTACCGTTTTGTGTATTCTCCCTCACCTTGTCTACTTCTCCTGCTTTCAAGAGTGACGAGCACTTGCCCAGTCGCTTGTAATTGGCGCGCTTTTTAATCTCGCCAATTCTACACTGAGCCACTGATTCGGTCACTGATAATATCTTAAATCTTTCAGTACCGGCGCGCGCTATAGACTTGCAGCGCTTCATAGTCGTTAACCATGCTTTGCCGGGAACAGCGGGAACTGGCGGAACCAGCAGCCCTGCAGGTAGCGCTCAGCCGTTTCCACTTGCATGCTTGTCCTCAGTGCTCGCTCGTCTTTGTCGTCGGCTACCTCCTTCATGCAAACCCGAAGTCCATGCGCAGGCCACAGGGACGGATGCTGGCTTGTCTTTGATAATAGTGGTACATTTGTGTCGCAGCTTTCGAGCACTCCAGAGTGCTCTTGCATGGTGGTTTACATTCGGCTGTTTAAAATCAAGCGCTCGGAACACATTCTCCCTGGTTTGTTTGGAGCGCCACGCACCAGCTCGAGGCGCTCTCACTTTCGAGCTGGGAGAACGAGCGGCGTTCGACGGAATTCCGTTCATGTGGCTCCGTTAATCGCTCTGAGAGCAACTGAACGTTTGGCTTGGGAGCATGTTTTTTTCCTGGCTCCAACATCGGGAGGCCCACTGCATCGGCACCAACCGTGTCGTAGCACGGCAGGAATCAATCGAACGCACCTTAAGCACGCTAGCTTTAAATGCGGCTGTGGGATAACGAAAAATAACTTGGGTCTATAAACAACTTTTTTCTTCGAGGCACATTTCTTTCATACAATGCAGATATCTAAAGCCCTTTTTCAGCTTTGAAATTTAAATAAAAGTCACTTGTACGCCCGGGACCTTTCTTCTTCGAGGCAGGTATAATGTACTGCTTTCTGTCACTCGAATTTATGGCTTTCTTATTATCCACCGCCCATGACCAGCCGATTGTGGTGATAACGCAGGCGGAACGCGCCTCAGTCCACTAACCAAGTGCGCGAAGGAAAAGAAGTGGAATGAGACCATTACATTATCCCGGTCCAGATCGGATTAAATGAGGCAAAGGTTGCTGTAGTGGCAGTCCGTACTTTTTTGGCAAATAAAAAAAAAAAGAACGAAAAGACGGCGAAAAAAAAAACTAAAACACGGTGTACACATGTTATTTGTACCCGAGAATGCTCGGTGATTAACACTGGCTAACTAAGGCTGTAGTTAGGTATAATTGGCTTTTGTGACGCGTTAATGGCTGCGAGCTGACATTACTATCCAGTTTTGCCAGGCCAACGCTCGCTCTCATTGTCCCTCTCTTCCGCCCTTCACATTATTTCACACTTTCATTCTCTGTAAATACGTTGAAGAGACTTCTGTTCTGGCGCACGTTCGAAGCAATTACCTTTTTTGTTTTTTATCCCAACAAGCGTACCTAAGCGACTCGATCTGAATACGACACGTGATGGGTTTCATCAAGTCAACAGCGCAAGTATGCTTGATATGCAAGCATGCTCGACCACCAGATGAACTTGTGTACCCGCCGTGGTGGCTCAGTGGCTATGGTGTTGGGCTGCTGAGCACGAGGTCGCGGGATCGAATCCCGGCCACGGCGGCCGCATTTCGATGGGGGCGAAATGCGAAAACACCCGTGTGCTTAGATTTAGGTGCACGTTAAAGAACCCCAGGTGGTCAAAATTTCCGGAGTCCTCCACTACGGCGTGCCTCATAATCAGAAAGTGATTTTCGCACGTAAAACCCCAAATATTATTATTTATTAGATGAACTTGTTGGGCAGGGGAAATGTTCCTTGTCACCCCCCCCCCCTCCCCACTTCCCCCATCCCATTCTCTACTCTCTTATACCGGCCTCGTCTTAGCAGTGTGGCGCAGACAAAGCATCTTTTCACGCACGGGCAGATCGTCGCGGAAGGTGAAACCAAGAAATAAGCAGCAGGAAAATCAGAAGCAAACAAAAAGAAAGAAACTGACGATGGGCGAGGAAGGAGAACCCTCCCTATATTCTCTCCGTTCCTGTTTTGTCGGGAACCAATATTACGGTAATCCGATTAGAGAAGACGCTTTCTGCTCGACCCCGCCGCCATCTCGCGACCTTTTCTTTCTCCTCTCCTTTCTATCCGTGGAACGATCTCTATATAGACAGCCGGAGCGCGGAGGACCGATGATGATGATCCGCCCCCAGGGGAGAGGGAACGCGAACCCGCCATCCTGCTCTGCCGTCTCTCCAAATCCGGCGTATCCCTTTTGTTTCCGCTGTGCGCGCCTTTGTGCTCTCAGACGGACGCACGCGGGCGGCGGTGCACTGTGGCGGAGCGCAGCTGCTCGCTTTGTCTTCCGTTTCTCGCGGTTCGTGGAACACCTGTCGCCGACGAGGAAGCAGCCGCGCTCGCGCGCTTCTCGCCCATGCCTCGGGGATTAATTCATTATGGTGTGGGCGAAATCTCGACGCCTCTGTCTTGTTTCTTGTCTCTCGACACGCTATCTCCTCCGGCGTGTGCGCTGAGTATGTATGTATGTATGTATGTATGTATGTATGTATGTATGTATGTATGTATGTATGTATGTATGTATGTATGTATGTATGTATGTATGTATGTATGTATGTATGTATGTATGTATGTATGTATGTATGTATGTATGTATGTATGTATGTATGTATGTATGTATGTATGTATGTATGTATGTATGTATGTATGTATGTATGTATGTATGTATGTATGTATGTGCAACACATGCAATACGTATGCGTCAGTTCACCTTTAAACTTTACTAGCAGTACATTAGTGGTACAGTTCTTGTGGAATTGTGGAGCATATTAGGGGCGCTAAAAGACGGAGTACGGGTACTTTTTGTTCAATGGCCTAGTCCTTTTAGAAGTGCTCAAGCGTTCCAAGATTTTCACATGCCGTGCCTTGTACTTATAACACAGATATTATGTCTCAGTGGTCCCCTAACCAACCCGTCCATCTTTGAGCAATAGCTATATAACTGGGCAGTGATGATAAATAAAGTACTGTCCACTATTTCGACGTTGTCGCCAGTCCACAAGGCGTCACATTTCACAATATCAACGGCGGCGTCGGTACCATGAAAGCAAATAGGTAATTCGACCCAACAGCAACTACCAGAATAGATTGTATATTCTGTTGCAGAAAGACTTCCTGTTTTTTGCATTCCACGAAAGTGAAAGGGCGAGAGAGGCTGTAAAATCTACTCGCCTGAAAGAGAAAAGTGTAGTGCAAAGAACCATAACTGCTGGAAGAGTTCGCGGATTCCATCACGAACGCCGCGTCAGGGATTTCAAGGCTACGCGTCGATCTGGAAGCAATCCTCCTACTTTATATTTTTGCGTACTAGGTGCCTTATTCATGCCTTCATGTGCTGGTCCCGGTTATTCCGCGAAAGGTATATCTCGTGACGAGGCTAACAAGCAAAACTTGCGCATCCACATCTTTCTTTTTTTTTTTTTACCTGTAAAGCGTGCTTTGTTACACACAAGTGCGCAATGAGGAGAACCCACACTGTCGTTAACGAGTGAATGGTAAATCAAGCGTCTAATTAAAACTACTTCAAAAATTATTTTACTTTTTGAAGGCATACCTTTGCCCTACATGCCTCGAGGCGTGCATAAGTAAAAAAAAGAATCACCAGAAAATACTCAGAGGTACAACTGAAGTCCCAGTGCGCGTGCAACGCCTATTCGAAGCTGGCGTCTCGGCATTTTTTTTTTCTTTACTTCTTTTTGTTGCATATGAACTGCTAAAGAGGAGCACAGATGAACTGATGCATCACAAGCTACGTGGCGCAGTCTTGTCACTATAGTTCCGTGAAAAAAAAATTTTCGTGGCCTGAACGGTCATCGGCGCAGAAATATAATGCGCGATTTCATTGATTTCTGAAGACTAGTGGATATTGTGTCACAACATCCGACTGCATGGCACTGACGAAGTGCCTGTTCGAGCTCATTTAATATTTGACCTTCGCGCATTATCTTTCTTTCTCGTCCCAATCCACATTCCCCTACATAAGATAGCCCTGGTTACACTCGGCGTATTGGTAATTCATGTACTGGCTCGAGTTTCCGTGGACTACTTACGTGGATCATAGAAAAAAGAAACACAAAATTCATCTATGTACTACTTTTACTTCTCAATCAGGATACGTGGTCTCCACATCCACAGTTTAATACCGTTACTTCAGTTCATGTCAGCCTTCTGCGCGCACTTGCGAAGTGACGAAATGAAGCTTTACTTTTCGTATTGCCTACCTGATGATTCAGGCCAACGAGCGTGAACGACTGTCTCAGTGTTTGGTGCGTTCTTGTGGACAGCCTGATTTTCGGGGCTGTTACTGGCGCAATACGAGTACATGTAATAGTGATTCCAGTCGTTGGGCGAGAAAAGTAAAGAGAACCGAGAGGCTAGATTCTTTTTTCTGGTTGCAACCACATCAAACGAACAAACAATGAAGTAAGGTAAAGCATGAGAGAAATCAATTTTTTTTTTTAAAAGGGACACTAGGTATAAATAATACCGAAGACGGAAATTAAATTGGACGGAAAGACCAGTTGCCGCCACTGGGAGCCGAACCCCCCTTTTCTGCTTTACTTGCGTGATGTTCGACCATTAAGCTGCCACGGTGGCCATGCTCCCGTACACATTTGTAGGTATTTGTGTATGCGTACTAGATCCAGCCATAGGAGTGCGCCAGCCAGTCACTGTAAACTCTTCACCTTGTCAACGGCATTGTAGATCCCAGAGAGCAGTCAGTCAATCGAACAGGGTCGCGAAGTGTGACAGAAAACGCTGAGTGTGCATGACCATTCGGTTGGGAAGACCTTGTGCTTTGTCACTGTGTTCCCAAGACCTCCCCGAGGCCGAAGCAATGGACTATTAGCCAACCTTCTCCTTTCTGATTTCTGTAGTGGATCATTTTTTCTTGAGGCAGCGAATCTCTGGGGCAAAAGATAACACAAGTACATGCTTCCTCAATTTCTTGCCTAAATATCGTATCTGTGTGGTGCTTGGAAGGTGTAAGAAAGGCAGCGCCGTCCGGGAGAACGCCGTCGCGCGAGTTGGCGTCTCGTCGACCGCTGGCGGTCGGGGGTCCCATGCGGCATCCCACGCGTTCGGTTTCGCTCCGGCGAGCGCGTGTTGGGGCGGCCTCGCCGGTGGCGACCGATCTCATTTTCCGGCAGCTGGGCGCAGCTGCAGTTTCCTCGGCACCGCAGATCGTCTCCGGGGAGACGGAAGAACGGCACCGCCGCTTGTACACTTGCCCCACCTTCTCTTCCAACACCGCTAACTCGAAGAGAGCGAACGGTGGCTGATGGAGAGACAACGGAACGGGAGGGCAAGGAGAGAGAGAGATGGCGGGGAATCTTGCTTCTTCCGGGCACGGCCGGGAGTTTCACTGCCGCAGAAGGTGCGACGCTTTGGCGCGGAGGGGAGTGCAGGTTGTTCCCACACCTCAGTGAGTGCGCGTGTGTTAACAAATGAAACGACGTCTAGCCCGCCCTGTGCGGTAACAAAACAGCTTTATATCAGCGTTTATATTCCGCTCCACTCGGATGCGCGTATCCTGCGCGCAGCCGCACACAGTAGGAACGCCAGCGCGCTTGCGCACAACGCCCAGGCCGGAAGCTCAAAAGCAGAACGCTGCCCTCGCTATCCTACAGAGCCGGCTGTGAGCGGCACGCGTCGGTGCGTCCTCTCCGCTACTTTGTCGTTTCGCAGCGACGCCGAGGGCGCGCCGCTGGTGCCTTTGCAGCGCGACGCGATGCCCGAGAACTCAGAATGTGAACGGAGTAGAGTGTAAGCGACCCTGCGATAACGTATTCTCACGACTGAAAGAATGAATTTATGGTACAGCTCTTATCTATCTGGGCCTTTCGGATAACAAGTAGAATGCCAAGGTACTCTATTCTATGCTTAGAATGAACAGGGTGAATTTCAATTCATTGACTACTTCACAATATATTGAGAGTGGCTAAATTACGGGCTTTAACATTCGTAAGCTGAATCGTGGGCTCTAGCTAGTTGCTTCGCAATAAGCTGGGGTTCCTTAAGGAGCACCGTCGCCACTGTGCCGAAACGCTGTTGCATTCCACGCCCACAGAAATCTGTTTCGCAGCTGAGAAACGAACTCCCGGCGTCGCGCTCATCAGCAGCGCGCCATAACCGCGGAGTCGCAGCTGGCGGGTTACTTTCTTATATAACTCCAACAAACCGCGTTTTAAATATATATTCTTAAAGGACCGCTCGCCGGGTCTGGCCATTCTGAGCCAAGCGCAATGCCTACAATGCGCAGTAGCGATTGTATCTGCCAAGTATCACGTCGCTACGCGCTGTGGAAGGAACTGAAATGTCAAACCGAACACAGTTCGCCTTTCTCCTCACGGACGCCGCGCTCCCAGCCGGAGAGTGGACGCATACCGCACAAGTGCGCCTACGTACATGGCAGTGCTGTGACGTCGCTCATAGTGGCGCGTGACTTCAAAACTTATTCAAGGCAACATTATTTATTTGATTCATCTGTTGCTTCAATAGACGAATTAAAGTCTCGAAAAATAATGGAACCTACAAGCCGAAGGTCTGCGTGCCTTTTTTCTATTTCGTACCGTTGCAAGAAAGATGTACTTACGTTTCATCTGCTTGTTCCGACGTCGTGCAGTCGCATACGCAGCCAACGAAACTATGTCATTTTCTACCGCGTTCCAGTGCGGGATCGTGCTCTGTCATCCGCTTCTGTCTGCCTGAGTATTCGTGTAGCACTGACTTATACTGCTACAGTCGGATACAACTTAAGTCTGCAGGGAAGCCCCGTCCATGCCTTCATAACCACCAGCCACTGTTCCACCGCGAGGTTGCAAATAGTTGATACTTCAAGCTTTCCCTGTTACCTAAATAAGGCGGTAACCATAAAAATAAAATTATAAGCGCGTAATTTTATACGTTTTCACTCCTCTATTATAGTGGAACAGGGAAAGTCTAATTCTTTATTGAACTGAAATAAAACGCTTCCTTCGCTGCAACTCTTTACTGTCAGGTTTCACTTCAGTTGACATTGAAGTTTCATGAGTAAAACGGACTCAGCAGTGAAATTAACTGTACCGTGGAGTTTTGAAAAGTGAAATCTTCAGACTCCATATACTTTGTCCATGTCTGTTGCACACCTCTTAGCTTTCGCCGATGAAAAGTCTTCAAGAACAGCAGACTCTCCGGAGGTATCAAGTACGACGCCATTTTGAATACGTCGCAAGACGAAAGCTTCGTTTGCTTCTGTGATTGGCTAGCGGAGTAACCCAACTCCGCGTGGTCCGTGTGCCTTGGTTGACAACGGCTGTTTGTTTAAGCTTTATCCTACTATAGGCAGGTGTTGGCGTGCACAGCGTGCCAGATTGCGCGCTGCGCGAAACGGGGCAAACGCAACACCTCGCGCGCGACACCGGAAGCGGAAGTGCGCCGCTCCGTAAAAAAGCGAGCAGAGGGAAAAAAAATGAAGGTGGGGCCCGTGACGTATGCGTGACGCGATCCTCGAGCTCCGGTATGGGAGAACTCAGGGAGTGAGTGAGTGAGTGAGTGAGTGAGTGAAAGCTTTACTAAGCTCTAGTAATTGTGTTTTTCTGCGGCTGGGGGTGGGGGGTGGGGGGGGCGCGGATTCTTCAGGGGAGTCTTGCTCTTTGTGTAGAAAAGGAATTTCGCTTGTGGTGGTCAGACGGGGCATATGAAGAGAGTGCCTCTCTTGGCAGTGGCGTTCGCCTCCTGAAATCATGGGTTCGCGGCACTGAAATAATTCTATCTCGGCTATTAATGAACCAATCTGAAAAATCCTTGCGACAGAACGCTCTCCAGAGGCACGTAACGGTTTACAGCATATAACCGAGATTTCCTATGTGGCCTGGTGAGGGGCCCTTTGAAAAATATCGCCTGCAGTATGCAGCGCTATTCCGCTCCTCCAGTATAGCATTACGTAACGAGTTGGGCTTTGCTTGTGTGACGAATTTTAACGTTGTCACTTGCGCTTATGCGCACTTACTTAGTTAACTTATTCTATTCTCTGCTTTGCGTCAAATTAAGGTACTGGGCCTCGAAACTCTAGCAAAAGTATTGACAAGCCTCAGAGTGCCCTGGAAAATTTACTGTAAATGTTTTTAAACGAATACGTTTCGGTTTTGATTCCTAGGCGTTGTATGTTTTGCGACGTCTATAAACATTCAGGGGGGAGCAGGACAGCGCTACATTTTTGAACTCGGTCCGGCTTACTCGGTGATCTGACGTACTGCCGCTCATTGCACGGAACAATGCAGTAGCATTGCAGAAGACCAAGCTAGCAGGAACATATTGCAACTGCCCTGCTCCCACATGAGAACCTACTGTGTTATGACGTCACAGCGCATACAACTCCTAGGAAACGAAACCGAAACCGGCTTCTATAAAATCCATTACAGTAAGTTATTTAGGGTGTTCTGAGCGGGGCTAGTAATACAAAGACACAACTTAAGAGGCACGAATACACTAAGCATTTAATAGCAGCTGATTATTTAGTGCCTCTGAGGAATGTTTCCTATAGCACTGAAGCAGGTATGTCACTGAGGCATTACATCTGTACTTTTCTGAGAATCCCACTGTATCCTACTACTGTATCCTATCTACTGTACTACTGTATCTCCTACTACTGTATCCTACTGTAGCTTCTGCTACTGGCAGGTAAATGACATTGGCACCTTTCACGAACCTTCCACTTTGCGGGTTTCCACAAAACTGTTTTGTCAGTATCCCTGACCTTCGAGTTGTCGTTTATTGGCCCTCGTTGCGCAAACTACTAGGCTCCTGCTAGCTCACACGGTAGAGAGGTCGTCCTGGAAAGACGCTGGTCTGCAGTTCGATCCCTGGACAAAAACAAAGTTTTCAACTGCGAATCTTTCCTTCTGAAAAATCATCTATGGGTCTCTTTTGCTATAGCTTCTGCTACAGCCTGGTGGATGACAATTTTCCATTTCAGTAGTCGAAAGTAAATGCATGGTGACTGTGTCTTTTCTGTTGCTCCCTGTGCATTGCCAATACATTTTTTTCACCGTGCTTCTATGCTAGTTGACCCAGCAATGAACAATCATATATTGGCCCCTGTTTTAAAGTGAAGGTTGTTTTGCTTGCCTACTCTCCCAGGTTTGGCGGGGCCGCTGTCTCCTTGGTCGATCAGTATGTTGTCGGACATATTCGTAGATGCATCATAATATATTTATGTCCACTGCAAGAGGAAGGCCTTCCAAGCAATCTACAATTCTCCGTACCCCTGTCTTGCGCTAGCTGTGTCCAACTAGCGCCTGCATATTTTCTAATTTCGTCCCCCCACCTAATTTTCTCTCATCCTCGACTGTGCTTCGCTTTCCTTGGGACCAATTCTGCTGCTTGTGACATGGCCTGCACGGCTCTATTTTTTCTTATTAATGTCAACTACAATATCGGCTAGCTCCGTTTGCTCTCTAATCCAGACAGCTCTTTTCGTGAGTCTTTAAGTTACAACTAACATTTTTCGTTCCATCGCTCGTTTCGCGGTTCTTAACTCGTTCTCAAGCTTCTTTGTTACCCTCCAAGTTTTGTTCCCATCTGTTAGTACCGGTAGAATGCAGTGATTGTGTACTTTTCTTTTCAACGATAGTGGTAAGCTCCCGGCTATGATGTGGTAATGCCTGCAATATCCACGACAACTCATTTTTATTCTTCTGTAAATGTTCTTCCGGTGATCAGGATCCCGTGTGTGTAATTGGCTTTGATAAACGTATTCCTACACAGAATCTAGAAGCTGACTGCCTATCATAAATTCTTGTTTTCTCGGCAGGCATTTGAACAGTATCTTTGTCATCTGCATATTATTCTTCGACCCTACTCGCACACTTTATAGGTTAATGTCGTCAATAATTTGTTGCAATACTTCCCCAGTATTGCTGAACAGGACAATGTCATCTGCGAAGCGGAGGTTGCTGAGATATCGCCGTTGATCCTCCCTCCTAAGCCTTCTTAGTTTGATAGCGCGCATGCTTCTAAGCATGCAGTGGATAGCATTGGAGAGATTGTGTCTCCTTGCCTGACACCTTTGACGACAGGTAATTTTTCAATTTTGTTGTTAAGAAATAAGGTAGCTGTAAAGTCTTTGATGATATTTCCCAAGGCATCCACGTATGGTTCCTGTACACCTTGACTACGCAATCCCTCCATGACTGCTGGTATCTCAGCTGAATCAGGTGCCTTTTCATTATCTATAAAAGCCATATAGAGAGGTTGAGTGCACTCCGCAGATTTCTCAATTGCCTGAGAGATGACATGGATGTGATCCATCGTAAAATATCTCTTCTTGAAGCCAGCCAGATCTCACGGTTCATTGAACGCAAATGTCGCCCTAATTCTATTGACAATTACCTTGGTATATATTTTATAAAATACTGAAAGCAAGCTATAGGCCTCTAATAATCCAGTTCTTTAACATCTCGCTTCTTATCGATTATTGTAATGTTGCAATTATTCTTGCTCTCTGGTGTGCTTAAAGTCGTGAGGCATTGCGTATAAAGGGCAGAAGGTTTTCAACTATATTATCCGCTCCATCTTTGATAAAATCGACTGTTATTTCGTTTTCTCCTGCAACTTCCGCTCGGGACCATGTCTTGCAAAGCCCTTCTAACTTTATCGCTAGTTCCATAAGGAGCCTCTGTATCATGTTCGTCACTACTTCCCATGAAGATTGCGTTTGGCTCTGGGTAGTGCACAGGTCATTATAGAAGTGCTCTGCTGCCTTTAATATTTCATCAAAATTGGCGATGATATTACCGTGATTATATTTCACTGCATCCATGTCGCCCTGTAATAACCCAAATTTTTTTTCTCACTGATATAATGCCTCTCTTATTTTTCACTGCTTCCTGAATTTTCGCGACGTTATAATTTAGAATTTCACTCATGTTCTTCCTGTTTATCAGCTTTGACCGTTCACAAATGTTATACGAAGGACATACGAATGTTATACGTGCGCCGAATAAAATTACCAGTGAACGGGAAAAAGGAAATCTCCATAAACTCACAACACGTCATGTCGACTCGCAAGTGCCTCTAAAGCTCACCAACCTGCTAAAGTTATAGTGGATTATGTTTTGATTTACCTTATTTCTTTGATTTGATTGTCCTTTGATTTAGCCATTCGGTATTTGCCACTGGGTGTGTGCCGGTTCTTAGCCAATTTTCAAAAATGAATATGTGCCACTGTGACGCAAGCTTTGACCGTTCAGTATCCTTAAATGTTGCTTGACACGTATCGTACCTTTCCATGCATACACCTGTCACACCTATTTTTCCATCGACAAGCATCATACGTCGCCTTAGTCCTCGTGGCATGGCTTCGTAGACGTCTCACACTGTGCATCTGCCTCATTTAGAGTTTGCATTTCGGTCTAGCTTGTGAGCGGTGTAATGCACAAGAATAAAAAATTTCATGAAAAAAAAGTTGTGACTTTTGTAATGGAGAAACATAAACATTGCATGAAATTACACGTTGCATAGCATGATAGTAAAAAAAAAAAGAATTGTACGCTTCGCGGTTATTTGTAAAGCATGGAAATAACCGCTTCGCTTCACGTAGACGTTTATTTTATTTCTTGATGTGTGCGGGAGAGGGGGGGGGATACGTTGATAGGATGAATCAACGAGTGAGAACTACATGCAAAGTACATGCAACGCACAAAGCACAAGGCTGTCATTTCAAGCACGTCGTTCCTTCAATGCGATCAGATTACTGCACGTGGTCTCCGCCAATACGAGCAAAAGAAAAAAAAATGAAGGAGTCGCCATGTCCGTGTGGCCTCTGCCGCGCCACTCTTTCGTGCCAACCTGCGCGTCGTACGTCTGGAAGACGAATGAAAATACCTCCTGACCCCCCCCCCCCCCCCCCCCGCCACCCTGCCCACCCTGATTCTTGACATGATTCTCTCGCTTTGTGCACCCGACCACTTTTTTTTTTTTGCGCGGCACCCGCTCACTCGCACCGCGGCGGTGTCCACGGCCTGGGCAACCACGGCGTACAATGGTCCGCCGGGTGCCGGCGACGAATAGCGGCACTGATTCGGGCTGTCGCTCTCCCTGACATGGGCGCAGGAAGGAAGCGAGCAGCCCGAGACTCAGGGCCGCCCTCGTGACGGTGGCTTGAATGGGACTCCGCGGCGATATTTCCTGTCCTTGCACGCCACGCCTCCCCCCTCTCCTCCTCTTCCTGTCGCGAATGGGCTGGCGACTTCGGTATCACCGCGGTGCTGTAGCTGTTCACCCTTTCGCTCCACTGAAAGTGAACGCTTTCTTTTGCCTCCTTCCGGGGGTACGTACAGCTCACATGAGCGCTTGATGTGCGGTAGCTCAGTGGATACAGTGCTGCGCTGCCTCGCTCGAGGTTGGCGGGTTCACTGCAGGCCGCGGCGGCCCCATTCCATGGGGGTGACGTGAAAATATTGCTCGTGCACCGTGTGTTTGACGCACGCTAAAGAGGTGGTTGAAATGATTCCGGAGCTCTCCACTACGACCTCCCTTGTTACCGAACGGGCACTTTCGGAGCGTTGAACCGCACGATTTAGTTTTGCGATAGGCGCCGGTGGCAGATGCGAAGAAATTGAATTCAGCCGAAGGCACTAAAGAAAATAAACCAATGAACAAAAGAAAGTAAATAAATATTACACGTGGACAATGCGAGGACGCTAAATTAGGTTGCGTTGAGGGCTCCATAAAATGCACGACAAAAATGGCGGCTGAACTGCAGCGCTCTCAGTATACGGAAAAGGCCGGGAACACGCACGTACATGCACACACGCAAGCATGACCGGGACTCTTGGTAAAGTAAATCAGTTTTTATGCGGAAGTGCTTGATTCAAAACACGGCACTCGCGAGAACACACACACAGGAGCTACATAAACAAATATACAAGAGGTTTCAGACGAAAAGACGTGCGTGCCAAAATACAAGACTTGATTGACGTTCGAGGTTCAAGATTCAGATTTAGTAACTTTCAGATATTCCTGATTCTTCAGGAGATTGCACCAATACGCTTCAAACAGTGTAACAGTTACTGTGAGTATTATATTTCTTGTAGCACAAAATAAGAAGCTATATGCCTTCATTAACCTCTTCACACGTTAACGCAGCGATGTCGGCCTGTCCTACCTTGCACAAGAAGCCTTTTGCATATATAGTTTGTGCCAAGCAAAATTATATGCATCGTACGCTGCTTAAACAGAGTGGATGGGGACCATGGATGGATGGATACAACTTTATTGTACGTCCGGCAAAGTTTAACGTGACCCGGGCTCATATCTCCCACGGGGGAACGTCAAGGCCCTGCCTCAACGCCGCCTCACGGGCTTGCTGGACTGCCCACGTCTGGATTCCGAGGTCTGAGCTGCGCAGAGCGGCGGCCCACCTCGACGACTGGATCTCCGGCGCAACTGCCATCCTTCCTATATCTACATTGCGCTCCCGCAGCATGTGTTTGAATGTTGCTGGTCCTTTCTAGCCCAATTTACATGTGTCGTCCTGATGCTTATCTGGGAAGATACGTTTCAGAGGGAATGGATTAGGGAAGGTGTTCGTCTCGAGCTGTCTCCAGGCGACAGCCAGCCTTCGGTTCAATTTGGGACTGGGCGGTATGTATATCCTAAAAAAAATAAGAATACTAATGAATGAAAGGGCGTTTCATCGTAAACCCTTCCCCTAGTTTGCTATTTCACAATACGGAAGAAATAAAAAAGAAACAAAAATAGTGATGTCTAAATCTTGGGTCAGACTAGCGCAATAAGTAAGCCGTCTGTCATATTCAATAAAGATTAACGAAGGCTCGTGAACAATCGACGTCTCAGTCTTGTGTGTTCCGGTCCTTTTTGGTGCGTTGTGGCTGTAATTGCACTCTGCCAAGCTGTTACACAATGGACGACTTCAATATGGTATAGCCACTGGCCGTGGATGCTCAGTGGCTATGGTGTTGGGCTGCTGAGCACGAGGTCGCGGGATCGAATCCCGGCCACGGCGGCCGCATTTCGATGGTGGCGAAATGCGAAAACACCCGTGTGCTTAGATTTACGTACACGTTAAAGAATCCCATGCAGGCGGTCGAAATTTCCGGAGTCCTCCCCTACAGCGTGTCTCATAATCAGAAAGTGGTTTTGGCACGTAAAATTCCATAATTAAAAAAAAGTATGGTATAGCCGTTGACCACCGCCGCAACATACGGCTCAGAGCGAAGCTGTTGGCAGCATAGCGTCAACCGCACTGTCGACCGCTATTATTCTCAAATCAACCGCTATCTCGTCACGCGGTACCAGCGCGCAATACTCATATAAACCAAATCAACTTTCTGGTATTGCGAAGTCTCTTATTGCAGGCGGTTGGCGACTACATAGTACTTTTTTCGAATGGCACGCGGCTTGGGTATTGGAGAAAGGCGAGTGCAGCGTGGATAGAAAAAGAAACATAGAAAGAAACGGGGTAGATAACATTGATGTTCACGACATGCGTGACTACTGCGGAGAAAGATTCCTGCTGGTGAAGCAGAGACGCCGGTGCAAGTGTTTGTCGGGCCGCTTCAGAGGACGACGACGACGATATCACAGCGGTAGTATGTTGTATAGCGAAGGACACAGCAAAGTGGGCTCAGAATTTCGGGTTCGCTACCATTGTTTTTTCGTGTCACCTGAGAGCAATGCTGCAGAGACAGAAGTGCGCGCGTTGCAATATCCATGATTTGTGCTATCGCGATCGTCGGGGCGAAGGAAAAAAAAAAGAAAAAAGACAGCATGTACAGTGAAATAAATGTAGAGAACGGTTCAGGGAGAGGGGGGGGGGGGGGGGCAACCGCACAATTTACAGCACTGCTCTTTTTTTCACTTATATTTATTTAATTTTTCGCACGAGCCAGGAGTGCCTCGAAGAATGCGGAAGAATTTCCAATATTCACGAAATTATAGCCTCCTAAAAAAATGCTCCTTCTGAAGTGCGCGAAGTTCCTCTTCTTCTTTTTGCCTTCCCTTTCCTTTTCGTTGTATATATATATATATATATATATATATATATTTAAATATAGGCATCCATTGCTGTGCCTTGAGCTCATATGCCTGCTGCTTGACTTTATACTATATATATATAGTATAAAGTATATATAGTATACTTTATAGTATATAGTATATATAGTAGATATATGCCTGCTGCTTGACTTTATACTTACTATATATATATATATATATATATATATATATATATATATATACATATATATATATATATATATATATATATATATATATATATATATATATATATATATATATATATATATATATATATATATTTAAATATAGGCATCCATTGCTGTGCCTTGAGCTCATATGCCTGCTGCTTGACAGCGGGATCAAACGCTGGCCCGAGGGTCGCGCGTGGAAGAGCGAACGAAGGAGTGGTTGAAGACGCCCTTTCGATATATTGCCAAAGAAATGGGAAAAAACTGAGCGTGGAGGCCAGAGCGAATCGTATATGATATCACGAAAAGGCAGACATATTACTTCACTAATAAACTAAAGTCAGCTGTCGTCAGTCAAAGAAATGTTGAGCGTATTATGGTGTGTGATCACAATGTACAGTCGCAGACAAAATAATGCGAGATCTGCAAGCACGTGCCAAACCGCATTCTCTAGACCTTTAACTAAGCAAGCGCCTTTATTAGAGATATGGCATTGCGCATGCGCAGCCTTTCATGCTGGCGTGCCTGCCGCTAGGCCCATGTCTTGGCAGCGTGCTGTCGGTATTGCAATGATTGCAGAAGATTACGCTACGTGTCGTTCTCGGGCAACACGCACATATAAGGCGAGATATATGAAGGATGAAGAAGCATGTGCTTGCTGCGGTAAAGCTAGGGAAACGACGAAGCATGTTTTATTAGAATGTGAAGACGTCTACCCAGCGGTCGATTTAGGCACCACTGGCCTCCTTGAAGCCCTTGGGTTCAGCGAGACCATGCAGGGAAAAGTAAACGTGTCCGCAATAGAGATTAGTAAGAGGCGACTGGACGATCGTTGGAATAAAAGTAGGGAAACGACAAAAGACGGAGACGTACAAAAGCACAGTTCGCAATAGGGGATCGGAAAATTTGGGCGTGGTAGTTCAGAGTGTTTTCTTTTCTTTTTTCATTGTTTAACCTAGGTAGGATATTAGGCAGCATAGTAGCAAGAGCTTGGTGGTACAACCCACCGCCCCGTTCTAAAGGGGACGCTCATAATATCTATCCATCCATCCATCCGTGTACAGTGCATCGTCACACGTCACGATTTGCCGTAACAGGCAATGCTCTCCTAGCGTAATATTCTGCAGTCATCGCAATTCTAATAGCAAGCTGGCAAGCAATGGACCTAGTGGCAGGCACACCAGTATGAAAGGTTGCGTATGCGCAATGCCATGTCTCGAAAGAAGGCGCTTGTTTCGTTAAAAGGCGCAGGAATGCAGTTTGGCACGTGCTCGCAGATCCCGTAATATTTTGTCCGCGTCTCTGCATCCTCGAACACGCACAAACGCAAGTTCACATGCACCTCAATGTTGGCATCACGAAAACTCACAGACATGGATCGTGATCGCAATTTGCGGAGTAACTGACCGCCACTCACTGCATCCTTGTCGACACAAATTGCGGACACGTGGCTGGCCAATAGTGGAGTGTCTTCACTGCAGATGCTAAACTGGCGGCGGCTCTCGAATAGTTTCGAAGTTCCCGAAGTGATTCCTATAGCTTGCATGACTGCATATGTGCTTTATGATGCGTGCTGAACACGGTATGCATACCAACCACAATATAACATTTGAGGCACATCTTCTGATCAGAGCGTTTGCCAAGATACTCCGCAAAGGAATTATTAAAAATTCTCGTACCCCCATACTCATCTGCTTTATTAGTACGCCCGCTTCTTCATCGAGGAGAACGTATTCTAGTTTTGCGGACTGGCAGTGCGCGTGGAATGTGGCAGCGAATATAGCTGCTCGCGCTAAGGATACTAATACGAAATCATTCCACTTGCAACATAACGACATGGTAGACCTTTATGACGATGCTTGAGCTTGATCTTACACGAGACGAAAAAAAGAAAGAACAAGTTTTGTGCACATTCCTTCAATAACTTGCGCAAGAACCACCTCGCCGCTTAGTGGGCTTACAGAAATGCAGTACTCGCGGCCGATCCATGTGAACGGATTAGTAAAAGGCGCTCGAGCGATTCTTGGAAGCGAGGCTAGCGCGTAGGAGAACGCAGTGTTTCACAATCACCTTTAGAGTCCGCGGAGCAGCATTGGTGAATACATTTGGCTGAAGCCAAGCAGATCCGTGTGAACATAACAAAGTCAATACTTTGGATAGGCGACTCTAGGACTCTTTGGCAGTTACTTCATCGATCGTGTCAGAAATGGAAATGGCTGTTGCGAACGGCACCTCCTCATCGTTGCGCCTTTTCCATAAAACGGCTTACTACGATGCGGCTAGCAGTTCTTGAACTTTTGCATGTGGCTTTCCTCAGTGGGATTAAACACTTGCGATTTATCTTCTGACCTGGTTGCCGTACACGCCACTAAAATAAAAAAGTCTTAGAGAAAAAATAAAGAAACAGTCAATTAATGAAAGATGCAATAGGTTAGCGATGAAGAGTTACGTTTAAAATCTACACATTGGATGTTAGAGGCTTCGTAATAAAAGCGGACTGGGGCAAGCAGCAAAATAATTTTGAGCACCTGGAGTTGTTCAGTTTGCATCAATTCCTGGACTTAGGTGACTGTTCTTTTACACGGACCAAGAAATATTTTGCGAATAACGGGCTCGTTAGCAATTACTGTACATGTTCTAGTCTCTGTGATTGGTGTAAATTTTTGCCACAGAAAGAATGATATTGTTTCGTCGTTTCAAAACCAGGTGCATTTAGAATATAGGTATCGCTCAAGCCGGTTTTCTCCACAATAGAATGCCATGCGGGGCGAAGCACACGTTTCTGCCGTATACGCTTGGTGACGAAAGCTCATCGTATGGCATTGGACGGGGCTCTAGCGCTCAACCTTATAGCAACATGAGGACACCAAGCACCGGCGTGAGTGAGTGAATGCGACACGACGCTGTTCACACAAACATACAAAATGCACGTCTGTGTGTGTGTGTTTGCGTGTGTGTGTGTGCGTGTGCGTGCGTGTGTGTGTGTGTGTATGCGTGTGTGTGTGTGTGCATGCGTGTGTGTGTGTGTGTGTGTGTGTGTGTGTGTGTGTGTGTGTGTGTGTGTGTGTGTGTGTGTGTGTGTGTGTGTGTGTGTGTGTGTGTGTGTGTGTGTGTGTGTGTGTGTGTGTGTGTGTGTGTGTGTGTGTGTGTGTGTGTGTGTGTGTGTGTGTGTGTGTGTGTGTGTGCAAACACAATTTACACAATTTGCGACAACGTGCCCTGGCTAGAATGCAAGGCCAGCTATCGAAACAGTCAGTCCTAATAAACTATATCGTGTTTGCGAGAGCACAGTGAAAACCCGCTGTATCGTCAATTTTGTCGTGATCGTAAGAAACATGAAAGGAAAAGAGGCGAATGCTTAGTGAAGCGATTGGCAACGTCACGTTTCCTGTAGTTACTAGCTTTACAAGAGACGCAAATGCAAGAGGAGGAAGCGCAGTGCGCCGATTGAAAGTGAGGTTTGTGATCCCCTATTAGTATGGCACATCTATTGTGACAGCGTCACATATTGTTTAATGTCACCAGCTAAAAGAAATTATTTACGAAAATAGGCTTCGCCCCATAAGAGATCTTATTGTAGATAAGCCAACTTTCAAGGGGCGGCTGCAATAGTAATTGACATCTAGAAGTTATGACCGTCTGCGTTATACCCTTAAAAAACATGCTTACAACTCTGCGTCTATAAATTCGGGGGAGAATTTACACGTTTAAAGGAATACATGTATTGCAAAGGAGATGCTTAGGCTGCTTGGTATTTAATGGAAAAATATTTGACACGCTATGGAGCAACAGGCTAGAGGAAAACGCTTTATGAATAAAAAGCGATATTAAGGTACTGAGGTGTGATTATTGGGCTGTTCTGCGTAAAAGTTAATATGAAAAATGAACTATACGAAATCTAACTATGTTAGTGTAGCTAGACAGAACTTTCCTTCGTTAACCTCACCATCTTTCCTCTGTATTCTTTATTCTGATGACAAGAGTTCATTTCTACATGCCATAAATGAAGCGTGAATGCATTACTCGCTCAGATAACGCTGATGTGGTCGTAATTAATTGTACTTCGCCCACTTCTGTACTCCACTTCATGGTGCTTTTATATATGCTTGAAATAAATAGGAAAAAGAAACAGGAGTAAGCGGAATCCCGCCCAACAAAAACACAAAGATAGGCAAAATGAGCTCTTCACTTTGAAACATAATGCCTTATAGTAGTTCATTATGTGGTGTCAAAGCATGTCGCTCTAGCAAACGCAGGCGAGTTCAACCGCGAACGAATCTGGCATCTCTAAAGCAGCCTACGAAATAAAGTACAGAATCGCGTAGTGATGTGTCCATCCATTTGTCTTGCGTTCTTTACAAGGTGTCTCTTCGCGCAGGTACAAGTAGGTGGAATATCAACGTGAGCATTTAGTGGATATTTTATGGCAACATGTATCGTTTCTCCAAGAGCATTGACATTTACTTGAATTACAATGAGTCACTTGCAGTGAAGAACAAAATAAATGAATGGATGAATAGAAAGCGAAAGGAAAACGAAGTGAGTGGTACAATTTCGGCGGTGTTAAAGGAGCACGCGGATCTAGCCTAGCAGACAGGACTTCATGTTATCTCAAGTAAAATATGCTGGAGATACCACACGCACGCAAACACAAAAGAAATTAGAGAAATAGTGAAACCAGGGATGCAATTCTTTCTTCCTGAAAAAAAAAGGTACAGCAGCGAGTACGCCATTGATGAAGTAGAAAAAGAAAGCAGCTGCATAGGAATGAAAGCAAGCAAAAAATAGAAACAGTAAAGAAGCGTTTAACAATCGCATAATACGGCGGAACGCGTATCAGAAGCAGGAAAAGTCCTAGAAGAGCACGCGGTGAAAGGAGAGGAAGAAAAAGATCGCCGCAGCAATCTTTTTCCTCCGCTGGTACACGCACGAACACACTGACGACGGCGACAGGCGTCCGTCGACCGGAGCTCACCTTTGACGAGGACGGCGAGTCTCGCCCTGTGACCGCCGACGACGAGGACGACGTCGAGGAAAGATCCACCGTAGCGACCGAAGCTGACTCTGGTACAGAAACAGCAGCAGGAGCCGCCGACAGAAGAGCGAGCGGGGAGTGCGGCAGACCGGGCGGGGAAGCCAGCAGCTTGAGGGGAAGGAGCAAGCGAGGACCTCGCCAGCACAACGCGCACACGCGCCCCTGAGAGCACGGAACGACAGCGGCGCCGCCGCGCTCCCTCGTGCTGTTCCCACAGCGGCGGAGCCAAGGAGCGTGTAGCGGGCGGCCGCGACGACGATCCCGCTGTCGATCAGCAGTTGAGCCGAGGCGTCACAGGCGGCAGCGCAACCGCGACGAGAGGAACACGTCGACTCGCCGCTTTCGCTTCGCGCCACCGACAAACCTAGCGCTCCGGCCTCTTTCTCTGCCTCCCTCCACGCCACGAGAGAAGCAAAGCTGCTCTCGCCCACCTCCCCACTTTCTACCGCCGCGCCCAGCCTACCATCACGCAGAGTGTGACACGCGCGGTAGCAGCCGGGCGCGCCACCGAAGCGCCCTCATTGGTCGGTCGGTGTGCGGGAAAGCGCTGCGGTCACCGAGGGAAGCGCAAATACAAAAGCCGAAGGAGGGAAGCAAATGCCGGCGAAGGAAAAAAAATACGAATAGTGACCGGACGGGAGAGGCACGAGGAAAAGAGAGGAGTGGTGGAGAGATGGCTCGAGAAAGGTTACAGCAAGTTTGTTGAGAGGAAGAGAAAGAGGGAATGGCATAAAAATAAACGAACGGACAACCCGAGGAAGTATCACTATATGCGGCTGCTCCACTTAGAAAGCGACCGCGAAATGTCGCCCAGTGCCTTGGCAAACGCCGAGATCGAAAAAAAAAATGGGATTGAAAGTGGATTGAAAGGAATAAAGAAACAAAAACTGCGGAAATGAGGCATGGGGAAACACGTGAGCTTTGTGGGGAGAAGCAGAGATATTGCGAAAGCAGATGCCTTATAAGCGGCGTCGCCGCATAAGAGGCGTCTGGGAAACGTCGCATATAGTGTTATGTGAATGCGAAGAGTCTATCGAGATGAGGGGGAGAGAAGGGCAGACACAAGGTTCAGAGGGAAGCGAAAAGGAAAAAAAGAGGAAGTAGAAGACGGCGCTCGAGTCGGCAAGCAAGCGAGAAAGGCGGTGGTCTGGATTTGTTTTTGTTCTGGCGGTCCTTTTATGCGGGAGCTTTGCTTCTTTATTTTTTGTGTCTTTCTTTCCAATGCTCCCATTTCCTGAAGGATGGAGCGCTTGAGAGAGAAGCTCTGGAGTCGAGTTTCAGATTGCAGGAGGGGCCCTCTCTGTTGCGCCTTCCCTTTGGCTTCTTTTCCCTTTCGCTTTCTCGCGCTTGCGAAGCGTCAAGACGAAGAGTGGTCGAGGCCCTGGCCTCCTTTATTTTTGCTTTCCCTTTTTTTGTTCCTTTCTTTTTTCTCTCTCTTTGCCTACAAGGCAGCAGGAATGGATCGCGGCAGCTCGGGAAATAGAACGTGTTTTTGTTTTCCCCACTGTAAGTTGGAACGTAGGGAGAATAGGTACACCGGCGGGGCTCCCTGCCGCGGTAGCTAAGTCGGGCTCTATATAGTAGCGTGGGCGGTGTCTCCTCGGCTGGAGAGCAGGTTGCGAGCAGCGTGTGCCTGCGTCAGTTTCCCGATGAAGGCACGCTCGCGTACTCTTGCTCCTCCGTTGAGGAGGGAGGGCCGGGACATCGGGTCCCTTCGTTGTCGGGCACCGCTGGGCTCCGAGATCGAGAAGGCGCCGGCAAATGGTGCGCGGGGATGGCCTCTTTATGTACTACTGTGTCGCTTTCGGGCAAAGTTGACCGAGCCGTGAGCCTTTACCGGGTACTCCTTTTCTCTGTCTCTGCGCGTGTGTGTGTTTTTCGTCTAAGATGAGAAGAAAAGCTGGAGAGGGGCGTACGCGAGACCCTGTCGGGAAAGGGGGTTTTATACGGGAGCGTACAGAAGCCTCCTGGCTCTAGCGTTCGTCCCTGCCGCTTTGTTTGTTTTGATTTCGGGGTCGTCTCCGAGCGCCCGAGAAGAGAGGGAGATAGAAAGAAGGCGTTTTTTCTTGAGTCGAGACAAAAAGAGAAGACCACAGACAAGGTGAAGGGTGCACATAGGGGGCCGCCAGGATGGAGGGGGGGGGGGCTCGCTCAGAAGCTGGGATTGAGGGAGCATTATAGGGCTCTAAGCTAAGAAACAGCGAAGGCTCTGCGGCGACCGGCAGTGTACGGCGGTCGAGCAGTGGCGGCGGGGTGGCGCGCGGTTTTTGTTTCCTTTCTTCCCTCTTGCATTGTCGTCTCTCAAGAGGGCTGTCAGATTGAGGCGCCTCTCAGAGACCGAAAGAGAGAGTCCTAGGAAAATGGGAGACGCCGTAGAAAGCGATGAGGTCCCTGAGCGTCGGTGGGTAAAGAGAGGGCGGCTGTACGGGAAGAGGCGATGAACAACAGGGTTCACGAGGGCGCGGATTGCATGGGAGGATGAGATTGCGAAAGGAAATCTCTAAAAGCGAAAAAGAGAACAAGCGCAAGGAATGAAAACGTCACGAAATGGAGTGCGGTGTGGCACGCGCCTCTTCCTCCGCCTCGCTCGGCGCATTGTTGAAGGAGTACAGCTTTGCCCTCGCTGGCCCTGTCTCCCGCCGCCTGGGGCTTCTCGCGAGCGCCGTACGCGCACGTCGGCTCGCCGCGGATTCATCACCGCGCTGTGTGTGGAGTGAAGATGGCGCTGTCGCCTTTTCTCGGTGCCGCGTGCTCGGGCTGTGTTGACAGAAGGAGCGAGAAGAATGGACGGGAAGACGAAGACAGGCGGAGAAGCCGGGCAGAAACGTCGAAGCCACTGTGCCCCTCACCTTTCTGCTTCGCACCCTCCCCCCCCCCCCCCCCCCTTCACCGACGCGCGCATCTTGCAACGCGAGAGGAAGCGACGTGCGGAGGAGAGGGAGCAAGCCGGGCTAACGTGGTGAGGTGACTGCGGGGAAGGACGAGTGCGTGGCGCGTGCCTTCGCTTCCCCGTCGGGGCTGTCGGTTTCGTTCCGTTCCTATTTGTTCGCCGGGTGAGTGACGGCAGAGGAGGAAGTAGAAAAGGCCTTCGCTGGCAGAAGGCGGCGCCGCGAGCGCTGGGCGCAGTATACTGGGTGGAGGGCGTTGTGCGCTGCCTCTTCTTTCACGCTAGTCGCACGCGTGCGCAACAGCCCAACCAAGGCAAACACGTGCGAGGTCTTCCTGCGGCGCGTCTGTGGGTTGCACAGTGGCACGCTATGGATGAGTTGCTTCCGCGCGGTAAACGGGAAACAGGAGGCGGTGCTGGCAAGGAAATACAACCGCGCGGAGCGATCCGCTCGCTCGGAATGGAGACTGCGACCTCGACAACAGGGTGCTACAGCTTGCGCACTTGGGCGCGTATGTGGAGAGGAGACAGTGGCGGATATGTACTTTGAAGTACTTTGAAGTGAGAAGCTATTTGCTCTGCTGCTTTCGTGGGATTAGATAATTTACGAGAATGGCGCACTGGCGCAGATACGTATCAGGCACAGCGCTATTTTAGAAGGCTTTGCCAGGTGGCGCCACCTAGGCAGTTTCGTTTTGGTGCAATGAGGAAGTCAACGTCCGTGTGCTTATCTTTGTTTTCTTGCCTTGTGGTAGCTCAGGGCTGCGTGCAAATGTTTGTTCAGCTTCTCCTTTTCTCTAGTAAGTAAGAATTCCTGAAAGGTAACGTTAAAGTCAATAACACTGTATCTTCTGCTACGCTCTGTGGATGCCAGTACAGTACCGCCTTGGTCTGTTTCTTGGTTTGGAAAGTGTGGCGGGCAAATTTTCTGTCCAGCGGCTAGCTAAGCAGATCGTTTAGTTAATTAGCGAGTTGAGGGATCTCCGAATAAAACCCCGAAACTGGGTGCGGATCCAGAAATCTACACGTCGACTCAAGAGCAGGCCAGTAGTCTTAGTGAAATATTCATGTACAAATAAACGGCAAGTACCTCCTACTAACGAAATCTCTTGAGAGTTTGAGGTCGGACTTGTGAATGCATGGTGACCTCAGGGTGCACTCACATCACGACTGCGCGAAGTTCATGCCCGTGCCAGCATTTTTCGACGGCCGGGCTCAAACGGAAGTAAATAGGAGAGAGAGAGTGCGAGAGAGAGAGAGAGAGAGAGATAGGAAACTTTTAAACTTTTATTGAGCCGGACAGTTATGTAGGGCCGTGGTACATTGATCTCTCCTGCGCGCGCTCGCGCACGTGTGTGTGTGTGTGGGGGGGGGGGGGTGCGCGTGTGTGTGTGCGTGCGTGTGTGTGTGTGCGCGCGCGCGTGTGTGGGTCTTTGTGTTTACGTATTTAGGCTCCCGCGCAAGGCATCCACGTCGTACAGTATCGAATTGTCCTTGCGTCGTGGCTGTCACTGAATTCCACTAAATTTGCGGCGCACGTGATACGTTAAACAAAAACCGAAAGGCATGAATGAGGTAAACAAGAACGGGCCATGAGAAGCCAATACGTTTAGCATGAATAGTATTAAAGCCGGAAAAAGAGTGCGAAGAAAAAAAGAAAAAAGCGACAACAGACCCCGTGGGGCTTCACCTTGCGAAGCTACAGAGTGGGCTATCATGGACGCCGTAGAGGAAAGCCACGAGTTAATTGGGACCAGCTGTCTCTTTGTCTTTCCTTTTTTTTGTGCGCTCCAACTACGGAATACACGGGTGTGTTGGCATTCCATCCCCCTCTAAAGGCGGCCCCTTCGGTCGGGTATCGAACCTGCAACCTTGTGCTAAGCCGCAGAATGCCATAGACATTGAGCCGCCGTGGCTGATAAGGAACAGTTTTCAAAACGTATTGCACAAAACCAGCATTAAAAAAAACAACCTACAAGGCAGTTTCAAATAGTTGGTATACGGTCCTCTAAAGTGAGATATGACGGTGTTTACAGCAATGCACCCGAGTCCACTACCTGTCTCTTTATTTTTCTCTCTCTCTCTAATCCTTAAAAGGTTCCATAACCTTCTTAAAAATCGATTGGGAGAGGTATAGCGTTGTTCCGCCACTTCAGGGGTGTTTCAGGAAGAGGCAGAAATGGCCTGTATCAACGCAATCTCCAGGTGCCTACACAAAGAGATTCACTAAGTCAACTGTTTTGTAGTCTTCACTTTATAGGGTGCATGTTGCAATTGCGAAAAATGAAACCTAGCAGGACGGTGAAGTCGTGTCAGCTTAAAGTTAATCCTGAGACTACTACCACTCTCGATGTCTCGCCACAAGGGGCTATGAAATAAACTGACGTTCCTGTTAACAGTGTCTCAAAAAACGTGTCCCTCTCGCGTATTTCGCCACGATACTATAAGTGAAACGCTAATGCACTTTTAGAAGATTACATGCAGTATAATATAAGCGAGACGAACAAGGCGAGTCGAAGAGCTCGATTTATGCACGCATGCAGGCGCGTGCGTGTTACGTATTTTTATTCATTCGAATCGCTGGTTACGTTATGCATTTTTTTTTTTCAACAGACAGTTCTAGCGGAGCGTCGTTTCCGCTCGGCTTCGCGCGTCGAGACAACGTGGAAGCGTCTGTGCACAATTCCGCGCCCCCTTTTTTTTTTTTTGATTAGCGCGTTTGCCCAGACATGAGAGTGACGGGCTGTCAGCATGGCTGCAGAGCGAGTAAGACGTCAACCGTCCTCACGCTCCGCTCAGTCGGCTTTATAAGGGAGCGAGGGAAGGTTCCTGCGTTCCGCTGAGGGATTGTGCTACAAATTACTAGCGTGCACCAGACTGAGCAGCCCGTAGACGCTGGGCTAAAATTCTCTAACGACGCTGCTGTCAGCGCTCAAACGCTGAGCTGACGAGGCTGAACATTGGTTACCCCTGCGCCCAGCATTCAGCATGCCTTCTCGACAAACTTGATAAGCATCCGGCACAGGGATAAGCTCGGCTTAGTGTCGATGCCTTAGTTCAGATACGCGCAATCTACGTATCTGCTCATCCCGTCCCTCCGCGTTGCTTATTTCATTCCACTTGCAAAAACAACAACAACAACAACGTGGACTTATATAACTCAACGGCGAAGAGCAAAATTAAAATTTAAATCGAAAGCCACCTTCTGATTATGAGGCCCATAGCGTTATTTTACGTGGACTTAAACCTTAAGTACTTCAGTGTTTTTCTTTGTTTGTGTTTTTTTTTTCGGCTGCATCAGAATGATAGCGCCTCAACCGGAATCGAACCCGCGTTCGCGAACAAGGGCGAACCACAAACATCGCTCATATTGTCCACTGCTAGAAACATTGCCTATTTCGAAATTTGACAAAACCGTGGAGTGCAGTACCGAAGGGTAAACATATTTTCCTCATATTCGCTTGCTTCCTGCCTTTCCCCCGATATTTTCTTTTATGCGTTGCATATCGCAATCCCACAGTTCAGCCCTTGGGCGCGGCCGGGCAGCCACCATTGAGGGTATGAGCCATTGTTCATTGCTGCGCGTCTCATATCTGGGTCTATTCTCTTTTAAGTTTGCTATGTTTGTTATTAAGTTGCTTCTATTTTTATGCGTTGCATATGGCAATCACTCAGTTCAGCCCTTGGGCGCGGCCGGGCAGCCACCATTGACCTTTAGCGCAACCACGCGACGTGACGTCACGACAGCCGGAGGAAAAGCTGTGCCCCAACTCGCGCAATATGCAACGCATTCTTGGCTTAAACAAGCTAAGCCTGGCCATTTTTTAGTTTGGCTTTTAGCGGTGCGCAAGTCACGTGTGGAACATTGCGACACCACAACTTCATTTTAGCAATGGTTTTAGGCATAATAAAATAAGGCACACACAACAGAATAAAAGAGACGGACAGGCGCACAATACGCGGCGCCTATCCAAAACCATTGCTAAAAGCCGTGTGCCAACTAGCCCGACAGCGGACGTTACTAAAACATCATTTTAGCAATTCTCGCCGCCGAATCTTTGGGGTCTCCTTATTCTTTGTTAGAATGTGCAGCATAGATGTCGTGTGAAAACATTATCTAACATTTTGCGTTGCAGGTGGCTGTGAGTACGAACGAAAACGGTTACCGTTGAAGCAAAAAAAGAAGAGAACCTGAGTGTACGTTCGGACACTGTCCCAGAATGCACCTTTTTTTTTTCTTAATATGTGGGGGAAGGGGTGAAGTGAAAGAGAACAGCACAGAGTGTTTTCGTGCTCTCACAGGGGCGGCAAACATATAGTCCGCTTGACGCCCAGCAGAGGCGAGAGCTGTGCGCAGTGTTTCGAGCAGTGGACAATCATGCGCTCTCCTTAAGGACTGTCTCCGACCGTGAATTACTGCAGACACTGCAAGGAGGAGGGCATTGTGTCATGTGCAGAATTTCTTTGTTTCGTGCTACCTATTGCTTCAAAGAAATTTCAGTGTGTACGCAATTGAACTTTACACTGCTTCTTTGAATCTCGCGCTTAAGTGCGGCATTGCGTCCTCCGCTATTCATTTGTGCGTGTGCGCGCGTGTGCGTGTGTGCGTGTTTGCGTGTGTGCGTGTGTGTGTTTGCGTGTGTGCGTGTGTGCGTTTGCGCGCGTGTGCGTGTGTGCGTGTGTGCGTGTGCGTGTGTGCGTGTGTGTGCGTGCGTGTGCGTTGTGCGTGTGTGAGGTGTGCGTGCGTGCGTGTGTTTGCATGTGTGCTTTGCCATGCACATCAGCATCTTTACAAAGTAACTTTCTGTATCTACAGCCTGCTAGCTCATATAAAATTGACATGGAGCATCAGAAAGCACATGCTCCTAACCCTCTCGCCTGATCTCTCAGTTTAATTTATAATCGCGCTGTGCTTCGGGTTCTATTTATTTCTCGTAAATAACATGTCATGGCCGTTTTGTACACAAAGCAAAACGCCTCGTATACCTTCCAGGAGGATCACGTGCCCTCAACATGCGCCATTTTGTCTGTGTTGTGGCGAACCACCGGTCAGTAATAATCCCAGCAGAATAATTGCTCAAGATTGACTTAAGTTACGATAGCTGAGTATGAGCAATAGCTGCAGGTACTTCTTGTTTAGATTTTTTGGGTGAGCGTAAAGATCGATTTAAAGACGTGCGTGGCGCGAGCACGCTTAACCACTACAGCCTTACAGCCACAAGCTAGAGGCTGTGGCGAAATGCAGTCGTACAGCAAGGCCGAATTGCCTACCATCGGCATCACAGGTACATTCGAGGTTTAGAACCTTCTTTCGGAATTACCACGCTGAGCGCAAGAAGGCACGCGCGCACGTCTTCAGCATCTATTTCTCTTTTTCGAGACTCTTGCTCGAGCTGTGCATGCGGGAACGACAAATTAGGCGCGAACCAAAACGCCCGTGTCTCCCTCCTCCCGCCCTCTTCCTTGTCGCTGCTGTCAACTGAATTGGGAGCCGCGCGATCCGAACCCGCGGACACGCGACCTACCGCCATCTGATCTGCGACGGCAACAAGGTGCTGCTGCCAGGCACGGTGGCACGCAGAAGCGGTCGCTCCCTCTTTCCCTCGACCTGCGGACCATGCGGCATACGCAAGCGTCACAGTGGCGAAGGGGTCGCTTAACGCGTCCCCGGACGCCCGTCGAAAGCTTTATCCCGCCCGCCCTCCCATCCACTATCTCGGTAGCGCCGAGTCAGGCGACCACAGCACGGGGGTGCGTTCCTACCCCAACACGGGGCTTTCGTACTGCTCGCCGTACAGTTCTCTAAACAACCCGCTTCCCCTCCATGCCATGTTCCGTACAGCCGTGGTGGAAAGCAAGCCAGACGACAGCGATATAGCAGACGACAGCAGTCGCCGATCTCCCGCTAAGCCTAACCAGCCATCTGCTCCGGGCCGGAGTCTACTCTCTCTCCCATCGCGTCCCCTTGCGAATGTGGCAGCGGCAGCGGCCGCGGCGCACAATGCAAAGTACGCTTTAACTGCGCCTCGGCAAGTTCATGCGAGCGCGGGCGCGTGCTCATTCAATCTCTTTATCGGTGGGAGGGGTTCTGTTTGCAGATCGGTCCCCGCTTCTCCCTGCGCCCTTTCTCGGAGCGGCGGTCCCCCATACGTTCGAACGCCACGATGCGACGGCGTACAACCTAACCCAACCCGGCACTCCCGGCCTGCTGGCTCGCGCGTGCGTGCGGGCTCTCTTTGTTTCGTGTTTAACTTCCTGAGATGAGGCAAGCGGGGTAGGGCGCAGCAAGTTCGATTTCCGGGGCTGGCTCACCTCTCGCAGTCGTATTTCCAAGCGCCACTCTATCCGCCTCCCCTTTCCCCCTCCTCCTATTCCGCCATACACAGGCGCCCCGGATGCAGTCTAGAAATAGTAGAGAGAGAGAGAAAGAGCATGTGTGTACAGAGTATGCCCCTGTTTGCCCATATGCTCGCGCCGCAGTTCCGATGGCAGCCGCATTGAGTGGGCCGCCATGTCTGCCTATACAGTTGCGGGCGGATACGTGCCCTGTATTTTCCCTCGTCTGAGCGTGACTCGCAGGAATAGGGGAATGTCACACTGAACCCAATCATCTTTCCGCGTGCGTGCGCGTTTGTGTGCGTGCAGGTGTGCGTTGCGTGTTTCTGTGCGTGCAGGTGTGCGTTTGCGTGCTTCGGTTTCCTATTGCGACCGGTGCTGTTTTGGCAGCAGGCGTGCGGGGGCTTTGTTTTAGCACGCCCCTTTTCACACGCAGTAGCGCATCGTCTTTTAGCGTGAAGCACGTGATGGGAAGTCTGGAAATCGAGAAACGACACGCGTGCCTTCAAACCCTTAAGAAGCATATTCGAATTTTTTTCGCCAGAAATCGAAAGCGTGCAAAAAGAAGAAAAAATGAAAATCGTGAGCCATTACACTCTACGAAGGTGGATGAGCAGCGAAGCTGTTTAGCACAAGGCACAGAGGTGACATAGAATTTTGAACAAAGGTACAAACACGCTTATTGTTGTGATCAGGGGTCACCGGGACAATAGGCAAGCACACAAATTGTCGTATCACCTCTGTTATTAAATGCGTACGCATTTAAATGCGCACGCATTTAATTGTTATTGTTATTATTGTTATTGTTATTATTGTTAAATTGTTATTAAATGCATAAGCAAATGCGTACGAAATGAATTAGCTTGTAGCTGTCGCCGCGCGACGGCGTTTTTTTTTTTTGTTAAGGGAATGGTGTGGTGGGGGAAACTGTCTCCTGCTACCTCAACAACAGTTCTCGCAATCCACAGGGAGAAAGACTTATGCAAATGGAAACTCTTCTGAACGATTCTGGTGCAGGAGCAGCGCATGTTGTGCAGACGATCCGGTTCCCGAACAAACAAGTGGAGCAGGTCATTTACCAACAATAGTTACCAGCCGTTGAGCAAGCATGTTTCACCTGCCAGTCTGCCAATTCACTGTCTCTATTTACACAACGGAACTTATTTTTGGTCAATCTCATCATATATGAATTCCTGCTAAACGATTAATGGTGCTGCAAAGTACTATGCCCTTAGCTCCTTAACAAGCACTAAATATAACAGGCATGACATGCATCTAGGCCCTCTTGTTTCTTTTCTTTTTCTTTTTCATTGCTGTAATCATTATCGCGCTCCAGATATGACCATACTTTCATTTGTTTCCCGTTCACAAGCATCTCAGTCGACCTGACATCCAGTTGTCAATGGCATCACATGTATCAAACTATGTAAACAAACCATTTGTTACCAAACAGGCTCCCCGTAGCATATCATAGAACTTTTTTGAAAAATTAAATTAAATTATGGGGTTTTACGTGCCAAAACCACTTTCTGATTATGAGGCACGCCGTAGTGGAGGACTCCGGAAATTTTGACCACCTGGGGTTTTTTAACGTGCACCTAAATCTAAGTACACGGGTGTTTTCGCATTTCGCCCCCATCGAAACGCGGCCGCCGTGGCCTGGATACGATCCCGCGACTTCGTGCTCAGCAGCCCAACACCATAGCCACGAGCAACCACGGCGGGTTTTGAAAAATTGGAAATATTTGATTCAGTGGCCGTTTTCCCCAAATATTCCTATTCGATTTCTTCAGAAAAAAAAATCCCATTGGAACCGTCCAACGTCATAAACGCTTTACTCATGTTCACGGATCCCGTCGCCCAGGCAAACGTCCTGCGTGCTTTACAGACATTTTGACAAGGCATGGTCTCACAGGAAGATGGAGCCAATGTTTCGACAAGGAGACTTATCGTCGTTAGGGCAGCCTTTTCACATCAGGAAGTTTCTTGGCTACGACCACCTAGGAAGTTTCAGAGCTTTTTCGCTTTTTGTATTGGAAAGTTTTTTGGCTGCGTCCGTATACAACTTTGCACTGATGAAGAAAACTCCCCGTATTGAAATCTTGGCACCCGGGGCGACACTTGTTCAACCACTGTCGTCTTTGACTCACCAGCAGCGGGATACCATGCACTGCCTTTTCTGCGCAGAGCACATCGGCCGTGCATAGGTAAAGTTACATAAAAAAAGGATAGTTAGGGAAGAAGAGAGAAAGAAAAAGAAAACGAAAATCATATATTCGCCCTTGCGTGACGAATGCATGTTGCCGCTCGGGCATGTTTTTGCGGTGCCGTCATTTCTTCTAAGAAATGTGTGTCTCCCATTATTAACTTGATGTAGTGTTTTAGTTTTCACTTAGAACACTTAAAATATAATTATTATGGTCACTCCAAGCGAATCTTAATGCGACAGCATTATACGGCTCATGAAGCGGAAAATCCGGTGGTGTGGCCGGAGCAAGGAGGTTATAAAACAAATAACCGCCCAAGCTCTGCGTACAGATGGTTAACCATTTAATGTTCGTATTAATGTACGAGGGTTCAATAAACGACGGCTTGGTAGGCTGCTGGATCCTAGGTACGCAGTTGCTGCTTGCACTCGGTTGTACAAGCCTGTTCTTGTGCCCGGGCTGCAGCATCGGCATGGCCTAGGCAAGCTTGTTGCCAGCTGTGCTCGCGGCGTTGCTGATCGAAATCTGCCTGCTCCTCAGGAGTACGTATGACACGTGTCCTACCCATTTCGGAGCCGGAGTGAAACTGCTGCGCGCGCGCTCGGCTGCGACACAGAAGAACGAAGTCAATACTGGGGAAGCCTATTGCGTGCCTCTCTTTCTCTTTTTTCCCCGCATGCGCATGAGGTTGCGCCGGAGGAGTTTTCAGCGTACAGGCGACAGACGGACGGACGAATCGCCTACTCATATACACCTTCGCTGTTAAAAATGACGAAAATGTACAAACTTTGCTCGAACGTCGTCACTAGAGAATAATTATCTGCTCAGGCAGACATCATTTACAAGAGAAATCAAAGCAACACACTAATTCACTAAACGAATTATTATTATTAACTTCATAGTTACAATCTTTACGTCGCATGTTTATATTGGAAACCTCAAAGAAATTTTCTTACAAGTCTAGTTACACGTTTCTACATTTCAATATGCCAAAGAATATGTCGCCAAATTATCCGTTAAATTTACCTGATTACGTATGCGGCACCGCGAAGCGCGCTGCTGTTGGTCGAGTTAACCGCTGTGTGACGTACAAAAACAACGTAACATGAAACCGGTGTCAAAGTTCCCCCTTGCCGAAAGCTGATTTCAACTGGCAGTTTGCGCAGCTCGACATTGGATACATAATCACTTCCGCAACAGGGACAAAACAGACCGCTTTATCTCGCGGTACAGGACACGCATAAAAAGCGTAAAGAAAAAACGTAGGTGTTCCATGACTATAAACAACGTCTGAGAACAACACGCCACGGCCTTGAGGCGCATAAAGACATGGAGACGTAACAACGCAATCCGCCAGCCTGTTCCGTTCCTATTCTTACGTCTTCCACTCCCCTGCTCAGCTTAAATAACCTTCCGAAAGTCCTAGACAACGTTAAGTGGATCACTCGTAAAAATGCCGCTTTCATGTAGCAGCAATCGCCCGCTGTCTGCAGCTTAATTTATTGGCGAGCATTGCATGAAGACGCACTCGGAATGCTTTTCTGGGCACCGTCGGATTCCGCGATACTGACGAATTCAGCATTTTGTCATATCTGATTGGCTTAGAAGGTGACTATACTTTCTCTACAGGATAAGCTCAAAACACCAATTTGACGAAATGTGAAAATTGTGATGGCGGGATTTGACAGTGTCCAGAATGGCACCCCTTGGTTATATAGCGGCTCACAAGCGAAGTTTCCGTGGTTGTTGTTACCTCAAGACATGGTTCGTATAGCCACAGGGGAATTGGTCACACCGGATTATTGCTGATCTCGCGTTGACTTCTTATACGGTTTCTTGTTCCTTGTCTTCTTCATTATTTGCGTATGTGCTTTACCAACCGCAAAATTTCGCATACAGCGCGTTCAGCGCAAGGCGAACGTTAGCAGAGCGAAGGATATGAGTGCACCGCAGCGTAACGTGTACCAACGCGTCATGCACTGCGTCTTTACCATCAGTGTGCCATGGGGCGAAAGATGTGGTGGACGGAAAGCCGTCGCCATCAACGTCGGTGTTCGTAAGCTGGCAATGCAAGTATTTATGTGTTGCCTTGTTGACAGCGGCCGTGCAGTAGTAGTTGGAACGCTTGGCTCGGAAACGCACATGATTGTTGGTTGGATCCCGGGTTTATGCATGTGGCTGCTTGAGTTCCTTTTTGTCTGTTCTTGTTTTTTAGGCAGAGCTTTTGTTTTTTCCTAGATCTCCATGGTTTGGCGTCTTATCGTTGTCTTCAGGTCGAGAAAAGTGAGCCGGTCTGTAGAGGCAGTGTAATTGTAGACGGGGCTGATCCAGGAGTTGGCGTAATCGAAAGTGGTGACTTGATGGGCCCATCCTGACAAGAATGGACTGTATGGGTCCTCGCAAGAGTTATTATTGTGGCTTCTAACGCGGGCCAATCCTACAGGCGATGCAACTAATGGCGCGGGTGAACCTATACAGCCGGATAACGCTATCGGATAGTAGTCGCTCAGGTGCAGCATGAGGACTTAGCCCGTTTGTCTGTTACTCCATGTTCAGAGTCGGTGTCTCGCCGAGCAGACTCTACGGTGGGCATCGCACAGATAAAGTCTGCAAACGGAAAGCAGGAAGAACTGGTCCGACGTTGGCGTGCATGAGTTTGTCCAAGAAGACGCACCGGCTGCCACAGTGCAGCCGATTTATTCATCGCAAATGGTGTTAGTAAAGTCTATATATAGTCAGGGGTCTCCAAATTACGGCCTGCCGGCCAAGTGGGAAAAACCCCAGGTATTGAAAATTATTCTGGACCCCTCCACTACGGCGTGTATAGCGGCTTCGGCCCGGAAAACCCCAGAAATATTTTTTAAAGAAATTTAAATAACGAACTATTTCGAGAAGGCGCCTCGTACACTGTAAACAGAAATAACTCCCAGGTGGGAGTATAGTGCTTGTCTTCTAGCGACCCCCCGGTTGGGAGTTGATAATGCTCCGTATGATCGGAGTAGAAATGTTACTCCGTGCGAGCGGAATTTTTGCGTGGAACCATGGGAGTTTCTTTTTGTCGTTTTTTTTATTTTTTGCTTTGCAATGGACGGAGTTTTTTCGAGGTGCAACGGGAGTATTGGGGGCGAGGACTTACGGAGTCGCCATCTGTCGGAAGCACCCCCCTTGCGTAGTATGAGGGATCACGTGGCGCGCTCCTCATGCGTTTTGCTTATACGGCGCTCAGTAAAAACACCACGCGACAGCCCTCCTGGACATTTATATAAGTACTCTCAAAATGAGGGAATTTTTTTTTACTGTCGATACAATAATCTTGGGCAAACTGAAAGCACAGAATCGTTTACAGACGCTGTCTCTTTACCGGATACGTATACAGTGAACGCCACTGCGCGCGGTCGCCGCGATGGAGTCTCCCGAACCGGCTTCTTGAGTGAAAGGTAGGCAAACGGTGAGAGTAAACTATGTTAAATATGTTCTTATAGTGGCTTGTCTGTATAACCAAATGGAGCATAACAGAATGGAGCCTCAATGCAGTCATCGCACGGGTTCGCAGCGACCGACTGCGCGTCTGCATGCGTGTCCGTGCACAGTGTTTTGCTTTCGCTGTGAGCGCGTTTTCGCACTGTGCCGTGAGCTTTAAGTCGCAGCATATGAGCATTTGACAGTGCACGAGCAATCATTGTTGCGTGGACGCTATCAGAACTGCCCAAAAATAATTTCGTTATAGAGACTTCGATGCCTACGGCAACTGTGATGTGCCGTCGCGATGATTCAATCTTTTCTTTGTTTTCTAATTCTTGGACATTTCAATATTATTTCACAAGTTGCGTTGCACTCTACGTCTATCGGTCTTCTCAGCGAGCGATTTCCTTCTGCTTCTTTTTCGTAATCTAGTGCAATAATTCATAACACAAACATGTCCATATATACCATGCCTTTTTTAATGTGCGTCTTACCGCTCCTTTTCCGTTCCAGTGAACTTGCCAGTATCTAGCATCAACAAGTTTATAGACCAAACCGTCACGACATTAGCCGGGCTGCAGGCGCGGGCGAACGTCTGAGTTCGCGTTTTCTGCTACTCACCGAACATCGCAGTCCCGGCTTTGTAGCAGAAATCTTCCTCGCGTCTGTGCTTGCTGCATACCCGAGTTACAGCCGATGGCTGTCTGCCAGTTCCAAGTTTCGCGAGCCAAGCTTCACGCAGCTTCTTGCCCTGCGGCTACGTGTGAATAAACCGGACACCGGGCTCCGTTGCGTACGTCCGGCACTGCAGCACCGAGCAGTAGCCTACCAAGCTGCACGCCTCCAAAGGCAGCCACTACCTATTATAGTACTTTCAAATGTTGTCGAGCAGATATCCAAGGCTGTAAAGCCTCTCCAATTAATCAGAACCGCAGCGTAGCTGGGACTTTAAACTTTTGTTTTCAGCTCGCTTCGGCGCTTCCGAAGCAGCAGACGCGGCCGCTGTGTCCACGTTATCCCTCATGCCACGTCACGCCGATGGCAGCGCCAGCTTTTCCAGTCGTGAAGCTCGCCCCCAATAAAGAAAGGTACCACGTTAGTATGCGTGAAGATTTTTATATGTAGAGGCTACTGCTCAAATTTCGAAATATACATGCAAGTCCGCGTTAAATTCAACGAAGCAAGTCTATGAAAGCACGTAAATCATGACACACATAAACAATTCAGAAAGGCCCAATGCAGAACTTTGAAAGTCATCCCACGTACATGCCATACTCAAGAAGCAGCGCTGTCAGTATATATAGCCACGATACTGTGTGCCTCGAAACCGCCTAGGGAGCAACTGTGCTGTTTTCAGAATTGCGACGCACAGGCTCGTTTATACGAGATCTGCCTCTCTGAAATTAACAGAATTCCTTAATCAACACAAAACTGTTAATTTAGAATAGTGAGAGGAAAAGTTCACGGCGTCATTTTTCAAAATTAGCATTCCATTTTGTGAGTGCTGAAACGACTTCGCCCACTGCCGGCGTTCGCGACCAAAAAGTAGTGCGTTAGTTAAAGTAAGCACGAAAAATGTAAGTGCGTGTGCTTCATAGCAAAATTGAATTTTTGCGAGACAGTGGTAGCGTAGCAAGCAATTATTACGTGTGAGCATGACCCGCAGCAGCCGACGTAACACCGAGAAGTGCGCAGTCATACATTTTCTACACCGCAATACTTGCTCAGCGTCCAAGCAATCTCTCTGTTGTGAAAAGACGCTACATCGCTGATCTGTCGAGTAAATCCTTAAACTCGGAGTCAGCAGGCATGCTCCTAAATCAGTGTCTGAGATAGAGCATAATGTTAATGAAATATCGTAAGCAACGACGTGACCAAAATCTATATGCGCGATAACAGTTCGATTCACACCGCTCAATAAGGAGCTTTATTTACTGTACACATACTTATGGCCTACCGTTTTTCTTGGGCGAGGATATCCGTACACACATACACAAAAACAGCTGTTTGCACTCCGGTCTTTCTCACTGGTAACACAGCACCGCAACGAACTTGGGATACGCCATTCATGTCCGACTAGTACGGACGTCGTCGCTTGAACAGTGGCTGCTGTTGCCATCATTGCTACGCGGTCCTTTCAAACAATACCCCGGACGTTGTCAGCATGTACCCAAAAGGACATAAAAGTCGCGTTTCACGTACTGAAGAACACAAGCCACCGTCACGAGGCATAAAAACTCAGTCAGAACCTGAGCCGACATCACGAGCCAGTGAGCAGCTTCGAGGTATACCTAAGCCTCTTTCCGCACTTGAAAACGTTGCTCTTGCATTCATCGTTGTCAGCAAAGTGATCTGAGCTAACGTCCTTGAAGCCGAGATACAGTGAGCTTCAGGCACGCCTATAACACTTTCTGCTAGGAAATACTGGAAACAAATTGACGAAACACTGTCACGGAACGACACTTCACAGATGTAAACAAACCGTCAGCCGTTAGCACTGCCGGCTCCGCCGAAGGAGCCCGGTCATGTATTTCCAATTGCTAGTAGGTACAACGGAGCGTGGCAGTTGCGGGGACGGCGGAACTTTGCGCGCATGCGCGAGTAAGAGCTGGTGGGAGGGAGGAAATGGGCGGAGTTTTGCTCCTCGAATATACGACTCTACCTAGGCACTATGGAGGTGTTTCTTAGCGCTTGTTGTATGCGCTTATGCCTAGGCGTGCCGGTAAAAGTCGCGGGGCGTGGTAGTGCCGAACTTAGTATCACAAGTTGGCGGCTCGACGCAATTATAATTATTCATTCGTGTTGTTTGCGAATTAAAACAACGTGTCATTATTTCGTATTATTGGCGGCGCCTCCAGGACACCAAAGCGGTAGCGAGGACATCAAAGCTAGAACCCGGACTGGTCCGTGGGTTGGGGCTCGCAGAGGCCTGCGCGACCCAGGGGGTATAAGATCAGCTGTCCGCTAACGCGGACAGTCAATTTTTTATGCGAACACCCACTGGCACACTTCGGCTTCCGCGGCTCCAACCCGCGGGCCGCCCTGCTTCCAGCTTTGATCCCCCCGCTACCGCTTGGGTGCCCTAGAGATCCTGCGCCGCCTGCTTTATTATAACCTCAAGTGCTCTCCTGAGGCCTCTGTTTGCCGGTTACTTGTGCCCTCCTGGAGCAGTGCTTGTAAAAATGCAATCAATCGTCGCGACTAAAAAAAGCGACCCATGACTTATACAACAGCAATCAGAACTTTGCTCCTTCAGACACAGCGATCACCAAATGGTGCGTCTGTATCCACTGCCTCACCGCGCCGGCAGCCAGCAGCGGAGCGTAAAACAGACCGGACCGCACTCCGCAATGCCGGCATGCCTCGGGGACAAACGCGTACAACGCACAATAAGAAACCTGCTCCGTTGTGCCTAGGAAGACTCACATATTCAAGGAGTAAACGCCCCCAGATTTTCTATCTTGCACCCGCTCTTACTCACGCCTGCGCAGAAACCTCGAGCACGGTGATGGGCGCCACGCCCCGCTGTACCTACTAGCATTTGTAAAAACGCCGCCCGGTTGCTGGCGTGGCGCACAGCCTCATGGTAAGCGCCACGTGACCCACCTGTTTCGGTGGAGGGGAGTTTTTTAAAACTCCCTGTCGGAGTTTTCATGGGAGAACAAGATTTTGAAGCGGAGTAAAATCGCGTCATGTCACCTTAATACTCCCGCAGCTAGCTAACGGAGTGAAACGAGGGAATGGCACTGTTTTGCTCCGATACATCGGAGTAAATCTTCGAGGAGGGGAGATTTTAGGGCACATCACCTCTTAAAAACTCCCAGGAGAGTTTATTTTCGTTTACAGTGTATGTTTGCAACAAAGTTTTTAGTGTAGACCGAGTGCCGTTATTTATGTCTACAAGTTAAACTTCACCGTGGTGCAGGTAGAATTTGAATTTTGAGACCTAGGCCAACGAAAATGAGAGACCTACTTGAATTAATGACTGCATTATTTATCCCAGTCAATTAGGGAATGGACCCCAGACAAAAAAAGCTACAAAAAGTTCCTTCAGGACATCTGTGGCAAGAAAACAAATGCAGTTTAATTACCATGGCTTCTTTCATTAATGAATGGGCATAAGTTTAGCTTGCTGCTTTTGCATATCCATGTGTACATTTCTTGTTTGTTTCTATAACCAACCGCTTTTTGTTCCAGCACGCAGTTTTGTTTTATCCAGTGTTTAGCTCGGTAATATGTGAAATTACTCTAGCCGTAAAATTTTGTAATAAGTGTTATAGCCTTGAATTGCGTTGTACATATCTCGTATGTTGAAAATGTATGTATCTTTTTTATTTTCCTAGAAACTGCACTGCCATGTCTTAAAACTGCAGAGGGCAGGGTATAATATTTCAAACTGCATTTGCAGCTTGTTTCCCTTCGACTTCCAACCTGTTAGAAATAAGATAAACTTCAAGCTTCAAAAATGGAAAGTTTAGCCGCATGTGAGGCTGGATATTACGAAATAACAGGTATAGAATACAAACAAACAAATAAACAAACAAACAAACAAACAGATATTTAAAATGCAGAGTACTGTCAGAAGGTTACAACAAATGGCAAAACACTAACCGAGCAAGTCCGTTGAGAACGGAGAGAGGAAAAAAAGAAACGCTTTTACATTTTAACTACCGTTCCGAGGGAATTTATCAATTTACTTTC
This sequence comes from Dermacentor albipictus, assembly GCF_038994185.2. Lineage (NCBI taxonomy): Eukaryota > Metazoa > Arthropoda > Arachnida > Ixodida > Ixodidae > Dermacentor > Dermacentor albipictus. The sequence continues at coordinate 8,207,816 of NW_027225571.1, read as the reverse complement.
TACTATAGTGGGATACAAATTTAGAAAAAAAAGGGGAAGCCCCACCCAGATGACCGAAGCGCAACAGCCGATTGCCTCCGCGACTAAAATAGTCCCGCTCGAAAAATCGCGCTCCTGAAACGCGTAATTCTCGGCATAAATAAAGACTTTTGTATTTCGATGACTGGTTTAGCAGAGCTTTCATGTGCTACAGCACATGCCGGATAGCGACAGAAAAATAACCCCGTGCCTTCTACAACGCTCCCCGCCGTCTGCTCTTTAGCTTCATTGCAAGTGACAAAAGTAGAAAGAGCAGCTCTGCAAGGCTTTTGCGCTTGTTCACATGTACACGGCGTATCTACTACTCGTTTTCCAAGCTTAAAATGAATCAGTTGCTATTGAAAAAGTACGTATATAAAGCAATGCATTTATCGCAACCATTACAAACCCGGGGCGAGAATACGGTCGAGGCAGGAAGGTACAAAAGTTCTTCATCCATTGTTTTAAACAAATACTCTTGGTTTTAAATACCATAAAATTTATATTTTTTGGTTTTGTGTTTTTACGATTTCACAGCACGCATTCTACAGCTTGCGCGTGCAGTGAGCACTGGTGGACAGCAATCAATCGACGGTGCTACACAACGCTCGAACACCGTCGCTAGACGCTCGGCTATTTCACTGCTGACAATGATCGTTCACGCTAAGTTGACGGCGACAAATCTTTGCGTTGAAGGCTTCTTCTGTAAATATTTTCTGTTGAGGCACTCGTACGTTTGTTACATGCGCGCGCACTCTTCTGATTTCTCCTGATAATGGTTTTGCTCCATCCCGTCGCCCCGTCCGACGAAAAATGCAGCGACACAGTACACGAACACACCCGCCGCTAACAGTAGGCACCAGTCTTTGGAAAACTTTTCTCGTTGTAACTTCACTCGGGAGTGAAATAAAACAACATGGAACAAACACGCAGGAAGTGTGTTTGTAGCGCTCGCCACGGGATCCTGTTTTCAGGCAAAGCGTAGCGCAGCGCCAGCGATGCTCGCTGCAATGTTCCTTCGCCAGATCACGGCTCAGAATAAACGCACGTGGCGCAAATGCCACATCGTAAGCCCGCAGTAATATTTCCGGCATGATAGACCATCACAAACAGTTCTGGGATTCACTCCGACGAGGGGCTGAAGCCCACAGCTGACGCGGCCTCGCCCAGTTCGAAGCGCGGGCGGCCATCTTTCCCGTCGGAGGAGTCACCGGCCGTCCGGCTCACGGCGTTAGTCCAGAGTGCGCGCACATTGGTGGATGCTCGTGTGCCTCCGCCTCGGAGGAGTAAACGCCGCCTTTTTTTCTAAAGTTGTATCCGACTATAGAAAATATAGTGGAGCCTTTACAGCCGCTCCGTGTTTGTTGTTCCAACTGTCCGGTCACGGTCACTGAGGTGCTGATACTGTGTTGAGTCCACATGTGAAAGATTGGGAACTTGACAGTTCACTTCAACGCCGCGTGAAATACATTATAGCAGACACTCTGACTGGGCTGAACTTATGTGGCCCATGAGGTCTCGAGTTTTGCTCTATTCACCTATAGTTGATTTCACTTGATAAAGATAACGCCAAACATTAATCAGTTGTAGGGATAATCTGTTAATCATAGGTTTATCTGAACAGTTGTCGAGCATGATGGTTGACAGACCAGAGCTATGTATACATAAAGAAGATAAACATACTGATTTCTTGTTTATCGATTTTGCTAGAGCATTTGACAAGATACTACGCAGTCGTCTGATAATGAAACTTGCCTGTCTTAATATAAGCAGAAACATTACTAACAGGATAACTAGTTTTTAATGTAACCACTACCAATCCATTAGTGTGAATGATTGCTCATTTTCATCAAGTTAAATGTTAGGTGCCATAAGGCTCAGTACTCGGACCGGTACTCTTCCTCATCTGCTCTAACCATATTATTAGCAGCCTGACATCTACTACTCGTTTATTTCATTTCATTTCATTTATTTTTTCCCTTAAAGGCCCGAAGGCAGTACATAAGGGGGGAGCGAAATTTAGGTCAAAGAGAAAGAATAAATTGACAAAAGAGAACAATAACAAAAGAAAGAGTATTTAACAGTGAAATGTTCTTGTCACGCGTATACAATGCAAAGTAAAATTCACGGGATTGAAACACGGAAAAAAATATAGATATGTATATGAAACACTGAATTAATACACGAGAAAAATACAATGAAAAAGGCATCACACGGAAAACAAGTAAAAATAAAAAATAATCAGCTGTTCAGAGTGCCGAATTGAATATGACAGGAACCTTTTGCCCTCATGAAGAATGGTCATTCAGTTTATCCCGGAATGATTTGCGGTTAGTGCATGATGCGATAATATTTGGCAGGCCATTCCATAGTGCTATCGCATCCGGAAAAAATGATGACTTTAGAGCTAAGGTGCGACAGTTGATGCGTGCGATGCTATGGTCATGGCTTAGGCGGCTAGACGTCCTGTGCGGGGGTTGCAGCTTTTCGTGTCTCGTGCGTAGGTGATAGTAGAAATGGTGAAGAAGACAGAGGCGAGATATAATGCGGCGTGACTCAAGTGATTGGATGGCCAGGGAGTGTTTCAGCGCGGTAATACTGGTTTTTCTTGAATAGCATGATGACATAAATCGGATGGCGCGATTCTACACGGCTTCAAGGTCAGCGGCGAGGTACGCTTGTGATGGGTGCCAAATGTATGAGGCATATTCTAGTTTTGGGCGAATGAATGTTATATATGCTAGTTTTTTTATGTCGGGAGATGCGGCCTTCAAGTTACGGCGCAGGTATCCGAGTGTGCGAGAGGCTGCAGCGCAGATGCTTTGAACGTGAGTTACCCATGATAGCGATGGTGTTAGATGGAGGCCAAGATATCTGTAGGATAATGCGGAATCAATGAAAAATGAGCCAATACTGTATTGGTGCAGATTCACGGTGCGTTTTCTGGTGAAAGACATGGATTTGCATTTGTTAATGTTTAAGGAGAGGAGGTATTTATCGCACCAAGAGGAGACAGTGTCAAGATCGGACTGAAGAAAATATGAATCGCTGGTTCCCCTAATCACTCTGTATATGACGCAATCAGCGGCAAAAAACCGTAATTCCGATTTTATATTGCATGGGAGGTCATTAATGTAAATTAGGAATAGTAGTGGTGACAGGCCGGCGCCCTGAGGGACTCCCGATGTAACATTGGAAAGAGGAGAACTGTTTGCGCCCTGAAAGAAAATTTTAGATCTAACGGATTAGGTTGACGGGTATTCCTAGTGATGAAAGTTTTTGTAGTAAATGATTGTGTGGGACCCGATCAAATGCTTTGGAGTAATCGAGGAATATAGCATCTATTTGGAGGTTGGCATCCATGGATTCGTGCAAATCGTGTATGAACTCTGCAAGCTGGGTTTCACATGAAAGGTGTTTCCTAAAACCATGCTGGTGCGAATAAAAAGAGTTGTTAGATTCAAGATGTGTCATTAGGTTTGGGGATATAATGTGTTCAAGTAATTTTGATGGCACACTGGTTAGGGAAAAGGACGGTAATTAGAGGCTAATTTGCGGTCACCCGATTTAAAGACTGGGATGATTTGGGCAATTTTACAATCATCCGGAACTTCCTCGGATTGTAAAGACTGGGTAAAGATCGATTGTAGTATCTGAGCCGAAGTCGTTGATGTGTTTTTTAGTAGTTTAATATTGATATGATCACAGCCTGCTGACGACGACAGTTTTAGAGAAGCAATAAGGTTGCTGATACCGTTAGTATCAACCTGGATCATAGGCATCGCCACTGATGAGGATTCTGGTGAAGTGATGGCGGTAGAGTTGCTTACAGGAGAAAACACCGAGACGAAATAGCGGTTCAAAACGCTGGCACATTGATCTGGTTCGACTCGTTCTCCATTAGTTCCCATAAGCTCTATTTGGTTCGGGCGAGACCTAGGGGATAGAATGCGCCAGAATTTGTTGGGATTCGACTGTAGGATTCTATGTAGATCGATGGAAAAGAATTTATTTTTTGCAGCAGCTAAGTTTTCAATGTACGTTTTTGTACATTGATGATATCGGTCCCATGTAGGAGGGGAGTTAGATTTCTTTGCTGATCGATAAAGGCGCTTTTTCTTGTTTAGGAGACGTTTCAGGCTTACGGTAAACCACCCATTGCTATGATTGGACCTAATATTTATTTTTGGAAGGTATTTGTTTCTGAGGTTTATCATTGCTGTTTTGTATAATTCCCAGTTATGGTTAACTGTTCTAGATAGATAAGACTCGCGGAAATGCTCATAAAACCGTGTAAGTTCCGCGTTGATGGCATAGAAGTTCGCTTTATTGTTATTGAAGATTATCTTTTCAGTGGTTGATCTAACTTTCAGCAGTAGTGATATGGAAATGTGTAGAAGTGCATGGTCACTTAGTCCAGGAAGAGCCGTTACACCTTTAATGTCTTCAGGACTGCACGTCAGCAAGAGATCAAGGGTGTTGTTCCCTCTCGTCGCAAGTGTTATGGCTTGATGGAGACTGAAATCAAGGGTTAGATTGAGGAATTGCTTGGGCTCACTGGACTGCAATTTACCAGGTACGCTAAGTAGAGGCCAGTTAATCTGGGGGAAATTAAAATCGCCAAATAGAAAAAGAGGTGATTTGGGGAAGTTATCCCTGATATACGCTAAACTACGGTAGAGTGAGTTGATGAAAAAGGTCCCACAATCGGGTGGCCGGTAACAAATGCCAATTCTAGCTTTCACAGATGAGGTATGAACACAAACCCATGATAATTCGAGTACGTCGTCGTGGTATACTAAGGATGATGACAATGTATTTATTACAGCTATTAGAACACCGCCCCCTCTACGGTTGCTGCGATCGCGACGGTGCATGGTGAAGTTAAGATTAGCGGGAACGACTTCGTTATCGAGGATATCTTCATTAGCCAGGTTTCAATTAGAATGATAATGTGCGCGTCAATGTCGTCGATGAAGCTAAGAAGCTGGTCACGCTTTGGAATTACGCTCCTTATGTTGGTAAATCTGATATGGATGTCGAGGTAAGATGGAGGACGTCTGTTGTGAACATGATTCGTTGCGCGTCATTCACTACTGTCAGCGTTGGGAACACGTGCCGTACATTCCGTCACCGTGTCAGTAGTGGGGTTGTACGTAAAGCACTGTTTTCCAACATGCAGCTTATCAAGTCGTAGTTTGAAGGCACATTTTTTGGGGCGGATGAACTGCAGAAGTTTGGAACGAGCAAGCGAGTTTCAGGGGCAAAATCTTCTCTGATTGCGTAGACCGTGTTTTTAAGTTTGGGCCCACACGACAGAATGTTTTCTTTTGTTTTAAAATGAGCTAATTTAATAATGATTGGGCGCTGTTTATCCGTATAGTATTTTCCGAGTCGATGTGCACGTTCTATACTACCTGTGTCTAGTTCCACACCGAGCTCAGTAGAGCAAAGGGCTCGTACGTGTTTTTCAGACTCTTCCCAACTTTCTTTTTCGCAGTCCTTAAGGCCAAAAAGAAAGTAAGTTGTTTCTTCGCATACGATTGCTTGCGTCAATATTGGCGGCCTGAAGGACTGCAAGCTCTCGTTTTATTTCGTTAGTTTCTTCTATTTTCGAATCTGCTGATTAATTCTTATGAGCAGATTCCAACAAAGAAATGCGGTTGTTCAGTTCGGATATTAGCTTTTCAGATATTCAGTTCGGATATTAGCATGGTGCAGCATGCGGTGTCATGCCCCAGGTAATCTGCAGTGGGTCGCGGTATATATGCTGGGTGGGCCGGTCCGGTGATTGATGACGTCGATGAAGGAATGGGTTGCCAGGCGAGCAGTGGTTTCCGGGCTAGGTTCGGAGCGTCGTTGAGTACCGTGCCGAGCACACGGTCGTTGACTGCGCACTTCGCAATGTGAACGGTTGACGGGACTTGAGGGAAGGAGCATTCAGCAGCAGGCAGTCAGAACAGCAGAACCTGTAACGTCAGCAGCGGGTTCAGCATGGTGCAGCGTGCGCTGTCGTGCGGTATCGACAGGTTACTAACCGCGACGACAGCACTGCTTCACAGAAAGACCTTGACAGCCTTTCCACTTGGTGTGGTCTCTGGCAAATGAAAATCAACAGTTCTAAAACCAAAGTTATAACTTTTTATGACTGCTACTAAACATTCACGGTATCCCTACGTGATTAACGCAGTGCCTATTGAATACGTTTCTTCACTAAAGTACTTGGGCGTGCACCTGTCTGCCTACCTAACATGGAATACCCGCATGGACGCAATAACTTCTAAAGCATCCAAAACACTCGGAGTTATCGGACATCGCTTACATCAAGCAAACCCGAAGACAAAACTTATGGCATACCCCTCTCTGGTTCCCTGTAAACTAGAATGTGCGTCATTCGTTTGGAACCCACATCAAATATACTTAATTAATAAACTAGAGCTTGTCCAGAATAAAACTGTGCGATTTATAACAAAAAATTACGTCATTCCAGCATCTATAATATCAAAGCATGGCTAAACCTTCCATCACTAGAGAAAATAAGCTTTATCATAATCAATCGTCATTTGCGGCCACTTACATACAGCCTGTCGATCGAATTTTCCCGAGCCTAGATCACCTTTTCAACGTTACCATGCAGCATGCACGTACAAATCTCTAAAATAACTCGCCACTATTTTGTGCCATCCGTCATTTGAATACTCTGCCACAGGATGTCATGTCCATAATAAACCACTATACATTTTTGCATATGCTGAATAGTTGGCTTAGAATGAATTAATATTTGAGTCTGAATCCTTATGTCTACAGCCTTCTAATATTTTTTTTTTACGCGAGTGTCACTTATTGCCTGTTTCATTGATGTTGCTGTTAATTAGTGTTAACCTATTCCACTGCAGCCCCCCTATGGTAACTGTAACCCTACCCTCTATGTAATGCCCGGAAGAACCTTCAGGGTATATGAATAAAAAAAAACATGTCAGTGCCATTATATCGGCAGCGATGTAACGGTAATGACAATAATTTGACAGTCCTAGAACAAGATCCAGTGTCCATGTTAGCAAAGCGAGGATGATTTATGCTTAGAAACTTTTCTGGACCCGACCTGTAATGTCACTGTAGGATCTGAAAATGCCATTCCAGACAACCGACGTGTATTCAAGTTGAGGAGGACAGATTGTTGTTTACAAGTTGTGGAATGGCGTACGAGAATCGAATTCTCTCGATAGCCTGCAAACAGAGCGAAGAGAGCGCATACCCCGCATTTACACGCGTTTAGTGTGAGCAGAAAAGTGTATAGTTTCTATCAAAAATTACACCCAGATCATTGATCTACCAGACTTTACATAACGGTGCAGGATCTACAGAATAATAAAAAAAAAGGTTGCTGTTTTACGTGTGAAAGTCATGCCTTTGGTCTGAGCAGCATTCAAGTGAGTTTATTATCTTTGCACCATTTTGAAAAAGAAAACAGGTTAGATTGCAGGACGCGACAGTCACTAACAGTATGAATTTCCTTAAAAATTTTGTGTCATTGGCATATAAAAGGAACGATGAATTACGAATAGTGGAAGGAACGCCAGTAATAAAAAAAATCGAGTGGTCCTAATACTGATCCTTGAGGAACGCCGCTAGACGCCATGTAAAAAGAAGACGTTTGGCCATTGCCGTTAACGTAACATCATCTATGAGGAAGATGACTGCGCAAGAGATTGACAATCGATGAGCCACCGCCAAAGGGCGTAAGATGGATCCGAACCAGTGAGTGGCTGCCTACATCAAAAGCTTTGCTGAGATCACACTAAATGGTGTCAAGTACCGGCGCGGAGATCTGTGCCATGAAACTTTCGAGATTTGTGATAGTGGTGTGGCTGGTGAGTAATCCACGCTGATTTGGAGTGAATGAGCTATTCACAGTAAAAAGTATGTTGTAAAGAGCAAGCTCAGGAACTTTAGAGGTGGCAATAATAATAATAATAATAATAATAATAATAATAATAATAATAATAATAATAATAATAATAATAATAATAATAATAATAATAATAATAATAATAATAATAATAATAATAATAATAATAATAATAATAATGGTATTATAATTATTATTACTACTATTATTATTATTATTATTATTATTATTATTATTATTATTATTATTATTATTATTATTATTATTATTATTATTATTATTATTATTATTATTATTATTATTGTGATATTACCAATACTAAAATAAAGAAAATTGAAGGAAGGTTGGCGCTGCCCATGTCTCTTGCATTGGTCTTTTTACGCGCAAGTGTGCATTCCCCGTTTGTGAAATCGACGATATTGGGTGTCAACGCGTGGGAAGCGAGCGCCGGTAAAGCCCCTTAAACTTCATGAAGTAGGGCCACGCTTTGAAGAATGCCGCCTCCTCCACGCGCGCTCTGGCCGAGGCTGCCGCCGCGTCGCTGTTGGCCTAATAGCATCATGTGGTCCCTCGCGCCTTGCTTCAGCGCCATTTTTGCTCGAGAAGCGTCTACGGAGTGGCGAGGAGCTCATGTTGGCGCCATTGGTACGCTCGAGCAGTGTAGGTGGCGCCACGGTCCAGGAGGGAGCGTGAAAGAGAGGAGAAACGAGGAGGAGTGAAGGCGGAGGAGGAGAGTGTCGGTACATTACGAAGTTTAAGGGGTTTTAAGCGCCGGAGGAGGAAGGCGCCTGGAGGTGGAGAACTGCATGCCAAGAAAAATGAGGCGGAGTGCGCTTAGCGCGCGGCAAAGCAACGCCTCCTAAAGAAAGGTCTAGGTGGTGCTGAGCGAAGCGGGGAACGATAAAAAGGAGGCGAAGCGTTGCGGAGGAGGAGGGTCGACGGAGGCGCGCTGGGTTGAGCTCCTCTGGCAGTTGGTATGGGTTCTGTGTGCGCTATGTGCGTAGCGCGGGTTCGTCTCGGGATACAGAGGCTGAGAGCCGAGCCAGAAGGGCGGAGCAGCGACGCAAGCGGCGGCAGGCCGAGCGCGAGTCGACCGATCCCGAAGTTGAACAAATCGGGGAAAAGGCGCAGGCTTGGCACGGCCAGGAGACTCCAGAAGAGGAAAAAAGGACAAGGTGAATTAATGAATAGTTGCAATGGTACATTAGCAAATCGCTTGAAACAATAGTGACTGTGCATTTCCTTAGAGTGCCTTGCCATCTTTACTAATGACGTTTTACACATCACAAAAATGAAAAAAAACAGGCATAAACACCAATACAGAAAATGAGCCTTGAAAAAAGAAAACCGCCATGTTTACACGCAATCAAAGCATTTTTAAAACATTGCGCGTTTAATGCATAAACAGGGAAGAGCACCCATGCGCTTGCGCGTAACCCGCATTCATGAAGTGAAACGCCGCTGTAACTTTTTTTCTTGGCCCAGTTGCACCCGAATGACAATAAATTTCAAATGGTGCAGTAGTTTCTTCTCGACTAGCTCCCTGCTGTCCTCAATACATCCCCTAAAATTTTACAATTTACATAGACTTTCCGGAACTCGAGCTTTGCATGCGTGTAATATAGAGAAAGACAGACAGGGAGGGGGGGGGAAGAAAGGAAGATCTGCCACAGGGAACGATGTCGTGGATCTTCTTCCTGAAGTGATTTACATTTTGCTGCCCGTGTAATTAGATGCGAACGAAAGGCTCCTTCTTCTAGTACAAATTATTCGCATCGGCTTCTAGCAATATTTTGGTCACCATATTGTCTGGTTGAAATAGCTAATTTTCGCTCCAAGCTTTAATCTGCTTGTTCACGTCGGGAATGTTTAACTCGCGACAATGGAAACAAGTCGTGGAAGCAAGTGGATAATTTGTTTCTTTTATTGTTTTTCCTTTTGTGAAGCGACTATGCACTTTGCGCGCAGATCGTATGCAGCGTTGCGGGCCTCCGGCAGGGGATATTTGGATTGGAAGAGCCGGCAGTTTCAGCACGCGTCGTTCGAGTCAACAGCTTCAGGGGGAGCTGCGGCGCGGGAGGGCGCAGTGTACACATAAATGCATGGAGAAACGGGCCACTGCTGTGCCAACCGTATATATATGAGGGCTCCGCATGGCATGCATTATGGATACGCGACGAGACACTCTTTTGACGCGGGATAAGCCGTGTTTGCCCAGAGGAAGAGAGGCGCGCTGCTGCAAGGAAGGAGAAAGACGCGTCGCCAAAAAAAAAAAAAATAGAAAGGAAGAGGAGGAGGCACCGCGAGTCGCTCTCCGGCAAGAGCCGCGGAAGGAAGAAGACAGAAGGCAGTCGCACACACCACGCGAAACTGCTCTCGAGTCGTAAATCCCCCGAGCGCGCGAGCGCTAAATTAATAGGAGGCTCGGTGGGCACGCACTTCTAGCTGCCTAATTGAATGACGTCGACGAGTGGAGAGGAGGGCATGCCGGGGATGCAGGGCAAGGAAGGGTATATAACGTACACTCTGCACGGGTTGACGGGTAGAGAGTTTTATACAAATATGTTGCTATGTGATTATTGCAATTGAGGCGAAGAAATGCGGCACCGCCGCGAGTTTCGAGTGCATGCATGGGAGGCTGCTACGTCTCTGAGTCATCCTCTAAGCGGTGGCACAGTTCCCCGAGCGTCGATGTATATAATATATGCACTCGGTTTGTTCTCTCTTCTTCCGCGTTTTGCGAGGGCGGAATATGGTGGTATTATATTCGATAACCACGTCGGTACGCGGGGCCACAGGGGTTGAGGTTGCGTAAAGAAATAGAGGGGAAGGGGTGGAGGGGCAATCTAGCAAATGGACCGACGAGGTGCGCGCTCTGTTGGCGGAGTTGAATAGCCAGCAGGGAAAATGCGGCGGGAGTCGTCGGGGTGCGTCAAATTTACAGATTATCTGCGGTGTGGTGCAGCAGACGTTGGCGCGACCATCGAGCGCGCGTATTGTTTACGGGGCGTTTACGGGGCGCTTAACCTGCTCGCGGCGACATGGCCGTCTTCGGTGCTAGTGGGACAGTAATTCAGGATCAGAGCACATACAGCGATGAAACGCTGGGGAGACCATGAATACCATTGGGCTGTAAGCCTTCAGGAACAAACGCAGCAGCACATGGGCCTTCTTTGTACTGCGGCTATTTATTGCGGAAAGGGACGCTTCCGAGTGCTGAAGTGTAGGCTCACGTCAGCGCCTGCTGATCAGCATATATATACTGGAGCACGCAACGAAAAGCGCTATAGTATTACTGTAGCCGATAGAGCTATGGAGATCGCTAAAGCTATGCTCCTGCTTTTGGAATTGAATTACGCTTGCATGCTATACTATAAGACAATCTTCGCTTCGCGATCCTAATGTACTCTTAATTAGAGTTAGGTTTTGTATAAGTGAGACTGTCGCGTCTACAGCCGCATTTATACTGGAAATGGCTTATCGGCGCTTCTCACAATTATTCTTATGGGGGCTTTTAAAATTTTTTCTTAACATATACTCCCTTGCACTTCCTGAGGCTCGCGGTCTGTATCGCGCGCCTTTGGAAACAACGGCACATTCGCACACACATGTTTGTGAGCTTTTGAAGTCGCGAAGAGTTGATTTATAGATTCATTGACTGAGTTATTTATTTATTTTCTTTACTGATTGATTGGTTGATTTATTGAGTTTAACACATCCTGAAGCAACACTGGGGCTATGAGCTAGGCCGTAGTTGAGGGCTATAGATTATTTTTGACCACCTGGGGTTCTTTAACGTGCACCCAACTCTAAAATACACGCCGCGTTTTTTGGCGTTTCGCCCCCGTCGAAATGTGGCCGCCGCGGCTGGACATCCAACCCGCGACATCGTGCTCAGCCGCACGATGCCATAACCACTGCGATGAGTTGATATCTTAGCAGCCTGTAGGTGGCGGTGCACAGCGCGAGAATGACCAGTGCACTGCGTGCTCGTGTGTTCGTATACACATAAAAAGTAAGGACAGAACTTCTTTCATGCTGCCTTGCTTAGGCAACAAAACCATTCGCGTTCTCGTTTCCCCGCAGCACCAGGCCGTGACGCCTCTCCTCTCCCCGCACACGGCACACTTATGACCCAGTTACTGTACACCTCTGCGCGTCAGTCTTCATGCTGGACTAAAGTTTTCCCTCTTTCGCCCTATCCCATGCTGCAGCGTGTTTGGAAGTGCAGAAACTAAATATATGATACACATATTGCGAGCATTTTCACTTTCTCCTCTTGTATTATTTATAAAAGAGAGAAACCATGTACAAAAAAATAAGGTGCCTGATTTAGGCTCTCCTACATGTCACATGCACGCTCAGTGTCAGACTTCTGTTACTCCTGTTTTTATAATTTTCCTTCCCCTTTCCACACATTAAATCACTCGCCACTCATTTGCTTAGTCATGCACTGTGTCGCCAACTCACTCATCCGCCGACCCACCCGCTCACACAACTGCTGCCCGCACCTCAATTTTCTTTGTGCAGACAGCGGGTTTTCTAAAGAAAACGCTCCGACTTCCGATTGTGTTTTTTGAAGCCCATCTCCCATTTCTTCAAAAGGTTCACCACCATCTCTTATGCGGTGAACACAGGGCGCGTCATGCCATAATATAATTTTCTCCAGTTTCTCTCTCTCTCAGCTCTGTCTAGCGGGGCACGCCATTTCATCATCAATTTTTCATCTCTAAGATCTCCGCCGAAATTCTCCTCCTCCCCCCAATAAATAAAGTAGACAAAAAGAAAGGAAGAAAGGTAGGCTGGCAAGAAAAAAATAAATAAGAATACAATAAAAATGACTCGGAACGAACGCGACGAATTTCCTCTTCTTCCTCAGGGTGGCCTTTGAAAAAAATAAATAGAAAGGAATCAGCGAAGCAGCGTCGCTCTGTACGAACAAGTTGAAGCTCGGCGCGTCAAGCGAGAGCCACGAGGGCGTAGCTAACCGAATAACACACGTTCAAACGCGTAACGCACTGCAAATACGAGCGCTGGGGGAAGTAGGGGGACGGCAAACGGGCGGCGAAAGTACGAGAAAAAGAAAAAAGACAGTGTCAGAGCGAGGGGAGAATAAAAAAAATAAAGAAGGTTAGCGCGGAGACGAAATAATAGAGACCGTGCGCGCGGCGAACTTTACAGCGTCCGGCGCAGATATAGCGAAGCGAAGGAAAAAAAAAAAAAAAGCGAAGCACAGCGTAAAGCCCGGCCGGGGCGCGGCGCTGCGGCGGCCCCGGTTCCTCGGATTTCATCACGTCTCATTACTCTCCGTGAGCGATTTCCGTCGCCTCCCTGAGCCCCGTATCTGTTATATTCCGCCTCTTCGGCCGCCCTTTCCTCGCGTCGAATGAAAGAATAAAACGCGCTCTTTCTTCCTCGCGCACAAATGCGTTTCGCTTCATACTTGAGCCGTCGTCGATGCGTTTCCACGTTTCTGCCCTCCTCGAAACTGTTTTATCTTTATTCCCTCATTGGGATTTAAGCGTTTGGCGGACTTTCTCTCGCCCTTTTATTTATTTACAGCGGATTTTTTCTATTTGTGACTCTCGCCAGAGCACGCTGTTCGTGTACGTGGCGGTCCCGGCGTTGCAATTTTGTTTGATCGGAGCCTCGAAACATTCCCGACATCTGTTAATCTCGGCCGAACGGCGCACGCTTGGGCTGCCGGGTGACTTTTCGCACGTGTAAAGAAGGAAAATCGCTCGGGGGAGGTGTCTTCGGGCGACTTGGTAATCTATAACAGCGAGAATGTTTTAGCGTGGAAAAAAGGGACAACGAGGCAGCGATAAGGACCACGAAAACGAAAGCGGACGAGAGCGAAATCAGTACAGCGAAAAGACAGAGAGAGATAGAGAGCGAAGGAGCCAACGAGGCAGCGCGTTTTCTTTTTCTGTGCTAAGAATTCTGGCTATTACGAAAAACTCAGCTGTCGCGCCAGCGGTCAGGAAGCCACGATGTGTGTCCTGTCGGGCTCACGATTCCTCATTACTAATGGCGATAGTATATGCGCAACATGAGACAAGTCTAGCGCACAGCGCTAATGCAATGACTGGAACGTCTATGCATAAAGACACGCGTACGGTTAGCAATGAACGATAACAGAGCTTGCCGCTCGCTTGTGGCAGGTCAAGATTGTCTTCCTCTCTATGGTCATTACATTATAATGTCACAGAGTGTTTGGCTAGTACTTGCGAAAATACGAGATAACCCGAATTATTGCATCGTTTACCGGTGGCGTTACGAGTCGAAACTGTTAATAATCTTGCCTTCAAATATTAACACCACTTTCGCTGACTGAGGGGATCGCCCTGTGTAGTGATTGCGCACGACGATTATTAGCCCCGAGAACGAACACGTGCGGCGCTGCGAGCGCCGCTCGCATGACGTCATGGCACGGACTCGCGCCTGTCGTCTGCTACAGTTCGGGCGTTGTCCGGGCGCTTTCTGCGGTGTTTTGGTTTGTTCGCCCTCGTTCTCTCTGCTTGTATACTTATGGTGGTCGTCTCAAATATATTTTTACGACGTCTTCCTTTGCGAACATTTATTCAAAGAGCTAATTTCTTAGCCAACAATGCAGCTCTCGAAGGCAACGCTACAGTGCCAGCCGAAGCGACGCAGACCAGCCCATTGCGAGTTTTTCATACGCGGATAGACAATCGCAAAACCATAGCCTATAGGAATCCAGTTATGATACCATACCTGCTGCGGTGCAACAAGTATGTCACAAAGCTCGCTATATATGACTTCTACAGCAGTCACGTTGATTTTATTCCGCTAAAACAGGTTTGCTCACGACGAGTAGTTCATGGTATAATATCGAATTTTTGCATTTCCTCACAGAAACGCTCAGCAGTAGCACGGGGACTTAACTAATATTGGAGCTTAGATTCTACACGCCTCACTTGCTTCTTTACCTGCTTGTCAACATTAGGTGGTTCTTCACGTGTTTATTTTTTTAAGCGGCAGAAACTTGAAGTAAAGTTAATGAAGGCTTACACCTATTTACAGAGTACAAATAGGAATGTGCCAATATATATTCCCTTTTCCGTGCTACACGTTCAACACACCTCTTTAGAGCGCGTTTGTTAATGAATAATAATGTATGTTATGTTCCTCTTCTTTTGTCTATGTTACCTAGTGTATATCATTTATTTATTTCAATGCCGTAGTGTGTTTTGCATTGTTATTGTGGAAATATTTCACTGTTCTTTCATATAATGTATAACTGCAATATTTTGTGACCACTATATAAATGTAATTTATATGGCGCTTGATGTGTTACCCCATGCAGCCATATTGTACCTAAGGGGGTGAGGTTTCCTCAAGCCGCGTCTGTGCGGCTTTTTTCCCTCATCCACCTCCATTTACCACTCCTCTGTACATGTGTGTGTGTAAATGAAAATTAATAAATCAAATCAAATCAAACTCACTTGAGAAATTTATTGGTGCTTGTTGCTTGAGGAATATACATGACGAATCTGTTTGGCGAACTGACACAGGCTGCTCGGCCCAATTTTTTTAGTGAAGCATGCCTGCTGGACCGCATAGCTGCAGCCAGAAAGAAGTCGAAGCGTCAACGACTAGTAGTATGGGACATATTCAAGATATCGAAATTCCCCCGGTGGAGGGTCAGAAATCAAGTGAAAGTATATGCAAGGCTTGTGGTGCTTTCTTTATGAATGTTTGCGATTGGATTGGGGCAATCTTAATTTAGCCTGCAAGGTTCTCTTTTATGTGCCGACGAAGCGAATTGTTATCCGTTTGTATAATTAAATAACGCTGGATCGAGACATCGTGAGACAGAAGGCTAGGTGCTTGAATTTTCCTTTTGTAGGCAATCTAAGCTGCGGTGTAGTAGCTCGAGAATACTTTAGCCATTCCACTTGGCGCTGTAAAAAAACTTTATGGTTTTAATTCGAAGTTGTAGTGAACTGATGGGTTTCGCGAACATAGCGTGCCTCGCCATACGGACAGTCGTTTGCTACCGTTACGTGATCAGGGGTGTGCCATATTGTCGATAAAGGCTACTGAGGGCCACTATGAAATATTTCATCACTTTCAATTGAGTGGCTCTCGATCTTAACAACGAAACTTTTCTCTCAGGTGATTGCTACTATGGTGTTTGTGAATTACCTATGTAAATACTCTACATGACGCGCCGTCGTGTTAGCAGCCATGAGCAATTCGTTTTTTGGAGGCCTGTTTCAGAGGGGGATGAAAGTAGCAGCAAACTTTTTCATAAGAAATGCGCGCCTAACTATTTTTTTACGCATTAATGAATGGCCATATTTGAATAGAACAACACACCAGAGTAATAGGAATCATGATGACAGCTTCGCTGGGCAGTGTCTTTCTAACATCGGATAACATGTTGACGCCAATTACCAAATTTTTCTTCCACGTAAAATGCAATGCCTTTCATAGCTAAATACTAAAGGAATGCTAAGTGTTTAGCGAAGCATCATACACAACTTCGCATGTTGAATTTGCAGATATTCTTTTTTTAGTCAAAATTTACCGATAGACACGGCGCATATATGCATTGCAAAATCTAGTAGACCCCTTTAACGCTACTTAGCCTGCGATATCCAAGCCGCAAAATTTCTCGACTCACACGCTTTTGAAGAAGAAACTGTGGTTAAGGTATGGCAGCTGAAAGAAGCCGACGTATTCTTCAATACGTACGGCTCGAGCCACCCATACCCCAAGCATACACGAAGGGAACGAGCGCGCGCGGCAGCCAAGCGAGCCGGAGCGAGCGGCGTCCTGGCCGTGACGTCACTCGCGAGAGGGCGCCACTCCTAATTCTCGCCGCTAATAGCGTATCCGGCTGACGTAAACTCCGTAGCTCCATCGCGAAACGGTTATGTTTGGGCATCAGTTGCTTTCGGCCGCCGTTGCGTTCTGATTTTTACTGCGACAGTGGTTAGACATAGCTCCCAACCCACGGGGTTTGCTGTATTCGTCTGACCGCACCGTTTCCGTTACGCCGAGATCATCATCGAGTGGTGAGGCCACCTGCTCAGCTTCGCGTTTGCCCTGTGGCGAAGAAAGTCAAAGGTTTTCGCTCCCCCGGAGAGGATCGAGCTCGTGCCCCTGTTGCGATGTGCAGTTGAGAGTCGGAGGCTTGGACCATTGAGGTAAGACGCAGCTTTGGAGCCTGTCAATTTGTGCGCCATGGAGACCGAGTGGTGGCGCCTGTGCCCGTGGTATCTGGTAGGATATAACAGGCAATACTATTTGTGGACAATGTGCGCATGCCCCGCACCTCCCGCCCCCCTAAAAAAAAAGAAATGTGAGGATGCCTATGCACTTCTTATGAGTTGTGAATGCGGAAGGATTAATGTCCATGTGAATGTCCCTGGGCGGTATTTCAAATTTATGCTGCCCGATCCAGCCAGCAGCAGCCTGCGGTGCCAACGCCGCATGCCACCGGCGTCCTGTGCGACGGGAGACCGAGGAAGCAGCAGCGGCCACTAAGGCAGGCCGGTAAGCCCGCGTAGCAACCAAGTCCAGGGGCGGTGTGAGAGAGAAATACGGGACTGCGCGCCGTCTCGACCCGCGCGTCCCGTCGCCTTGTCTGCTCAGTCGAGGCTGTCTGGTGACGCGACGTCGCAGCCAATGGACATTTAAGTGCCGTTTCTTTCTTGCAGACACCGGCTTTTTTCCTCAATGGGTCATTTGATGCTTTCGCTTCAAAAGTTTAGTTTGACTGCAATGGCAGTGGGAGCACCGACAGCCTGCTGCTGCTGCTTTAAATGAGCTCAGGTTCCGACGAGCCACTGAAATTGGCCGATTCTATCTTTTTTTTTTCATTTTCGTGTGTGTATGCGCACATGTGTATGTATATTTGTGCTCTTGTGCGTGCGTGCGTACGAGTGTGTGTGTGTGTGTGTGTGTGCACCGTTCCGTAAAGGCATTGGTCGCGGGTTCGAATTCCGCACCAGCACAAATTTTTCTTAAGCTGTGAAGCGTTATTTCTAAGAAATGCATGTGGGTTTCCTATCTATATTCATGCCACAGCCAAGGGGGAGGACAATTTCCCCTTTCAAGAATCTTTCTCCACCTTACGGAAATTCGCACATTTAGTGCTAGTGTGCATGCGTGTGTTTGTCTACATAAGTGGTGTCTGCACGTCTTTGTTGTGTGTGTGTGTTCTTATACGTTTGCGCCTGTTTGCGTACGTGTACATGTGGGGTGGCACCGGTCGTAAGAAAAGCCGATGTTATGATGTCACGCAAATCGTAACGGTTGTTTCGCGGCACTGGAACACATCTGGCGTGGCCAGCACCTCTGCCTGCGCTTTTTTTTTTAACGCCAGCAATGGGAGACGCAAACTCTACGGTCGCCAAGGCGCAGTAAGACCAATTGTCAGCCATGACGAAGGACGGAAGGTCATCGGAAAAAGTAGCCGTTAATAAAACTATGTAGATCAAAAGCATATTTTAGAGTCTATGTGAAGTGAAGCTTTACTAAAGCGGTTAGGGAAGTGCTGTGAATTTGCCCATTTTGTTACTGCATCTTAGATGTTAACAAAACTGGCACGCACCCGTGTACGAAATGTGGCAACTCTTTTATTGCCTTGTCTTTTTATTTTTTCATTTATTCTTATTTATTGTAAGTGTAGCACCTGCTTCTTGGCTGATATCCCATTGGGTATGTGCAATTGCACAAAAAATATCATCATAATCAACACGGGGTGGCCATCTCAAAGAGCTAGTCGGTGTTCGCACGATGGAATTACATGCATCATTGTACAGGCGGTAAAGAAAAAGTGGTTGAAAGGAAGCCCGTCCTTATGTTCTACAGCTGAAAATATAACGCCAAATGTAACGGCAATTCTTTCTGCAGTGTTTTTTGAAGAACGTCCCAAATTATGTTAATGGGCCTCCACTGTTTATGCCGGGCTCAAATGGCCGTTTTTTTTCGTTGATGTTCTGTGAAGTACTTAAAGATCAAGAATTCCCTGCGTATTGGCTGACGAGGATTTAACCCATTGCTACATTAAAATATATTGGAACGTGACATGTCCAGCCACAATGTGGCTGACCGCACAATATATATGCATGCAAGCATGAAAGTGCGTATATATATGTATATATTTATGTGTTGTTTTTTCATGAAAAAAGTCATACCCATTGTGTTTGCTATCTCAAAGTACTGGCAAGAAATAAATAAATAAATAAATAAGTAAATAAAAAGCCGCTGTGGCCTAATGGTTATAGGGCATCGGCCTGTTCTACTGGGAGACCGACGTTCGATCTCTGCATCGGGAACGTACGTCCATTTTTTTAGAGTGTTAGCTTAATTGTGATGTCGATTCCGTATACTACACAAAAGTTACTGTTCCTATTAATTTAAGCCTACTCCCAGTCAGTTGCCGTTTCCATGCGGGTTCCTAGGGTTACGCAGACATTCCTGTCTACTTCATAAGAACAGACAGGCTGTAGAGATCCATAGCATCCAATCACCTTCCGCCGGACATGCACACTTATTGGCTGAGCGCTTCAAAACACAACCGCACAGTAAAATCAAGGTGCAATGGATAACTAGCCAAAGACCGATTAGGAAGAATCAGATGGTATAGCACCATCACCCGTACGTATCTCCCAGCCCACTCTCTCTACTAGTGGGAGCCAGTGGAATGCGAGGGAAATATATACTGGGCACGGTGGCACCGTCGACATGCGGTTCACAAATTGCCTATTCGTCTACATTTTCAGTTGGTCTTTGGCCTGCTGCTCGGCGCAGGCGATGTGCCCCTCGGAACTACCGGGACCACTGTGACTGCGCTGAACCGGTATGCAAGGAATGACTGCGCACCGACGCTACCAATACGGATCTTCGACTATCAGCTGCATCACCTTACCGGCACATGCGCCTACCCATCTGCTGTAGAGCGCCACCCAGAGTCTGCACAATCCGCGGCTATATATGCGTTCCACAAGGGATCCCCTTTCACTGGGCACGGTGGCACCATCGACATGTGGTGCACAAATTGCCCATTCGTCTACATTTTGCAGGTTAGAAAGCGGGTTGGAAAATGCAACCACACAAGTGACCGTTTCTTGCTGGTGTTGCTGTGCCCATGGCAGTATAGAGCTGTGTGTGAATCGTGCATGACATATTTTAAGAAGCTATTGTTGATGGCCGGAGATATTGAAAGCCACCCGGTACCTGACTTGAAGGAAATCGCCAATCAACTTACCGAAATTGCTTCCGACATTAAAGATATCAAAGAAGAGCGACTAGCGGATGTAGATAGCAAGCTTGACGTCATTAGGACACTTGAAGCTGAAGTCACCGCATGCCATACAGAAATGGTTTGTATTAATAAGATAATTAAGAGCCTTGGAGAAAGAATAGACGACCTAGGAAACCGCAGCAGCAGGTCAAACCTAATTGTTTATGGCCTACCAGAAATAGAAGAAGAAACAAGCGAAGCGATAGAGGAGGCCATAAACGAGGAAATAATAGCAAAAATGCTTGAACTCGAACCTGTGGCCATTGAGCGCATACATCGCTTAGGAAGACGAGGGCTAAGCAAGACGAGGCCAGTCATGTTTAAATTGCTAGACGCTAGAAATAAAAGTGCCATACTAAAAAACGGCTTTAAACTAAAGAACTCAGGCCTCTCAATAGGGGAAGATATCTCGCGAAAACTTTCGCGAGACCCGAAAAAACAACAACACTGGGACAGTGCTAAGCAAAACCGTGAAAATAAAGACAAGGTGTCGTTAGCATGCAACAAACTATTCAATAACAACTGTGCTTTCATCTGGGAGGATAAAAAAAATGACAGGTATAAATAAAGAACCCCGACAAAATGGTGCAAAAAAGAACGCGAACGTGGAACAAAGAAAAAAAAAACGAAGTAAAGCGCTCGGCAACACGCTGTTAAAGACGGCCTGCAGAGGTGCCGACATGCAAAGTTTTCTCAGCCAGCTGCAACTGCGAGTGTGGCCAGCTTCCCCGAAGAGACCATGGAAGCTTTCACCACCTGCTGCGGTGACTCGTTTCGTAGGGACGACGATGTGCCACGTCAACACCACCTCGGCGCCGCTATGTCTAAACGCGGTCGGCGGACCAAGCATTGTTCGTGGATTCACCGTGTCCGCTGTTTGAAGCAGGGGAGCCCCTGGAAAATATTTTGCGCGGTCGTCTCACGGAGCTTAGAAGTCATGGACGAACGCGGTGGTCATTGCCTGCGGGGTCAACACTGGGATGAAGAGGCGCCTGCCCGGACCAAGCCCCATGTGTGTGCAAGAACCTGCTCTCTTCGGTGTGGTCAGCAAAACCCGTGGGGAAGTTTGTGTATACTCCCCCTAAAAGGCGGGTCGACTACGATGACGTTGGACGCTACGAATTGGCACTGAACTGCCGTTTTTCCCTCACCTAGGGATCTAGGGAGGACAGAGTGTTTATAAGCAGCTGTTGTCGGCTGCTGAGTGTGCTTTCTTTCGCAGTCATGCTAGACTGATGAACTGCAACGTCCTTATGTAGATACTGTAATTAGACCCATATTCCTCGTTCTCGATGAGAAGCAGTCCTTCCCTTCAACAACGTCCTCAGCGTGGATAAGTTGGACGACGGCATGGGCCAGCTACCATCTATTTCACGCCTGACTCCAAACATTACAACGCCAATACCGGCGCAAAAAAAAAAACGTTGTTAAACGTAAACGCTGGAAGTGTCTTGAATAAGGTACAGCCATTTGAAAACTCATTGCTCGATCGTGAACCAGGTATAGTGGCAGTCACCGAAACATGGTTATCATCGTCTGTCTCAAGTAGTGAAGGTACTTCACAATACTACGTACTGGTTCGGAAAGATAGGCAATCACGTGGTGGCGGTGTGGCGTTAGCAATAAAGAAATCAGTCTCACTGGTCATTCTTCCAGAAGTAGCTGATGCTGAGGCAATCTTTTGTAAGATTAACACTACATGAACAACTGTAGTTGGTTGCATATATCGAAGCCTCGTATGTGGACACGAATGCATAATTGACATACAAGAATATTTTCAGCGACATGCTCGAAATTGTAGTGTTATCCTTATGGTTGGTTTTAACCGATATGATATGATCGATATGATGTTAAAGTTTAACTTTCGCCAAATTGTGGAAGGCCCCACAAGGGTGCAAAACGAGTCTCGAAGTATACTTGACCTGATCTTGCTAAGTAGCAACTTTCTCTTGGAACAAGTGAAGGTAGAAGTAATAGAAGGAATATGCGATCACAATATTCCTATGTGCATCTTGCCTCTAGATTACAAAATATCAGTGCAAACCGCAACCCAGACTCGTAAAGCCGCAAAAGAGAATTGAAATAACATGTATCTCACAGGCACGCCTGTGAGATAGACTTCTTCTTTACTTGGCAAAGAACCACATCAAATGGACTCGCGCATGAAAGGTGCGTGGGAAGAACCTTGCCAAGAACAAGTTAACAAGCGAAAGTGAAAAATAAGGATTTCTAGCCACGTTTTTTTAATTAGCCTTGGAAGAATTTTAGATAAATGTATATTTGCACAACAGTCACAGTTCTTTTGCATCCCTCGTTTACTGCTCTACCAAGTAGCAAAACCGACTCGCGTCGTTATTTGGGAAGTCGCATAACGATGCGTGGTCACCAGTCCCGCACAACCGCGTAGAGCGCAGGACGCTGCGGTTCTAGACGTATTGCGCCCGCCGCGGAAGGTTAGAACCCCCCCCCCCCCCCCTTTAGCGCAGCAGGGAAGTGGCTACGTCAGGTGGCTCGATTGATAACTGTAGAAGCGTAATTCAAAACACACGGAATTATCTCCAGTTCTGGCGGCGTTTTCTCTACTTCCTTTTATGCGAAGCATATTACGAGGGCTCAACCCAGCTCCTCAGGCGCGGCGGTGTCGCCTTCAATACCACGTGACACCGTGACGTCACGACAGAGGAGAAACGGGGCTCCAACTCGCGCCGTCGCTCGCGGCGTCGCGGCGGTATATAAGCATCTGCGCTTGCCTCTGCTAGACACTCACGAGGTGAGATGCCTCCTGGAGACAGAGCTGCTCGTTGGAATGAGAAGCGAAGGTTGCGGCGTGCTACAGAGACTGTTTCTAGGTGGCTTTGCTACGGCGCAGCGACTACGCGTCCCGCATCGGACGCGGTGAGCGTCGAGCAACGCAGCGTTCGGCGCGACAACGAAATGTGCGCCTGAGCCGACGCCGACGACACCGGCTTTTCTGCGACACGAGCTCCTTAACGCTGTCGCGTTAAAATAAAGGCTAGTATGCTTCGCATCCTGGGCTTAACCTTAGCTAAGCCACAGCCATTTTTTTAAATAAGATGTTGATCCCTAAATATTTTCACAAACATTTGTCGCTTTTCCTCCCTGTTTGGCTCTTGCCTTGGCTTTCTCGCTTATTAGATCGCTTAATTTCTCATCTCCTTGCGACTCTTGTTTCCAGTTGCCAATTTTGCACAAAACGTGCTGTACAAAAAAGGAAAAACCACACGAGGTAACGGGTGAGAGTCATATTGCTTATCGGTTTAAGGGTTCTTGCAGCGTCTGATGATGGGCGCTTTTTCGCAATATCTTATTTTCCATCTTATCTAACCCATATCGCGGATTTATGGTTCCGACGAACTGCCAGCGTCGCGGCGAGCTGGCACTCGAGGAAATAATGAAGCAAAAGGAAACGTTTAACGCAAGTGGCGTTTTCTCCTGCCACAACTCGTTCGACGAGCTTACAGACCAGCCGACTACGAACAGATTCCCTTTCCTGGCCCCTGGATTAGTCTAAACAGAGAAGATTGAACTAACGAAGCAACAGGGATGCGCGTGATCCTGGAATCGATGGTGACATAAAAATTGTCGCGCGTTACAAATAAAAAATATTTTAATTAAAACAATAAACTAGACCCTGCCTGCTGCAATAAATGGTGACAACTGAATTCATCTTGAGTTCATCGTGCGGGCACCGAATCGATGACAAAACTGGCCTCCACAGCCCAGGAGATGCCGATAACTACCGCCATGCAAAAGGAGTGAAAAAAATGGAGTATTCCACTCTGTGAAGATGGAATGGCAGCGAAAGCTGACGACAGTCAAATCTCTCAAATGAAAAGCAAAGTGTTTCACATCCCCTGCGGGTCGGCCTGAATATAGTGTAATATCGGGCCGACCCGCGGTGGAGGGGAAGCAGGCGTTAAGCATCCCGCATACGTGGGTCCATCCCGAAGGTAGTGCAATGCCGGGTCGACCCGCGGCGGAGGTGAATCAGGCCTTAAGAACTCCCCATACGTAGGCCGTCCCGAAACAATTCAAATACCGGGCCTACCCGCGGTGGTAGTGAAGCAGGCGCTAAGCGCTCTCCTCACGTGGGTCCATCCCGAAGGTAGTGCTACACCGGCCCGACCCGCGGCGGAGGTGAAGCAGGCGTCAAGCACTCCCCATACATGAGCCAATCTCGAACATAGGGAAATACCGGCGTGACCCGCGGCCGAGGTGAAGCAGGCGTCAAGCGCTCCCCATACATGAGCCAATCTCGAACATAGGGAAATACCGGCGTGACCCGCGGCCGAGGTGAAGCAGGCGTCAAGCACTCCCCATACATGAGCCAATCTCGGACATAGGGAAATACCGGCGTGACCAGCGGCCGAGGTGAAGCAGGCGTTAAGCACTCCCCATACATGAGCCAATCTCGAACATAGGGAAATACCGGCGTGACCCACGGCCGAGGTGAAGCAGGCGTCAAGCACTCCCCATACATGAGCCAATCTCGAACATAGGGAAATACCGGCGTGACCCGCGGCCGAGGTGAAGCAGGCGTCAAGCACTCCCCATACATGAGCCAATCTCGAACATAGGGAAATACCGGCGTGACCCGCGGCCGAGGTGAAGCAGGCGTTAAGCACTCCCCATACATGAGCCAATCTCGAACATAGGGAAATACCGGCGTGACCCGCGGCCGAGGTGAAGCAGGCGTCAAGCACTCCCCCTACATGAGCCAATCTCGAACATAGGGAAATACCGGCGTGACCCGCGGCCGAGGTGAAGCAGGCGTCAAGCACTCCCCATACATGAGCCAATCTCGAACATAGGGAAATACCGGCGTGACCCGCGGCCGAGGTGAAGCAGGCGTTAAGCACTCCCCATGCGTGGGCCGATCCCAAAGATAGTGCAATGCCAGGCCTACCCACGGCGGAGGTGAAGCAGGTGTTAAGCACTCCCCTCACGTGGGTCCATCCCGAAGGTGGTGCAATGCCGGGCCGACCCGCGGTGGAGGTGAAGCAGGCATTAGAGAGTTTTCGTTTAGGGGACGCAAGCGGCTTGCGTACGCAAGAACTAGGGGCCACGGTACTGCGCCACGGTACTGCACATGCGCATACCTCTACGCCTGGGTCTGCGCATGCGCAGTACTGCCACCCCTAGTTCTTGCGTACGCAAGCCGCTTGCGTCCCCTAAACGAAAACTCTATGAACTCCCCATACGTCGGCCGATCCCGAAGATATTGCAATACCGGGCCCACCCCCGGCGGGGGTGAAGCAGGCGCTAAGCACCCTGCATACGTGGGCCAATGCCGAAAGTAGCGCAATGCCTGGCCGACCCGCAGTGGACGGGAAGCAGGCATTATGAACTCCCCATACGTAGGCCGATCCCGATTATATTGCAATACCGGGCCCACCCGCGGCGGGGTGAAGCAGGCGTTAAGCGTTCCCCACACGTGTCCATTCCGAAGGTAGTGCAATGCCGGGCCGACCCGCGGCCCGGCATTGCACACAACACAAAATACACTATACTGATGGGCGACTGCAATGCCAAGGTAGGCAAGAAACAGGCTGGAGACAAGGCAGTGGGGGAACATGGCATAGACACTAGAAATAGCAGGGGAGAGTTACTAGTAGACTTTGCAGAACAGAATAATATGGGGATAATAATACCTTCTTCCGCAAGCGGGATAGCCGAAAGTGGACGCGGAGGAGCCCGAATGGCGAGACTGGAAATGAGATGAAAAGTGGACGTGTTCGGCAAAGTGCACTGCAGTGACCATAGGATGGGAAGAACTCGAATTAGCCTAGACCTGAGGAGGGAACGGAAGAAACTGGTACATAAGAAGCCGATCAATGAGTTAGCGGTAAGAGGGAAAATAGAGAAATTCCGAATCAAGCTACAGAACAGGTATTCGGCTTTAACTAAGGAAGAGGATCTTAGTGTTGAAGATATGAACGACAATCTTATGCGCATCATTAAGGAGTGTGCAATAGAAGTCGGTGGTAACTCCGTTAGACAGGATGCCAGTAAGCTATCGCAGGAGACGAAAGGTCTGATCAAGAAGCGCCAATATATGAAAGCCTCTAACCCTACAGCTAGAATTGAACTGGCAGAACTTTCCAAGTTAATCAACAAGCGTAAGACAGCTGACATAAGGAAGTATAATATGGATAGAAATGAATATGCTCTCAGGAACGGATTCATTGATTGATGATTGGTGATTAATGGCGCAAGGGCCAGGTATGGCCAAAGAGCGCCATGTCCTTGGTGATGAGTTCGCAGTGTGATTATGAGGTCTATGAAATTGGTGCGACGTGGCTGTAAATGGGCCTTAAAAATAGTCGTGCTAAAGTGCGTAAAATCTGTATAATAAGATTATGGCGATCATGTGAGACGCGTGCTGTGAACATTAGGATGTTTTTAAGAAAAATAATACGATGTGTAAAAATATATCAGGTCATAAGATATGTTAGAGCACTACTGCCTCCTTAGAGCCCTTGAAATACAAGGGCCTGGAGGCATGTGCTATACACTACAACTATCCGAGCGGCATCCTCTAAAGAGAAGAAGCGCTACGAATGCATGGGACCAACAACATGTAAGACCACATCTCTGAGGAAACCAAGGACTGTGTCTGTATTAAAAAGCGGTTCTGGACCGAGAAACATGACAGGATGAAGAGGAATGTGCTGCCTGTATGCTAAGGGAAAATGTCTCATTCTCACAGATTCGGCTTTCCGACACTCCAGAAAGATGTGGAGTACGGTCAGCTTCTCCCCGCATCTACCACAGGTTGGTGGCTCACTTCCAGTAAATAGAAAATTATGTGTGCCAAATGTGTGTCCTATTCTGAGACGACAGAATAGGACATCTGTTCGGTGCGATCTTGTAGTAGACGGCCAGAGTCCTAACTGTGGCTTTATTAGGTGGAGCTTATAATCCGTTTCCGTGTCCCACATGCGTTGCCAGGGGTCCTGCAGCCTCCTTCGCAAGAAAGGCCTCAGATCTGTGACAGGCACGTCAGTGGTAGGGTTAACGGCTTGCGATGCGATAGACATGGCCATCTCGTCCGCCAAAACGTTGCCCTCGATGCTCCTATGGCCAGGCACCCAGCATATAATGATATGCTGGTTAGATATGTACGCTTTACACAAGACAGTGTAGAGTTCATTAAGTACTGGATTTTTGTGTCTATAGAGTGACATCAAGGCCTTCACGACGCTTAGGGAGTCTGTATATATCGCTGATTTTTAAGTTTTGATTTTATTATATGATTTACAGAAGACAGTACTGCGTTGGCCTCGGCCGTGAAGATATTTGTATCCGGATGCAGTACATCAGATTCTGAGAAGGATGGGCCGAAGGCAGCATAGGACACCCCGGCATTTGACTTCGAAGCGTCTGTGTAGATCTCTGCGCAGGCGTGCTTGTGCTGGAGTTCTAGAAAGTGCATTCGGATTTCTATCTCTGGTGCGTGTTTTGTTACTTCTAAAAAAGATATGTCACATTCTATCAGCTGCCACTCCCAAGGTGGTAACAGCTTGGTTGGATGCATTAGGCGAAGCTCGAGGAGTGGGACACGCATTTCATCACTAAGCTCCCTCACACGAAGCGAGAAACGCTGTGTTTCAGAGGGACGGTTATGGAAAAGTGTAGTACATGTCATATCGTTAACAGTGTTAAAACATGGATGTTGATGATTGGCATGCATTTTCAGGAAATATGTAAGGCTGTTGTAAAATCTCTGTAGATGGAGTGACTATTCATTTGATTCTGCGTATAAGCTTTCAATAGAGATTGTCCTGAAAGCGCGAGTGGCTATGCGGATACCTCGATGGTGAACAGGATCTAGGGCTAAACAATGAAATGTTCCTTACCTCAGTAAGGAAGCCTTCATTGCGGTGAGGCCACCTTGTGTCACTCTGAAAGCTTCCTTACTGAGGGACCCTCGGTGAAGGCTTCCTTGATGCTTCCTCAGCGTAAGGTGGCTCCGAAGCTACTTTCATGCGTCCTCACGCCGCTCCTGGCCCTGAACGAGTGCTTCACCTCACTGCTTAGCTAGGTGGCGCTTACTTGCGCATGCGCGCTGTCGCCCACTTGCGAAGAAGTGTGAGCATGGTATGACTTGCCAGGCATCTTCGTTTCAGTCACGCGTGTGGCATGATAGTGTTGCTAGGCGTTGCTAGGCGTTGCACGACGCCGGCGTGCCAGCGTTGCTAGAGCCCATCAAGTTTTGCATGGTGATTTGTTACTTTTTTGCGTTTGGTAAACAAAACTAGAAGAAAGCGTCCACGCATCTCTATGTTAGCTCTTCAATTTAAAAATTGTGCGACAATACAACATTCGTTTATTGAATAGTGGGGTTAGCGTGAAGCTTTTAAGTGATAATCTCGAACCCAGCCACGCGGCAACCGCTCGTTACGTGAGGACGGGCGAAGGCAGGTTTCAGATTACCCTTGCTTCCTCCATCGGTCCTTCGTTGTAAGGAGGCCTCACGTAAGCTTAGGAAGCGCTCAAAGGAAAGGAACGTTTCATTGTTTGGGCCCTAGAATCTTTAGTGCGCTCGGAGCGGCAGAGTTATATACAATCGCACCATAGTCCAATAGTGATCAAATTAGACTCTTATAAATATTTATCAGACACTTCCTGTCGCGACCCCATGTTGTATGGGATAGAATTTTAAGTATATTCATTCTCCTTAGACATTTTTCTTTATGATATATAATGTGCTGAATAAAAGTAAGCTTGGAACCAAGTATAATGCCTAGAAATTTGTGTTCTTTGTTGATAGGTATTTGATGTCCACACAGTTGGACACAAGGGTATGGAACAAGGCCTCTCTTTCTAGTAGAAAATTACCGACGATTACGTTACTTCCTAATGCGAAATTTGAGCGCAGCAAATAAGCTGTTTCACCTTTTCGATAGATTGAGGCAAAGAAATCGAGCAACACATGTATGCGCTATCACAGAATTTTTTTTTAATTTTTCACACGTATTCCTTTAACAAAGACCCCACTAACAGTTCTTGACAGTCATGAAGGAAGCTTTGTGGTCGGAGAAATAGACTGATATATGTTCGACTTGGTACACCAATGCTTGATTCTCAAAGACGAGATCTATACAAGTGCCTCGCGAGGTTGTCACAGCCGTGGGACGCGTTACGAGCGAGAGGAACGGGATGTTCTCCCGCATAAGTGTTAGGAAATTGCTGTTTGTCTTTATGTCAACATTAAAGTCCCCCACTACTAACATCGGTGTGGAACGATGGACGGTTAATGCGAGTTGCAGGAAGTGCACGACGTCTTTCGTGAGTGCGGTAGCGGATTCACGAAAGCGGTATCAGTCGGTCGCTGCTAGCGCTGGGGGGATGAAAGGGGGGCGGAGCTGGTTACGAGGCCGACGACAACGCCGACGCGAAACCCAGGAACGGACGCCAAAGAGCCATTTGTGTAGCCAGCCCTCCTCCACAGTCTCTCCTCCTCCCTTCCATCATCCTCCCTCGCCCGGAGAGCCGACAGCGCGCATGCGCGGCGGCGGAGCAGATTCGTCGGCGAGCTGGTTACGAGGCCGACGACAACGCCGACGACGACGCCGACGACGACGCGAAACCCAGGAACGGACGCCAAAGAGCTGCCCTCTAAAAGAACACAAGAACTTTTGTGGGGGTTCATTTGAAATCCGTTTGTGTCTGCCCGCTTGGAAACCTTGTTCAAGCCCTGCTGCACCTGCCTCTCGCATATTGCGAGGTTGCAGGATTTGAAGCCGAATTGAATGTCGTCTACGTAGATTAAATAAAAAATGGCAGGTGGTAATGAATCACGAAGCGTGTTCATCTTCACGATAAAGAGCGTACAACTAAGCACGCCTCCTTGGGGTACACCTGTTTCTTGTGTGAAATGCCGCGACAATACGTTGCCGATTTTCACGCGGAAAATACGATTCAACAAGCAGCTTTCAATTATTTTCAGCATATTTCCACAGATGCCAATTCCCGACAAGTCTCGCAAGATCCCGTAACACCACGTTGTGTCATACGCCTTCTCCATGTCAAGGAATATTGATAAGAATAACTGTTTATGCAAAAATGCATGACGAATATGTCCTTCAATGCCTACAAGATTATTTGTTGTCGACCTGCCTTCTCTGAAGCCACACAGATAAAGATCAAGTATATTGTTGAATTCAAGGAAATGTATGAGTCTGCGATTAATCATTTTTTTCAAAAAGCTTGCACAGGCAGCTTGTAAGAGCTATCGGGCGATAGCTTGCCACCAGGGATGGGTCTTTCCCCTGCTTCAAAACAGGGACCAAAATTGCTTCTTTCCATGTGTGTGGAAGGCATCCGGCAGCCCAAGTAGTGTTGAAGAGTGCGAGTAGTGTAGCTTGTGTGTCAGTGTGCAAGTTTTTGTTCATATCATACATGACTCGGTCAGATCCCCGTGCAGTGCTGTTGCATGAGATCAAGGCAGTTCTCAACCCTGAAATACTGAATGGCCGGTTATTCGCTTCGTCGTGTCTGCATTTATGTACAACTAGCTTAGGCTCTTTTATTTCTTTATATTTAAGGAAAGATTCAGAATAGTGTATTGAGCTCGACACACGCTGATAGTGTTCCTCAAGAGAGTCTGCCTGGTCTCGCAAGGTATCCCCTTGGTCGTTCACCAGAGGCAACGGATGGATTTGTTGCCCTTGTAGCTTTCTCAAGCTATTCCACACTTTTGCCTTCTGCGTGTATAAATTAATGCCGGAGAGGAACCTCACCCAGCTTTCTCTCTTTGCTTGACGTCGTGTCCGCCTTCCCTGTGATTTAATCTGTTTAAAGTGAATTAGATTTTCGGCATTACGCGATCTGCGCAATACGCCCCATGCCTTGTTCTGTCTCTTTCGCGCCTCTCTACAGTCTTCGTTCCACCAGGGAACACGTCTTCTTAGTGAACCACCACTCGTCTGTGGAATAAAATTATCGGCTAAATCAATAATAAAAGCGGTAAAATATGCAATGGCATCATCTATAGTAAAATTATATATAAAATCTGGCGATTAATAAGATAATTCTTTAAAATGCTCCCAATCCACCGATGCTAATTTCCATCGAGGAATATGCGGAGGGTTTTTTTTTTTGCAAAGTTATCAGGTTTAAAATCAGAGCGAAATGGTCAGTTCCATACAATTTATTGATCACGGACCATTCCAGGTGAGGCAGAAGAGAAGAACCGATTGCTAAATCTATTGCTGAATATGTGTTGTGTTGGACACTATAATATGTCGGCTCCTTCTTGTTAAACAGGCAGGCACTAGAAGTCAAAAGACAATTTTCAATTAATCGACCTCTCGCGTCGCATTGCGACTCTCCCCACATGGTGTTGTGGGCATTAAAATCACCCACAAGTATGTAGGGGTCAGGAAGCTGATTAATAAGGTTATGGAAATCGTTTTTATCAGGTGACAGTTAGGCGGTATGTATAAAGCGCACGCAGTCACCTGTTTGTTAAAAAGGATTGCCCGAAGCGATACGGCCTCAAGGGGTGTCTGGAGGGCAAACTGTTGACAAGCTACAGATTTATCCGCGAATATTGCAACACCGCCGGAGGCGTTAGCCTCGTTACGGTCTTTGCAATAGATAATGTACTTACGTAAAAAGTTTGTCTGTGTGGTTTTCAGATGTGTCTCTTGAACACACAGCAACCTTGGATTATGTTTGTGTAACAGTTCCTTAATGTCGTCGAGGTTACGTAAAAGTCCTCGTACATTCCACTGTAGTATTTGTGCTTCCATTATGATAATGTATTGGGTGCTGTGTGTTTAAGAGATAAGGATTAACTCACGGGCCTTTGTCAGGCGCCATGACGGGAGTTTTGTCTCTTTTGGAGCGGTCGAGAGTGCCTCGCCGCTCCTTAGGCGCTGGTGGCGCCGTCTTGCTGGTGGTTGTGTCCATCGCCTCTTGCGAGGCGCTGGACAGGCGCTCTTTCGAGCGCTTTGTTTGGCGTGAAGGCCTCGGCACGTTGGATGAGGCCTTTGAGGTCACCTGCCCGGAGGTAGATGGCCCCTTCTGCTGGGTTGGCGTAGCAGCGCTAGCTGCAGGTGCCAAGGGGGCGGATGGCGTCACTGCCGCCTCACTGGGTGTCAGTCGGACAGTCGCCGGAGAACGTTGTGGCGCTGCCCCCTGACGCGCCACTTCGGCAAATGTGTTCTTGAGCAGGTAGGATACCCGCCTGCGTGCCTCCTTGAAACTAATATTTTCCTTGATTTTTATGGTCACAATTTCTTTTTCTTTTTTCCAGGATGAGCACGACCGCGAGTATGCGGCGTGCTCCCCTTCACAATTTACACCATGGAGAGTGTTCTCGCAAGCTTCAGAGGTATGTTCATGGGCGCTGCACTTCGCACAGGTTTGACGGCCTCGGCAGCTCTGCGAACTGTGGCCGAAACGTCGACATTTAAAACATCTGAGCGGATTAGGCACATCTGGCCTAACACGGAGTTGGATGTACCCTGCCTCGATTGACTCGGGCAGGACACTTGATCCGAAGGTGATTATCAAGTGCTTGGTTTGGATTCCTTTGCCATCTCGCCTCATCTTAATTCTTTTGACATTGATTACATTTTCTTCACTGAAGCCCTCCGAGAGTTCATCCTCATTGAGCTCCAGCAGGTCATCTTCCGACACAACGTCGAGGGTGGTGTTCATAGTACGGTGCGGGGATACTGTTAGTTGGTTATCCCCAAATGACACAAGCTTAGGCAGCTTCTCGTATTGCTTCTTATCGCGGAGCTCCAGGAGGAGATCACCGCTTATCATCCTGGTCGCTTTATAAGCGACTCCAAAAATATCAGTCAAGGTCTTTGATACAAGGAACGTTGAAATAGTGCGCACTGGTTTGCTGGGTTTTTCCGAGTGAACTACATGGAAACGTTGGAAGTTGTGGACTTGGCGTCCGAAAAATTGAAAAATTTTATCGGTGCGCCCTCTTTCCTGAGGGCGATCAGGGAGTGGAGGACAATAGCTATCCATAAGGGTATGTGAGATTTCGGCAGTAACGCCAGCCACCCACCGTGGAGTCCTACAAGGGGACGCTGCAGGACCCGTGAAACACGGCCTGCAAACGCCAGCTGTACGTTACCACTATAACCAAATATGAAATAACCTAGGTTGGCTATTCACACAAGGCTAACCCTTGCTGCCCGGAAAAATTGGAAGTAAAGGGGAAGCCAGAAGAAGACAGGAAAGGTGGAAAGTAAGGGAAAGACGAAGGTTCGGAGGAAGCCTAAAAGCTTCCTCCGAAACATAGGAAGCCTAAAATCATATGTATGCGTTAAGAGACAAAGCCGGCAATATCATTGCTAATAGGGATAAGATAGTTCAAGTGGCTGTGGAGTTCTATAGAGATGTATACATCGCCAGTGGCACCCACGACGATAATGGAAGCGGGAATAGTCTAGAGCAATTTGACATCCCACAAGTAACGCCGGAAGAAGTAAAGAAAGCCTTGGGAGCTATGCAAAGGGGGAAGGCAGCTGGGGAGCACCAGGTAACAGCAGATTTGTTGAAGGGTGGTGGGCAGATTGTTCTAGAGAAACTGGCCACCCTGTATACGCAATGCATTATGACTTCGAGCGTACTGGAATCTTGGAAGAACGCTAACATTACCCTAATCCATAAAAAAGGGGAAGCCAAAGACTTGAAAAATTATAGACCGAACAGCTTACTGTCCACTGCCTACAAAGTATTTACTAACGTAATCGCAAATAGAATCAGGAACACCTAAGGCTTCTGTCAACCAAAGGACCAGGCAGGATTCCGTAAAGGCTACTCAACAATAGCCCATATTCAATCTATCAATCAGGTGATAGAGAAATGTGCGGAATATAACCAACCCTTATATATAGCTTTCATTGATTACGAGAAAGGGCTTGGTCCAGTCGAAACCTCAACAAACATGGAGGCATTACGGAATCAGGGTGTACACGAGCCGTATGTAAAAATACTGAAAGATATCTATAGTGGCTCCAGAGCCACCGTAGTCCTCTATAAAGAAAGCAACAAAATCCCAATAAAGAAAGGCGTCAGGCAGGGAGACACGATCTCTCCAATACTATTCACAGCGTTTTTACAGGAGGTATTCAGAGACCTAGATTGGGAAGAATTGGGTTTAAAAGTTAATGGAGAATACCTTAGTAACTTGCGATTCGCTGATGATATTCGATTCGCTGATGATGATGATGAACTCAGGGGACCAATTACAATGCACGCCCACTGACCTGGAGTGGCAAATCAGAAGGGTGGGTCTCAAAATTAATCTGCAGAAAACTAAGGTAATGTTTAAGAGCCTCAGAAGAGAAGAGCAGTTTACGATAGGTGCACTAGCTCCATATTCACATACACCTTAAATAACCCGACTCTGTCACGTATCACTACCTTCATATACCTTGGTGTAAACTTCAATAGTAACCTTTCTTGATCTTCGCATATTTCTACAATTTGCGCAACTGCATCTAAAACGCTTGCCTTTATGAGGAGGAACTTGCAAAATTCATCTGCTGATTCGTCTACATTTATGATAATGGCGATGCAGCGACATAATTATGGCGACGGTGGAACGACAGAAGCGGGATCACGATGACGAAATGACAACGCAGTGACGGCAGCACAAAACGAAGGAATGATCACAACGGAATGTAGGCGATGAAATGACAATAATCGCATGATGACGATGGGCCGACGGTGTGCTTGTGTCGGAACTCATGTCCGTGCTTTGCGTGCATCACCTGCAGCCTCGGGTCACCTTGGTTTGCACTACATCTGGTGCCGGTTTGAAATATGTACGACACCACTGAATCGTACAGGAACTTCGTGTATATATATCCAAGATACTGAGCAACCCAGCAGACAGCTACGTCGAACTCGGAAGTGTAGGCACAGGAAGCTCCGCTTTAAAACTGACGATAATGTAATGACACCATTATGCTAAGATGGTGGTGATGATGATGTGCCAGGAATGGTGGTGACTATAATTATAATGATGCTGATGGGGTGGTCGGTGATGATGTGAGCATCCGCTTTGAAACGAAGTGGTGGTACAGGCCACACATCACGTCCGGTAAAACTTTCTAGTGCATATAAATCTTCAAATAGCTTTACACTCTAAGCTTTAAAGCTTCGGTGGACCAAAGGGCAGCAGGTGGCAAATGCTAATACGGAACCTTCGCCCCAGCCTACACCTGTAATGGCTGACACGTGTACTGGCTCCACCGAGTACACGTGTCAATATATTTGCAACCTACGGGGGTCAGCTCCAGCTACCATCATTTGCACTTCGCTCCTCGAAGAGGAAGGACGTGTGTCGTGTGAGCTCCTAAAGAACACCCTGCAACGTGGTGAATGCAGTTTAAATCATGGATCCGGGACATCAAAGTGGTGCGACGTAATGCTAACTAACTTCTCTCACAGTTGCCGTTTATCGCCGCTGATTATGATTTTTTAACAATTATTGTTC
This sequence comes from Dermacentor albipictus, assembly GCF_038994185.2. Taxonomy (NCBI): domain Eukaryota; kingdom Metazoa; phylum Arthropoda; class Arachnida; order Ixodida; family Ixodidae; genus Dermacentor; species Dermacentor albipictus. The sequence goes on along the minus strand of NW_027225571.1, from coordinate 8,172,107 downwards.
CTTTGTTTACTAACCGAGGCACATTTTTCTAGTCAAATTGATCGAAGCTCTCTGTTACCTTACCACGGAATTTTCTTTCTCTTTCTGCTTTTCTCACTGCACTCTCGTAGAAAAGACGCAGTCGCATCGGTAATTTGAAGGGACCGCAGCAGAAGCCGACTAACGCATACCGCTCTGCAGTTACCAACGGCCGTTCCGTACCTCAGATTTTATTGCAGTGCTAGAGACTTGCACTGTATCGTGGCCACGAGAAAGGAGGTACGGCAGAGTGGCATAAAAGGAAATCAAATAACCGAAACACTGGACGGTAAACTCGAGTAAACGCGTAGAACAGCGAGCTGCTTCAAAAAGCCTGTTTTAAACGAGTCTTCAGATTCTCCACCCGTCTGCTCTGCCCTACTCTCTCGCGCCCCCGCCCCCCCCCCCCCCCCAAAAAAAAAGAGGAAGAAAGAAAGCACGAGCCAGAAAAAAGAATTTATTGCTCAATATATTGCAGGAAACGAAGGAACAGAAAGTAAAAAAATAAAGAACAAAATGAGAGTAGGAGCAAATGGCAAAGTGCGCGATAAGACAGCAGAACCGTCTTAAAATGATCCGGAAGCAAGAGCTGGGTAAGAAATTTATTCCGCTCCATCTTGTCCGGTCTTCAAACGTTAGAGCTCTGCGTGATAGCGCCGAGTGATGCGGGAGCCCTGGCCGTATACTTCGCGTCGCCTTATCTGCGAGAGCCTGTCGTGAAATATTGCCACACATGTTCTGGTGGACAACCGGCGGTTCGGACTTGTTCGAAAGGCGTCCAGAGGATGAACACCGTGAAAAGAGCCGGATCGCACTCGAGCGCTGTGTTTAGGAAGCTTTTATGAAGAGTTGCAGTGAAAAATTAAACGTCAGTCCGTATCTTCAAGCTGCTTAATTCAATATCATCGATTTCGATATCATGAAACACTCCTTCCTAATAATGATTAATAGTGCGTTGCCGTAGCCGAGAACCCGGCGGTGCTCAATAAAGGGTCGTAGGGCATGTTTAAGAAGCTGTAAATGTCTTTGAGTACTTCCTTGTGGCGCGTTGTCTGTCGCGTTGTGTGTCGCGAGAAAGTTGTGTACAGCTTGAAACATCAATGCAGAACCAGTGTGCCCCTTCTCTCTCTTATCCATTTCTAACTTTGTATTGGTTCTTTTTTTCTTTGCTGTCACACAGTACCTTTACCGATAATGCGATCTGTATATAGCCATGTCGTCCGCACAAAAGTTCGTTTCGTCCGAACGCCTTCAGTATCTGTCGTAAGTTGTTGTCGTGAAAGAACGGTGGGCTCACAACAAAATTTTGTAACGTTCTCCTTTTGTGTAAATGCCGGCCACACCACCTCCACCAACCGTTTTCCGGAAACGTGAGCAGTGTGCAGTTTGAGAAATGACCGACAGTTCCTACTAAGTGGCAGCACATCTCCTTAATTCCTGCAAATACCGAACTCTATATTCGACGTCGCTAGTTCTTGCGCGCAGCGCCAATAGTGGCCTCGAGGGCCACCAGAGCAGAGACCGGCGCTGTTATCGCTGTGACGTAGCAAACGACATCACGTGATTCGCGTTTGCCGCCGCCAGCCACGCCAGTGCTGCTCGCTGCCTTTCATCGCGAAGGCAGTAATTCCGTCTATTGTTTCAGCATGATTTACTGCTCGGTGCCTCTGTGCCGAACGTATTCGATGGAGCCCAGTGCGAGTTTTCATGCGTACCCCAAAACCAAGCAGCAGCAGGATGCATGGTTGATAAAACTGAGATTGGGGAAGCAGCTCAACATTCATTGTCGCGTGTGTAGCAAGCACTTCCGCGAAGATTTTGGGTGCGGCGTTCGAGCTAAAATGTTCGGTTAGTACGACGTGGAACCTCCCTGTACAGTACGTATTAGAGTTTACAGCGTTTATTCGGGCCAGGCTGGAAAAGACAGTGCCATGTTCCAAGAACAGTGCCATCGCAGAACTTTCCTGTACGACCGTTGGACCATCCGAAAGACATCGAGCTTCACCGGAATTGGGAGATGGAGATAAGCTAGCGGCTCATTACCTTCGGGTTGCGTAGCTTGTGGGAGGCTACGCCCAATGTGCAAGGCGGAAACTGACGATTTGCTAGCCTTTGTGAAGCGCTCGGTGTGATTTCCTGACGTAAAGTTTTTATTGCGAGAGCGATCATATGGACACTCCAAGCGTATTTCAGCCATCGCCGTGAAGTTGCCTGTAAAGTCCAAGGGGACTAACACCGTCACCAAGCGAAATTACGCAAAATTGCCGCGAGACTGGCCACTCGAGGCACTTCGCGTGCATTCGCAGGCTTCTTTCGCGCTCGCAAAGAACACTTTTATGTAGCAAGTATTGAGCAACAGAAAGCTGTATCGACAGTGCTTCATGTTACTCTACAATTTTCTCATTGAAACTTTTAATCGAATTCTAATATTTTAGAAGTTGATTAATTAAGACTAATTATCGAATTAGGCGGAATTTGTCCTCATGCTGTTCCTTTACGCTGCATATTCGACCGTGGTCAGCCTCACACACTGCCTCTCCTTTTGCTAGCAACCGTGAAGTGCTGAACTGCTGGTCAACGAATTGGTCGATGCTAGACACCGGCAGAGTCACGGAAAACAAAATATGGGGATCGTAATTAGGAGTCAAGCAAGCGATGCACACTGGGCTTGCAGCGTGCTCACATGATATCACATCAGTGAAAATACCTGGCGCAGAGAAGCGCAAATAGCGTAAGCATAGATTGAGGACACAAAAAATATAATCAGTTGTTGTTCCACTTATTAAAAAATATCGCAGATAAATCATCATCCTGCGATAAATCTGGTTAAAGTGGCACGCGGCACTCGCCACGACGAATCCTGCGAACAGTACTGTTATTGCGCCAAGAGTGCGTATGGCTACCTTTATTAAAGGTCATCCGAACCTAATGACCAATATCAAAGCATCACATGCATCGCCAATTTATTTACGCGCTCAAAACTAGGCTGAAGCGTTGCCGTGAAACATGCACGGCAATCAACGCAAATCGAAATCGTACCCCTCGGCCGTGCACCTTGCGCGCCAAAGCAAGAGATAGATGCGCGCAATCACGCTTGCCTCAGTAAACATAAACGCGCACTAGATGTGTGAGTGCTTCGAGCTCTAGATTACTAGATAAATTTCGTAACAGCTGCCATATACGCGAGCGGCCCCTTCGCGTTCGTCGTGCCTGGCGCCGCGGGCACACGCTCCGACGAGAGTTGGCGATGCCGTGCGTTGGCTTGCTAAGCACCTTTGCTGGCCAGCATACCAGGTTGTTTTTCAGCTAAGACGCACACATTCAACGTTTGCAACACGAAAATAACGGTGGCTGAACGAGCTTAGCCACTGGAGACGTTGAGCACTTCGCAATCGGTATCATGTGATGACGTTTTCTACGTCACGGAGAAATTTCGGCCGACGGCGCCACGCTATGTCCTCGGCGCCAATACGCTCCGATTGCAGCGGGCTTGAACTCAAATCTGCAGAAATGGTGCAACAATGCAAAAATGGCGCAACAATGCAACAGGTGCAAAAATGGCAACATTTTGCGTTCAGTTTTGGAAACTGGCTTCTGCGACCTCACGACTTCCGCCATTGCAGTTCCTTCGTATTTTGCGTAGTTTTTGTTTTCCTGTTTCTCACTTAATCGCGTGGCGTCTCACTGTCCACCTAGTTTCTTGATTAATGGAATTAGAGGGGCTCAATTTTTGTTAATCGTGACCATACAAAGCCCTCCTCCTCGTTCATTCGCAGCGAGGGTCTCGAATCTCGCAGCCTTGATGCCATTAGGTTAACCCCGCCTGCTTCAACATCACCACCACCACCACCACCACCACCAGGTAGCTTAAGGTCTATTAGCCACGTGCCTGCTCTCCTAAGTTCACGTGTTACGTGACGCCATCGGACAACAAAAGAGGGCGCTCCAAATTCATCCGCCATGGCTCTGAGAGGCACTGGCTATAACACTCCCAGAGCAAGATCTAGTACACATAAATGCCCAAGTTAGTGGACGGATTGATAATCGCCGCTGTAGCACAATCGGTAGTGCATCGCACACGTAATGCGAAGGGATGTAGGTTCCGTTCCCATCGGTGAGCAGTTAAGTTTTCGTCCACCTTCATTTCCCCTTTTGTTCATTATTTTCTACATTTCTATTTCAACGCATAGTAATCACCGCTGTGTTTTTTCTTGCCTTCATTGCCTGCTCGCTTTATGTGGTCGTGATTAGTCCTCGGGTGTCACGCTTACTCACTTAGTCTCAATTAGTCTATTGCTGAAGGCCTTCCGCCTCAAGGCGAGCGGTGGCAGGTTGCTTCGAAATCCCGCAGGGGGCCCTACCGCGAACGGCTTCCTGCTGGCCATCATGGAAACCATTCTGAAACTTGTCTAGCTGTGTGTAACGTCAGCACTCATAGAGTAAGGCCCAAACAATGAAACGTTCCTTTCCTTCGAGCGCTTCCTAACCTTATGTGAGGCCTCCTTACAGCGAAGGACCGATGGAAGAAGCAAGCGTACTGTGAAAGCTCCCTTCGCCCGTCCTCACGTAAGGAGCGGTTGTCGCATGCCTGGGTTCGAGATTATCGCTTAAAAGCTTCACGCTAACACCACTATTCAATAAAGGAATGTTGTATTGTCGCACAATTTTTAAATTGAAGAGCTAATATAGAGATGCGTGGACGCTTTCTTCTAGTTTTGTTCACTAAACGCAAAAAAGTGCCACATCACCGTGCAAAACTTAGTGTGCTCCAGCAACGCTGGCACGCCGGCGTCGTGCAATGCCTAGCAACGCCTAGCAGCTCCTAGCAACACTATCATGCCACACGCGTGACTGAAACGAAGATGCCTGGCAAGACGTACCGTGCTCGCGCGTCTCCGCAGGCGGGCGACAGCGCGCGTGCGCGAGTAAGCGCCACGTAGCTAAGCAGTGAGGTGAAGCACTCGTTCAGGGCCAGGAGTGGCGTGAGGACGCATGAAGGTAGCTTCGGAGCTTCCTTACGCTGCGGAAGCATCAAGGAAGCCTTCACCGAAGGCCCCTCAGTAAGGAAGCTTTCAGAGTGACATAAGGTGGCCTCAGCGCAATGAGTAAGGAAGATTTCCTTGTTTGGCCCTAAGGAACGGAGGCGGAAATTCATAGCACAGTACGTTGCATTTGCGCGAAAGCAATCCGTCGCAGTTCATATCGAGGTACAATTGCGTTGCAAGATGAGTGGTAGTGCAGACAGTGCGCTTAATTTTTTTTCGGGCTTGGCCAAATATACCATACAGTTCTCTCACACAACCCAGCACGGAAGGGCTCGGACGTGGAAACGTTAGCTGCGCGGGTCACTGTGGCCGTGAACTGGTCTAGGGTTGATGTACGAATCTCAGCTAACATAAAACAAAGACACATTTTTGTCGTTTATAGCGCCGGATCATTTCAGTCAGAGCCTAAGCGACTACAGCCGGTAACAAAGGGGGTCATATAGATGATGATAATCGCTAATGGCGTCCCCTGCGGACTCTAGTTGCGTGTATACGCAGGGCCAACAAATATTCACGTAGCCAACCGTGGGACAAATAAACCTTACTCTGTTTGTTGTAATCTGGGATTATGCCTATATCTAATTCATCGTGTAGAGTCACCTATGACTGTGACGGCCATGCTTCAATCTGTTTTCCGCGCTTTCTTTTTTTCTTCACGACTCCAACTGTCTCTGGCTAATCTCCACCAATGACCAGTTAACGTTTCTATAAACTTTGAACTCAAGCCCTTCCCTCTGAGCAGAGCAGCCGGCTAGAGGATATTACCTCTCTGCGTTTCCTAAATAAATTCTACTCTCTCACCCTCTTGAAATCAAGCGCATCTGGCAAATGCACGTTCCATATGGTTCTGGGTGGATGAATCCCAATGTGATGAATCGTCTGCTCGTTTCTTTTTCAGCATACACGGGTCTCGCGCTCTTTCGAGTGTTTGCTCCTTTATGAACTTGTCCTCAAGTAGCCAGCTCGGATCCAAGAAAGCAGGGCGCCGTACTTTGTGTTTTGCACAGGTTTTTACCCCATTTTTCTTTTACCGTGTAAAGCTCCACAGACCCTTGTGTTTCCTTCTTTTCCGTCCAATTTGGCGTCCATGTTTCTGTCACTTTCTTTTGATGACTCTGGGTTGTCTAATTGTGCTTCAAATTACCCTGTACATGGTCTCTAGCTTTCTTGATCTTTTCCTCGATTCCTTGTCCGAGCTTGTAGAGGTACAGATACTTGAGCAGAACAGCTGCCCGTTTATTGTCATTCATTCGAAACACTTGCAAAGTTTCCGAACATGGAAGTTTCCGATAGTGATTGAAAAAATAATGTCGCAAATGATGGATAATCGCACTTCCCAGAAATGAAGTAACGGTGTAAGTGCACACGGTTGTGTTTGTGACAACTGTAAGTCAAGTAATGAAATGTGATTAGGATTACATACATTGACACGTCGAAAGTGGCTCATCTTCAGAGAAATGGCAGTATGAATGGTGGCGACGTTCGTCTACTGGCGCTGCGCTCATAACGACACGCACTTGAAACGCGATGAATATGTTACGTACGAAGGCATATTGGACAAGGCGTTTTTTTAGACAATACAGATTTTTTATGAAAAGTAAAAAGGCCATGACCATGAGACATCTGTCGTATTCCCATACGGGCTCTACGGTGAGGCGGAAATACTTTACCGCTGGTTATGTTAGTCTGAAAAAACTGGTGAAGCAAAATGTGTTACCTTTTTACTATTAACTTCAAGGCAACTGTTTATATGGGAAACTTGTAATGCGTCACAATCTATGGTACAACCATTCTTTAGAAATAAAAAAAAAATCACGCGTAATTTGACATATTGACAATCGAAACTGAAGGCGAAATCTAGATAATACGGTGACCTAGCGCGTCCCGCTGCACGTCAGATGGCAACGCCTCGTAAAGAAGTGTGGGGCGAACTTTGAATGGTAGCAGGCCGCTGCAGATGCTGACCCGACACACATCGGCACATGCTTGCCAGGCAAAGCGTGCCGTATCAGTAGCTGCAGCGACTGGCCGAGACATTAGAGAGTTTTAGCAGATCGTTTACGGTCCGCTCCGCTGAGACCGGCCCATGAAAACAATTGGCACGCAGCCGCGCATCAAAACGCTACCGGGAACACTGACGCGCGTGCGCACAGCACACTTAGCGGCAGCGGAACGTGGGACGCTGACCACGTTCCGCTGGGAACCTGATTTAGCGGTGCGTCAGGGGGCGTGTAGATGCTTTCGTAATCGTTTTACCCCCAAGCTGAGAGCACGTCAGTGGCGCCTGTGGGAGACGCGCTTGTTAGATAAGCGAAATCAATGCATTCTATGCAGCCACCGGCGCGCGTGAAACGTGTGCGGCGCGGAGCGCAAGCAAACGCTCTGCTAAAAGTGTGTATTCAGTTTCGAACTTCCTCGCGCTTGTCGTCACCACGGATGTTTCGGTCTGATATAATAGCGGGGTCGCCTTCTCTGTGCACCCGCGATGCTCGCATTAGATTTTGCCTGGATTTGTCATTCAGTTTTGGTCATCTATATCTCGCATTAGGTGCCACTTCCAAGATTTGTAAAAAAATAAGGTTGCATTAAAATTTTTCTGCCTTCAAATTTGCCATTGAAGCAACTGCCCCTAAGGCACTTTTAAAGAAGGTTATTAATTAATTTTTGGTAATTAGTCTTCTGAAGCTCTCGTTATTAAAGGCAAATTATGACCGCCTTACTTAGGAAGTCCTCTGCAAAAACGTCACGTTCACTGCGCTTAGAGCATTTTTATCAAAAATCCATATTGCTAACGAAAATAATAAAAAAAAACATCCGTTATATGGAGAAATAGGTCATCAACCACGTCAACAACGCAAGAGAACCTGAAAGGAAACGTATTGCTGGGCTCAACAACGATGACTTCTTGCCGACATAAGATAATAAAAGTGTCAGCTGAGCTTTCTTTTTCCTTGCTTGGCATATGAACTACTACAGGCAGAGACAAAGCAACAGCGCGCGCTTTAGATCCTATAGATGAGATGAATATTTACAATTATTATTAGGGTTATAATTATATTCGAGTGCTGATTGCCGTGTTATAGTTTGTTAATGAAGCTTCCCCTCAAGTCTAAATATTTTAAGGCAGTTTTCCTAGTCTCTAAAGCCGCTCGAGTTCACGCTGCTCCTCTGGCGGCCATTTTTCCAAGAAATTATGCCTTCCAACCAATCGACTGTCGCGGACATCATCAGTCCCTTTCCACGTAAGTATGAGGCTCGGAGCAGGAGCTATGGCGCTTGAAAGTAACCTGTGGCTTGACGAACCAACCGACTGAGCTACCTTTCCGGGCAACATTGAAGGGTGTGGGCTCACAGTACGTCTCCGCGCACGGCGTCGCCAAGTGGCCCCCGAGAAGTGAAGCCTCACGACGCGGCACGACGGCGCACGGCGATAGACCCACCGCAGGTTCGAGCACCGAGCCGAAAGACCTGGACGGCTCTGGCCGTACGCATGGGCGCTCTCCCAGGAACACACGGCGTCCAGGACAGTTAAGGCGTTTATTGATCCCCAATGGCCAACATGTGCCAGACTGCACCCAAACACACGGAGTACACTCGGCGCCCGCGGTTTCCGATGGCGAGGAAGGCGGGGTACACGCCGCGTCGAACAATGGTTTACGCGCGCGGGCCGAAATGCGTTCGCAAACGCTACCTAGCGCTTCCCGTCACCCACAATGGTCTGCGACGGTTCGGACACGCAAAATGTGACGCACTGAGCACCTGCGACTACCGCAAGGGCGGAACGCAAAGCCACTCAGCAAGCCACACTTACGCAAGCTGACAAAGCACGTGAACGTCCCCAGGCCGGGGCGTTGGGGGACGCAAATAGCTGGTCGCTCACGTACCTTGCAGCTTGCCTCTCGTGACCGGCGCTCGCCCCTGCCGCAGCCCGACTCCCCCGCGCACGGCGATCGTCCCCAGTCGGGGCTTCTTCCCTACGTCACGCCCCACGACCCAATCGCAGGGCCGCGTAGCATGACGTCACGGGACGCGGCCGCGGCGCCCGGGGAAAACGGCGCGCGGTCGAGGGGTAGGCATTTGGGAGAGGTTTTCCTCGCAATGGCGAATAAGTCCGGAGCCTTAGGCACAGCAGCGACTGCGCCCCGGTAGACCGAAGGACTCCCACATCCCTCTCCCCTTAAATGTCCCTACCAGCTGAGAAATAAGCCGGCGGCATGTAACACAAAGGAAAAGTCCCCTGTATCAGCCAGCATTAGATATTGCAAGGACGGCTACCCTCCTGCCTCCGTTCCAGCCCTTAAACACATATTAAAGAAACGAGAACAATGTAATCAGGGCAGATACACTAATAGCATAGATATTTAACACGTACAGCAAACCCAGTGAAAATCGCGCACAACCATATAACTCAAAGGAAAAACTGTACAGCACACTGCCCCAGAATACCCCCAGAATAAATGTAATATCTGCTACACGAACACACACACACACGCACAGAGACACACACTCGCAAATAAACACTAAAAAAAAAGTTAAAGAACCCCAGGCAGGTGGGCGCCGTCCGCGGCTGCGTCCGTTAGAGTCAGCGTGTGCCCCTAATGAGGATAGGGCACTGGGTGCTGGCACCTCTCCACTCTGCGCTGCGCGGGCCATGCCTTCACCGAATGGGGACGTATCAGAGGGGTGCCGATACACCCTCCTGGCACGTCCAGGTGGCCACACTCCGTGTTTTTGGACTGGTCTCCGTAGCTGTGGCAGGCGGGACAGTCGTTGGAGCAGGGAGTTTCCTTGTGGCTGGAGCGCCTGGCTGTGCCACCCAGCGCCGGCGTCGGCTGCGGCGGCGGCTCCTAGGGGCGACAAGGGCAGACGGCTTGTCCATCTTGAGCGCGAGTGCGCTGCAACTCGAAGCTACCGACGAAGGCGACTGTCGAGACAGACTGACAGCGGGAAGTCAGTTCCGGGCACCGGCAGCAGCAGTGCCAGCAGGAGTAGTAAATGCTGACGCCAGTCGTTTTCAAGAAGGAGCGAGCAGAGATGGGGGGCACAGGATGGAGGGTCGCGAAGCCAGCTGGACGTGGTTTTCGTCCCCTTTTGCACGCGCACACACGAGGCACCCGCGACACGTGCCCTTAGGGCTTGCAACGGATTCGGGCGCAGGCAACACCAATGTCTGAGGCGTCCAATGTCTCAAACCTTCCCCTCATCTGACGCTCCCGTGGTCGCACGCCCCCGCTTTCCGGACACTTACGCGGCGAGTCTCAAAGACGAGACAACAAAAGAATGAGGGCACCAAGCGCCCCTCTACAGCTACGTACAATGGCGATGCGGGGTAAGAAGCGGGGCACTTTGAAAACAAGGCTATGCACACGAGGAAGGCTAAACCTATTATTCAAGCAAGAAGAAATACAAGCACTGAACAAACGGGCAAACTTTTTGACATCTAGTTAGGGCGGGCTGGAACCGTGGCGCGCTGGCCTCTGTGCGGGAAATCCCGAGAGGAAAGAAACACTCGCTCGCAGAGGCAGAAAGCAAGAGTAACGCGTTTCTTTTACCAGAAAGGTCTGGCAACGCGAGGGCGAATTCACAATGGTGGTCGTCGCCTGAGGGGGTATCGATGCGACGGCCGAAAGCGGTCGGAAACACCGGACGTGCTCTGTTCCCCGGAACACCCGAGATCGCTGGGCTCCGGCGCCGGCTCGACTGGCCTGCAATGGTAGGCTTTCAAGTCGGCAATGTGAACGCGGCCCCGAGGATGAAATATATGTTGTTGGGCGCCAAAATGTGGGCTCACAGTACGTCTCCGCGCACGGCGTCGCCAAGTGGCCCCCGAGAAGTGAAGCCTCACGACGCGGCACGACGGCGCACGGCGATAGACCCACCGCAGGTTCGAGCACCGAGCCGAAAGACCTGGACGGCTCTGGCCGTACGCATGGGCGCTCTCCCAGGAACACACGGCGTCCAGGACAGTTAAGGCGTTTATTGATCCCCAATGGCCAACATGTGCCAGACTGCACCCAAACACACGGAGTACACTCGGCGCCCGCGGTTCCCGATGGCGAGGAAGGCGGGGTACACGCCGCGTCGAACAATGGTTTACGCGCGCGGGCCGAAATGCGTTCGCAAACGCTACCTAGCGCTTCCCGTCACCGACAATGGTCTGCGACGGTTCGGACACGCAAAATGTGACACACTGAGCACCTGCGACTACCGCAAGGGCGGAACGCAAAGCCACTCAGCAAGCCACACTTACGCAAGCTGACAAAGCACGTGAACGTCCCCAGGCCGGGGCGTTGGGGGACGCAAATAGCTGGTCGCTCACGTACCTTGCAGCTTGCCTCTCGTGACCGGCGCTCGCCCCTGCCGCAGCCCGACTCCCCCGCGCACGGCGATCGTCCCCAGTCGGGGCTTCTTCCCTACGTCACGCCCCACGACCCAATCGCAGGGCCGCGTAGCATGACGTCACGGGACGCGGCCGCGGCGCCCGGGGAAAACGGCGCGCGGTCGAGGGGTAGGCATTTGGGAGAGGTTTTCCTCGCAATGGCGAATAAGTCCGGAGCCTTAGGCACAGCAGCGACTGCGCCCCGGTAGACCGAAGGACTCCCACATCGGTTACGAGTTCAAATCACATGTTATGTTCCTTTTTTTCCTTCTTTTTAATGTCTTTTCCTTCATTTTATCACTGTACGGAAACCCTCCTAAAAAATATTATATATCCTCAATTATGTATGGCTACACACGTGCAGGTCATAAATACCAGGTTCTCTAGCCGAGTGCCATCCGCGCGGTATAACAGAGCTCAAATTGGTCCACCTTGACTGATCAAATAGGGCACCACTGTAGGTTAAATGAGGCGTACAACTCCTGCGGGACCCGCCGTGGTTGCTCAGTGGTTATGGTGTTAGTCTGCTGAGTACGAGGTCGCGGGATCGGATCCCGGCCACGGCGGCCGCATTTCGATGGGGGCGAAATGCGAAAACACCCGTGTACCTAGAATTAGGTGCACGTTAAAGAACCCCAGGTGGTCGAAATTTTCGGAGTCCTCCACTACGGCGTGCCTCATAATCAGAAAGTGGTTTGTCACGTAAAACCCCATAACTTACTTTTTAATTTAACTCCTGCGGGGACGTTAGAGTATCCGTCTCCAGTGCAAGAGGACCGTGATTCAAATCCCAGTGCCGCGCAATTCTCCACCGGAACATAAAAAAAAAACCGTGTGTTGAGAAAATTGCACAAACAGGCCTGGAGTGCGGCCTGATCCCGGTGACCAGAACCGGTAACGCACTCTCTCGCCAGAGCAGGATTGGCCACCCTGGTCCAGTACTTGGCCACAACCTCCTATATGAACACAACAATCAAACCCGGGCCCTCAGTCCCCAGCAGCCGCGAAGCAACTGACCATGGTGGCGGTCAGATCTGTGACGCTGCAGAGGGTGCTAAGAATACCTGGCTCCGGACAGGCCGCCATTAGAATCTGAACCTGGCAACGTTTAACGTTAGAACGCTATCTAGTGAGGCGAGTCTAGCAGTGTTATTGGAGGAATTAGAGGGTAGTAAATGGCATATAATAGGGCTCAGTGAGGTTATGAGGACAAAAGAAGCATATACAGTGCTAAAAAGCGGGCATGTACTGTGTTACCGGGGCTTAGCGGAGAGACGAGAACTAGGAGTCGGATTCCTGATTAATAAGGAAATAGCTGGTGACATACATGAATTCTATAGCATTAACGAGAGGGTGGCAGGTCTTATTGTGAAACTTAATAAGAGGTACAAATTGTAGGTGGTACAAGTCTATGCCCCTACATGCAGTCATGATGACCAGGAAGTCGAAAGCTTTTATGAAGACGTGGAATCGGCGATGGGTAAAGTCAAAACAAAATACACTATACTGATGGGCGACTTCAATGCCAGGGTAGGCAAGAAGCAGGCTGGAGACAAGTCAGTGGGGGAATATGGCATAGGCTCTAGGAATAGCAGAGGAGAATTATTAGTAGAGTTTGCGGAACAGAATAATATGCGGATAATGAATACCTTCTTCCGCAAGCGGGTTAGTCCAAAGTGGACGTGGAGGAGCCCGAATGGTGAGACTAGAAATGAAATCGACTTCATACTCTGCGCGAACCCTGGCATCATACAAGATGTAGACGTGCTCGGCAAGGTACGCTGCATGACCATAGGATGGTAAGAACTCGAATTAGCCTAGACTTGAGGAGGGAACGGAAGAAACTGGTACACAAGAAGCCAATCAATGAGTTAGCGGTAAGAAGGAAACTAGAGGAATTCCGGATCAAGCTACAGAACAGGTATTCGGTTTTAACTCAGGAAGAGGACCTTAGTGTTGAAGCAATGAACGACAATCTCATGGGCATCATTAAGGAGTGCGCAATAGAAGTCGGTGGTAACGCCGTTAGACAGGAAACCAGTAAGCTATCGCAGGAGACGAAAGATCTGATCAAGAAACGCCAATGTATGAAAGCCTCTAACCCTACAGCTAGTATAGAACTGGCAGAACTTTCTAAGTTAATCAACAAGCGTAAGGCAGCGGACATCAAGAACTATAATATGGATAGAACTGAACAGGCTCTCAGGAACTGAGGAAGCCTAAAAACACTGAAGAAGAAACTAGGAATAGGCAAGAATCAGATGTGTGCGTTAAAAGACAAAGCCGGCAATATCGTTACTAATATGGATGAGATAGTTCAAGTGGCTGAGGAGTTCTATAGAGATTTATACAGTACCAGTGGCACCCACGACGATAATGGAAGAGAGAATAGCCTAGAGGAATTCGAAATCCCACAGGTAACGCCAGAAGTAAAGAAAGCCTTAGGAGCTATGCAAATGGGGAAGGCAGCTGGGGAGGATCAGGTAACAGCAGATTTGTCGAAGGATGGTGGTCAGATTGCTCTAGAGAAACTGGCCACCCTGTATACGCAATGCCCCATAACCTCGAGCGTACTGGAATCTTGGAAGAACGCTAACATACTCCTAATCCATAAGAAAGGGGACGCCAAAGACGTGAAAAATTATAGACCGATCAGCTTACTGTCAGTTGCCTACAAAGTATTTGCTAAGGTAATCGCAAATAGAATCAGGAACACCTTAGACTTCTGTCAACCAAAGGACCAGGCAGGAATCCGTAAAGGCTACTCAACAATAGACCATATTCACACTATTAATCAAGTGATAGAGAAATGTGCAGAATATCACCAACCCTTATATATAGCTTTCATTGATTACGAGAAAGCGTTTGATTCAGTCGAAACCTCAGCAGCCATGGAGGCATTATGGAATCAGGGTGTAGATGAGCCATATCTAAAAATACTGGAAGATATCTATAGCGGCTCCACAGCCACCGTAGTCCTCCACAATGAAAGCAACAAAATCCCTATAAAGAAAGGCGTCAGACAGGTAGATATGATCTCTCCAATGCTATTCACAGCATGTTCACAGGAGGTATTCAGAGGCCTGGAGTGGGAAGAATTGGGGATAAAAGTTGATGGAGAATACCTTAGCAACTTGCGATTCGCTGATGATATTGCCTTGCTTAGTAACTCAGGAGACCAATTGCAATGCATGTTCACTGACCTGGAGAGGCAAAGCAGAAGGGTGGGCCTGAAAATTAATCTGCAGAAAACTAAAGTATTGTTTAACAGTCTCGGAGAACAGCAGTTTACGATAGGTAGCGAAGCACTGGAAGTGGTAAGGGAATACATCTATTTAGGGCAGGTAGTGACCACGGATCCGGATCATGAGACTCAAATAACCAGAAGAATAAGAATGGGCTGCGGTGCGTTTGGCAGGCATTCTCAAATCATGAACAGCAGGTTGCCGCTATCCCTCAAAAGGAAAGTGTATAACAGCTGTGTGTTACCAGTACTCACATATGGGGCAGAAACCTGGAGGCTTACGAAAAGGGTTCTGCTGAAATTGAGGACGACGCAACGAGCTATGGAAAGAAGAATGATGGGTGTAACGTTAAGGGATAAGAAAAGAGCAGATTGGGTGAGGCAACAAACGCGGGTAAACGACATCTTAGTTGAAATCAAGAAAAATAAATGGGCATGAGCCGGACATGTACTGAGGAGGGAAGATAACCGATGGTCACTAAGGGTTACGGACTGGATTCCAAGGGAAGGGAAGCGTAGCAGGGGACGGCAGAAAGTTAGGCGGGCGGATGACATTAAGACGTTTGCAGGGACAACATGGCCACAATTAGTACATGACCAGGGTAGTTGGAGAAGTATGGGAGAGGCCTTTGCCCAGCAGTGGGCGTAACTAGGCTGATGATGATGATGATGATGATGATGATATTACAGAGGTAGCAGCAGTCGTAAGTATACGAGTCTTCAAATTTCAAGAACACTCTATTCCACTCATTGCTGCCTCTGAGCGTAACGTGCGAAGCTTGCTCAAATTTTTCCATGTCTGAATTATAAGAAGCTTTCTTTTTTACTTTCAGCGGTATTTCTGGCACTTTTTGAACACAATTTAAATTATCGATGTCGAACAGCATGTATACGGCCCATTGCAACGCATCCGGACAAGCCCTGATATGATCAGATATAGAAAAGCAAGAAGCGGGTTCTCGAAATAGGTAGGGAACATCAAAGATGGAACCGCAGTATGATGCAGGCTGTGCGCGGCGCATGTTTGTTACGGTTGTTTTGGGGACACATTCGTCCCGCTGCAAGCCAGCACGAAAAGCTGCTGCTGCGTGTGTATCCTGTAAATCATACTTTTCTATGAGGATACGCTTACTGCGGTAAAGTTAGATTACAACAGTTTGCCAGATAGGGGTGCGGAAAGATATTAAGTTTCTTTGTAAAAAATCTAATATTGTTGCATTCGATCGGCTGTTTAACACAAACGTGCAACATTGAATACGACAGATTTTTTTTTGTTTTTGTTTGCGATTATGCTACGCAGGTATATCGAAGTGAACAGAGGCTGAAACAGCATATGCGGTAGTGCTTAACAAACGGAAGGCTCTGATATGAACTAATATGTAATATATTAAATAAGTAATATGAAGTAATATGGAATAATATTAAAAGGCAGGTATGATGACTGAAAGATGAAGCTGAATACTACGTGACGAATTAAAAAAAGTCTAGTATGTTTGCCATCGCCAGCGATGCAACGCGCGGGCTGTACCGCTCTCCCCCTTCTCCCTCTCTCCAAAATACGGCAGACACACTGGGAAAAGTACCTGAAGCACTAATGGCAAGTCATAGGTGGGTGGTAAACTTATAATGTATAATTGTTTTCTGCTGGAAATGTTCAGCAGCTTCTTTTCTCCTTCATTTTTTGCCTGCCAATTAGAAGGTCATGAAGAGGTGCAAATGAAGTTCAACATTTTGTTCTCCAAAATTATATGTGACGCGTGAAGACATGATTCGACGCCAATAAGTGTGAAGTATATATGTTCAGCTCCACCGGCGTTAGAACGACTCATAGAAAAAACAAAAGAGGAATGTACCTATATAGTTCCGTTCCGCGCGGCGGAGGTTCGCGTATTGCTAAAAGCTGTTCATTCACATTTAAAATGAAATGTCGTTGACTCTTGTACTGTGCTCGTAGATCGAAGTATCTTTGAGGTGCTATCGGGTGTTCTAAGCAGCGTTCTCGTATATGTGAAATTCACGATCGTGGTCCCGTCTGTGAATACACCTTACCGCACGTCCTCGATAAAAAAACAGAAAAACGAAAAACAAGAAGAAAAAACGATATAAGAAGTTTGAGGATAATTATTTGAAAGGCCTATTTTACTGTGAAGAAAAGCATTCACAAGCTATTCGAGCGCTATTCGAAAACTACTCCAACAATGTTAGAATACGTTTTCGTATTCCATTCAGTACCTCCCCTATCCGATTAGTATTAGGAGCAGGTTTAAAATGAGTGTTTGCGCCTTTCCTTATACTGGGCGCTCTTTATTGAGAGCGCACTTTTAGATACATGCATTAGTACGACGATAGACCTGTTTGAACGGCCTTATCGTGATCCCACAACCTTAGTCGATGGAACATCAAACGGGCTTTTCCTGCTCCCGAGTAACCAACGTAATCCGTAAGCAATTTATTGTGTTCGAAGCGAGGGAGGATAAAGAAGAAAAATAGCCTTTTCTCGAAACGTTCAGCTGGAAAGAGGAAATAACGAAAGGAAGCGCAATAGGATAAAATAATTAGATGACAGGAAGCCACCTTTCCGCTTATCGCGGCGATAAAAAGCTCCAAGGAGCGTAGTTGTGCCAGGGAACACCGCATGGAAACGAAAACGCGTGATTTAGCGCGCTACCCATCTGCAATGTCCGGTGTCCATAGAGCCTGGACGCTTATGCGTTAACATAAGCGTCGATGGAGCGTCAAACGCGAAAGAGGCAAGTGCAGAAAAACAGAAAAGAAATATCGGTATATAGCAGCAGGCAAAACGATGACTATATGCTCTTTCTCTCATGCTCCCTAGAGTTCTTGTTCTTTTATTATTATTATTCTTAGTTGCTCTGCCGAATATAAGTCTCGGCAAGATAGCCAAGGAGAGGGGAACGATCAGGAGGACGTGGTCGTGGTGAGGGGGATGAGAATGATGGCTGCGTGTCTGAATGCCGCATATCTGCGAGCGCTCTCTTCGGTGCGGTTTTTTTATTCGTCGGTCTGGCGAGATTTGTGGCCCACGCGGCACGTCTGCTTCTGGTGCTTCCGCGGCGGTGCACGGGTGGCGAGGGCGGAGCGGCCGTGGCAGCCCTTGGCCACCGCACGCTGCGAGCATCGGGTGCCCGGGCCCGCGCTATCGCGACGTCACAGCCGAGGCGGAAAACGAGCGCCGCGTGGCACGGCTGACCGGGGATTACGGGAGGCAGGACGCCGTGTACGCACGCAGCCACAGACTGTCTTTCCTTCCTGCCTTTCTCCTCGGCCCTGTGCCCCCTCGGTACGGCGCTGGGCCGTGTGGGTGGCGAAGCATACATAGGCGCCGGCCGTCGCGGCCCCCGTAGCGCATAAATCAAGGGCCAGTGGACGCCGATAAACGATGGGCGCAGCTTCTTGACCCCTCCGCTGCCGCTCGCGAAAGCTATAGCTGCGAGAAGTGGCGTACTGAGCCTCGGCGCGAGCCTAACCAAGTCCGAAAGCAGGAACGGGGAAACGAGGAGGGATAAAGACTGCGAGAGGCGAAGGCATATGAAGGCCCATCGGAGCCAAGTGCGCCACCGGAGGGGCAGCCTTGTGTGCGGCGAGCTGTCAGCGGCGACCACCGAGACTGTTTAAATATCCTCGATCGTTCAGGCGACGAACGTGGAGTCGGACCTCCATCGTGGTGCAACGAGCTCGTCGATAATGTCGCTGACAATGCTTACTGCAAGTAAATTATGGAAATCACGCGGAACGACTGCGTAGTTGCTGTCTGTTCTATGTTTGATTGTCGTGTACCCGAGATTGTCCATATCTTGAGGGCTTGGAAAAGACTAGCAGCGTCCGCGAAATGAATAACCACTCAATCTGTTGCTGTATATCCAACCTATTTGCTAATGATTAGCAGTACCCGCGCAAAATTTTGGGTTCGGCTTTTTCGTTTCTGAGACCCACAACTGAGGCCAATGAAAAGCTCCGTGAATACCGGATGTCGGAAATCCATATCCCTTATCGGATATCGCGGTGTTATGAATTCCCCCTGACGATGGCTACATACACACGCCAAATGTGTTGGTTTGAACGCCTGTAGTAAATACGAGTTTGCATTGTCTTTTATTTACATTTTCGGGAGTTGGGCTGCCTGACAGCTTGCTCTAAAATTGAGTCATGTGGAACAAATTTAATTCCTCGATTTGCTGGAATTACACGCAACTGCAAATGTTCTGCAGGCCTGGCCTGTTTTGCGCGCATTGGCTCACAAAAATAATTAGGCGTGCATCAGCTTATATTTGGAAAAGAGGGTAGCCGGAATGGCACGGTGCCCGTTACAGCTCATTGTACCCTTGTAATCTGCAGGCCGAGAGAGAACAGATTCATGGCGGAGTCTGACAATTTAATGTGGTTCTTAGACGAGCAAGCACCTCGACCAGACTGTGCTGTCATGCAAGAAAGGACCATGGTTAACATGCTCCAAACGGAACTCCCCATAACAACTGTGAATCTAAGAGGAGAATAACCCCAATCTGTACACCACCAACTGCAAAAATTGTCGGAATAATCGTGCGCACATGAGCGCGTTTACTCTAAGAGCAGCCAATGATTTGAGGCATTTGGCGACTCGAAACCAAAACTGCATACATTTTTTGGCATGAACGCATATCTTCGCTGCAAGCTCCAACGTTTAAGATAAATATTCGTACGGAGGGACGAAAGGGCCTGTTATATTGGTTATTAAGATCTAGTAATCGGTGCTGATGTGTCATGAAGGGCTGCTGGGTTTTCTCTGAGAAGCTTGCGGCGTTCTACCTGAGAAGCTAGCGGCATTGTATGGTAATTTTATGAGTAGGCGGCTAACATACATATCCAGAGCAGTTGTAGGGATGTCTACTTTTGTGCGGCTTGTGACTGTGCCTTCTCCCAAGGCCTGTTTTCTTGGTTGTTGTTGTTCACTTCAGCTGCTTTTCTATACTGTATGTGTGCGCGATACTGGGTGTACATAACTGTGCCGTTACTCTGCTCGACATTCTTCCCATATTTAAGATAGATCTTAGACGGCCAACTGCAACAAAATTCAGCTGTCTCTAAATTTGTTAGAAATGAGTAGTGCCAGGACTCTGGTAGTGCATACCCCCGAAGCAATCTTGGCAAAGCGCAGGGCTGGTACTTGCGTAGTTTCCTTGTTAGCGGTCTCTTATACGGCGCCCAAGCAGACGACGTGTGTGCCTGAGTGGTTGTCGCTGCGACGTAAGTCGCAGCACGCCGACGACGAGATTTTTTCGGCGCGCCGAGGGCAGGCACGGGCGACGTCTTATCTCGGAGGTCGTTGCGAGAAGCCGCGCTTTCTAGGTCATGCGTCACTTCCAGCGAGCGGTGGTGGCGGAGTATTTTCTGAGTTTCAGTATCAAAAACTGCTATCAAAACTGCTATCAAAAACTGCGCTTCGACGCTGCCACTCGTATTTCTAACCTAAGATCTTGCTCGGAGGCTGCTCTATTTCTAGGCTATCGTGAACTAGGCTTTTTACGCAGCCCAAAACGTCGTTGCTGTTGGCCTTTAACATACTGAATGCTGGAGCTGCTGCGCGTGTGTGGACGTTGGTGTCGAGTTCATGTTACGGCATAAGGAGTAACGGCGCCCACAGGAAGACGTCGTAATCGGCATTATATTCGTGCAATAAAAAGAGTGCGTTGGTGCGAATGCACAGGGAGGAAAACGACACTTGCCGAGAACTCGTTTTCGAGTCATCCTCCTTTCACGACAAAAATGAATGGGGATGCTTGCTACGCGTCGAAGCGTCTGCGCCAGTTTTCATATCTCTCTCCTTCAAAAAGCCAAGGCGAGAACCCGGAAGCGACCCCTTAAGGAAAGCACCAGTCATTTCATAGGGTTCTTCGGGACGGGCTGTTACGAATGAAAAGGGCCACTGAAAAGGCTCATTCATTTTCCACGAGAGCGCAGGCCATCTCAGTGCATCGCAATTCACATATTGTTCGTTTGTTTCAGATGACGTGCCCAGGAAGAACTCTCCTTGTCCCAGGCATTGGAAGCGGACCCTTTCACACTTCCATGCTAGTCTAAGCGTGCGCACGAATAAGCAAGGCACCCGTATGGCGGAATCAACACACGCCTTTGATGCTTAAGGCCAATCGGGTTTTTTTTCTTTTCTAACTCCCCGTTATTTGGAAATTTGAGACATTACAAGTCAAATTAAACCTAAGCGAGCGCCCTATAGACGCTATTGGCGTCCCATTCTTTACAAAGTTCGCCAAAATTTGAAACCGTCGTGGTCAATTTTTGAAGCAGCCTCTGTTTTGTTTGAATTTTCCGACTCGCGTGACACGTAAGCACGTGTGTACGCCGGGTGGGTGTGCCTCTCCTTGACGGTTTCTTTCTTTTTCACTAATGTTATCGACTATTTGCGATATTTAGGGCCAAACAATGATATCTTCCTTACCTCAGTAAGGAAGACTTCATTACGGTGAGGCCACTTTATCTTAATCGAAATCTTCTTTACTGACGGGACCTCAGTTAAGGTTTTTTTGGTGCTTCCTCAGCGTAAGGTAGCTCCGAAGCAACCTTCATGCGCCCTTACGTCGCTCCTGGCACTGAACGAGCACTTCACCTCACTGCTTAGCCAAGTGACGTTTGGTTCCGCATGCGCGCTGTCACCCGCCTGCGGGGAAGCGCGAGCGCGGTACGTCTTGTACGGCACAAGTGGCGTTGCTAGGCGTTGAAACGAGACGGTCATTTGAGGGATCGCCATCCGTTTGTGCGCAGGCGCGAGCAATAGCGAACGCGAGAGAGAAAATCTGGGTGGGAGCTTTTGCTCCTTGAATATGGCTCTACCTAGGCACTACGGAGTAGCTTTCTAAGCGCGTGTTGTACGCGTTTGTCCCTAGGCATGCGGTCGAGTTTGTTTACGCTCGGACGGTGGCTGCCGGCGCGGTAAAATAGGTGAAGCAGCGGACACTGACGCCCGATTTGCCGACGGCTGTATCGGACAGACTGTCTCGTGGCTGCTGCGCTCGCGCTAAGTCAATTGAGCGCAAGTGGCTGAAAGGCTGCCGGTGATGATGACTGACTCAGCACCAGCGCCGCAGGCGCCAGAATGTCTTTCCGACGTTTCTTCAGAGGCAAAGTTCTGACTGGTGCTGCAGAAGTCGCGGGACGTGGTAGTGCTGAACTTCGCGTCACAATTTGGCGGCTGGACGTAATTATGTTTATTCAATCGTGTGTCTTGCGAACTGTAACAACGTGTCATTATTTCGCATTATTGGCGGCGCAATCCAGGACACCAAAGCTAGAACCCGGGCAGGTCCGTGGGTTGGGGCTCGCCGAGGCCTGCGCGTGCCTGGGGTGTATAAGATGGTACGTCCGCTATCGCGGACATCCAATTTTTTATGGGAACACCCCCTGGTACGCTTCGGCCTCCGCGGCAGCAACCCACGGGCCGTCTGCTTCCAGCTTTGATCCCCCCGCTACCCCTTGGGTGCCCGGGAGCTCTTGCACCGCCTGCTTTATTTATAGCCTCAGGTGCTCTCCTGGAGCAGTGCTTGCAAAACATCCAATCTATCGTCGCGACGAAAAAAGCGACCCGCGACTTATACAACACGAGTTAGAACCTTGCCCCTTCAATCACAGCGATCACCAAATCAGGCGTCCGTGCCCACTTTCTCGCGGCTGCGGAGCTGGTGCTGAGTCAATCATCGTCACCGGCGACCTTTCAGCCACTCGCGTTCAACCCGAGTTGCTAAGGCGCTCTACCTTCTACATTTTCAATATATGCGGCCCGGGCTCTACTACGGTCGCTACTGCTCACACAGAAACAACTGCGATGTTATTTACAAGGTACATTGCCGTAAGGCGCGAGAAAGCTATGACCCACCACGACTGGTATAGCACGAGCACCGCAGGTGCGAGACGGTCTTTCCAACACAGCGGTCGCCAAATCGGGTGTCAGTGCCCGCTGCTTCACCTATTTTGCTGTACCGGCAGCCACCATCCGAGCGTAAACAAACTCTACCACATTCCGCAATACCGGCACGCCTAGGGGACAACCGCATACAACAGTCGCTAAAAAAAACTCCTCCGTAGTGCCTAGGCAGAGTCATATTCAAGGTGCAAAAGCCCCCATATTTTCTTTCTCGCGCCCGTTCTTACTCGCACCTGCGCACAAACGGCAGGTGATCCCTAAAATGAAATTCTCGTGGCGTTGCACGACGCCGGCGGTGCCAGCGTTGCTGGAGCCCATCAAGTTTTGCACTATAATGTGGTACTTTTTTTACGTTTATGAAAAAAAACTAGAAGATAGCGTGCACGGGTATCTATATTAGCACTTGAACATAAAAATTATACGACGACACAAGATCTTTTTATTGACTAATGGTGTCCTCGTAAAGCTTGTAAGAGATTGTAAGATTGTAAGAAGTTCCGGCAGAGCACGCTCATTCACATGGGCTACGCCGACTATCGTCGTTTTAGCCGAAAACTCGTCAACTGCACCAGACTCGACTATCCCATCGGGTTCCACTCGACAAACGCTCCATTTCAAGACCAAGTTCAAATCCGTGAGTGAAGTTTTCGTCATTCCACGCGACTTTGAAAATTCGAAGCGGCGGAAGCCCCGTTAGGCCTCGATAGGCTTAGCGCGTGAGCGACCGCCTCACCACTTAATAACCGGATCGCTTGTGCCGAGCGTACGAGATGGCTACATCAGAGGACATGGACCTCCAAATAACACCCCCGCATCCGGTTAACAACGCGGACGAAAACGGGGACACAAGACTAATTTCCGAAGCGAGGACTAGCAAACGGCAAGAGATCGCCGCCCACAGCCAGGCGACGGATGGCTGGCAGTTAGTTCTATCGCGGCGACAGCGAGAGGCTGTCAAGCGCAACGACAGGGAAACGGCTCCCAACAAGAATAACATAAACGGACAGCCATCAGCAGGCGGCGCGAAAGGAGACGGGCAAATCGGTCGTCGCAACATGCGCCCGAGGAAGGGGAAGCCTCTGCCACCATTACCGAAGAATGACATCAAGATAATACTGAAGCCACACAAAGGACTAATGCTCAAGGAATATCTGAGAACAGAAATACCGCAAGCGATTATTCGGGCTACCGGGACGATAATCACCGGAAACGGACCGAACCAGCGAAAAATCACTGGAGAGGATTTCATACTGCGAATCCGAGAGGGAACAAATATCATCATCGTCTCCACACCTTCACTGGAAGTGGCGGACGTCATTCGCCGAATCACGTGCATGGAGCTGCGAGGAAAGCAACACCCCTTCAACGTGTACGTAGCGGATCCAGATGATAGCTACAAAGGGGTGGTGCACGGATTCCCAGCACACACAGAATCAGCAGATCTCCAGCAACACCTGCGCGTCAGGACCCAAGGAGTCACCATCGAAAGGGCCCGAATGCTAGGAAGCTCTAATACCGCTCTCCTCACCTTCTCGGGAGGCACGCGCCCCAAATGCGTGTACTACATGGGAGTGGAGATGCGGTGCACGGAGTACAGGCCAACAATCCAAATGTGCCTGGAATGCATGCAAGAGGGACACCGCTCGGACGTTTGTCCGAACCCCAAGAACATATGCCGTGGCTGCGGACTCGAAAATCCACCCCCGCAAGGACACGAATGTGAAGTGAAGTGCGCCGTGTGCAGGGCGGCGGGGCACGAGACGCGGCGGTGCCCGAACAAACTGATTGCCGCCAAGCGCGTGAAGACGACTCGCCAGTCTCGATCGCGGGAGCGGTCGGTACAGAACACCAAAACGGCACCGGGGCGCTGGTTCGAGTCCATGGAAGAGGAGGACTTCTACCGGCACCGATCGCGATCCAGATCTCCACACGGAAGTAGAGCGAAGAGCAATACTCCGTCGAGGGACCCCTCCAGCTCCAGGGCTTCGCAGCGGTCAAATTCGCCACTGCCTAAAAAACAGCAGGTGAGCTGGGCGAGGGTTGTTTCTCCCACTGCTCCAAAACAGAATACTGGTGAAAATGATAAACGCATTCAAAAATTGGAAAAGGAAAATGCGCGACTAAGAGAACAGCTCTCAGGAGAAGAACGCAAACGACAATCACTTGAGAAACAAGTGTCAGAGTTAGAGGCGCGCTTCAATAGCACAATACCACAGCAGGAAATGCCGCGTCAATCTGAAGAAATAGCCAAAGCGAAAGCGGTGGCAGATATAAACTCCGTCTCCACGCAGTCTCCGACAACCCAAATCTCACAAAACGCGCAGATAACGGCAGCGCAGATCCAGACAATGATCGCGGAAAACTTGAAAATATTTATGCATGAAATGATGACATTAATTACCCAAAGGTTAACGGAATTTCAACAACAGTGCACGAAGGACTTCGAGATACACAAGGGGTTCGTGGCGGAACAGCTTAGGGCAGTCTCGAAGGCTGTTCCAACCAAAAAACGCGCAATTGCGATAGGAGCGGGTTCGGCAAAAACTAAAATAAGCCACTGCGTAACAGAATCCGACGGCTCGGACACGGAAACGTCACGGGCTTAAAATAAGAGTGGGCAACATGGCTAGTCACGCTAAGAAATCACAACGAATACAAAATTCAGACCAATTAGAGATATGGCAATGGAACTGCCGCTCCTTCTCCAGGAAAGCGGCAGTGTTCCACCAGTTTATCAAAAACTCCGGAATCGCTCCGGACGTGATATGCCTGCAGGAGGTCGGGGCCAAGCCGGCCAAACTGCAGGGATACTACACTCTGAGCGATCCTCAAAATTCGAAGGTCGCCACGCTGGTGAGCAAGTCGATAAACGCTCAATTATTAACACTTCCGCCAACTGAGGGAGATACTAATTCCATAGTTATCAGTGTGATGCCAAATAAACGAAGTAAGGCACACACACTAATCACTAATCTGTACAGTCCTCCCAAAAGCAAAGGGAACGACCTACCCCACATTCTCTCAGCAACAAAAGATTTAGCGGGCACCAGGGATAAGGCGGTGATAGTAGGTGACTTTAATGCACCCCACATACTATGGGGATACGCGAAAACGTCGCCCAAAGGGTTCCTACTCGAGCGCACCGCAACGGCCTTGGGCTTACGGGCAATCAATCAGATCGGAAAACCGACGCGCACGGGTAACAGCGTCAGTAGAGACACGGCGCCCGACCGTGCCTTTACAATTAACATCAGAGACGCACAATGGGTTTCCTTTGATGAAAATTTGGGAAGCGATCACGACATAATCCGAGTAGCGCTCTCCACGCCCAACATACGGAGAACAATAGGAAAGACTAAATTAACTGACTGGCCTCGTTATAGAAAGCTCCAGAGAGCCCTAGAGGAGTCGGATACAGCCCCGACCAACATGCGAGAATGGACCGAATTCCTTCGACGAGCACACGGGGACACCACTAAAGCCATTGAGCGTACAGCGGAGGTGCCGGTGATAGACTCTCACCTGGTCAGCCTATGGGAAGAGAGGCGGAAACTGGCCAAGAGGTGGAAAAGACAACGTCTAAACAAACACCTGAGACAACGCATCGCTCTCTTGGCAGAGCAAGCCCAAGGCCATGCCAACGAGCTCGCTAAAAACGAGTGGGCGACGTTCTGTGGAACCCTGTCAGGAACTCTGGGAACAAGCAGTACGTGGCGAATACTACGAAGCATGCTAGACCCGATGAGCACGCGTACTGAGAATAACAAGAAGCTCCAAATTATAGCAGACAACTTCGAGGGTACAGACCAAGATCTCGTTCATGCGCTTCAGAAAAAGTACATAGGACTCTCACCTGCCACGGGATCCTGCTACGCGAGGAGACAATACGCGGGGCAGGCGAACCCTAAATTAGACGAAGATATAACGTACGCGGAAGTTTATGAGGCGGCACAATCCGCAGTTAAAAACTCGGCACCGGGCCCAGACTCGATCACAAATGCAATGATTCGAAACATGGATTCGGTAGCCCTAGCGAAAATCACAAAGATATTTAATAGCGAGTGCTGGGCCAAGGGAGACTTGCCCCAAGAGTGGAAATTGGCTAAAATAATCATGATCCCCAAACCAAAAAAGAATCCCTCGATTGATACACTACGGCCGGTGTCGCTCACGTCCTGCCTAGGTAAGCTCTATGAAAGGGTTATCCATAGCAGATTGCAGCGATACCTGGAAGAGCGGAGCTGGTTCCCGGACTCCATGATAGGATTTCGCCCGGGTTTATCTTGCCAGGACGCATTCCTCCTACTTAGAGACGAAATTCTAACTAATATACCGTACGGCGACGAGAGACTAGTCCTAGCACTAGACCTTAAAGGAGCCTTTGACAACGTCTCTCACGCCGCAATATTGGAGGAACTCGAACTCGCGGGTTGTGGTGAGCGCACATACAATTACTTAAGAGCGTTTCTTTCCAACCGCGAGGCGAGCATCAGTATTGGCCAAATCACTTCGGATTTATTTAAAATGCCTGACAAAGGAACACCTCAAGGAGCTATATTATCTCCTCTTCTCTTCAACATGGCGATGTGTCGCCTCGCGCGCGATCTGGATCGGATACCCGACCTAGGTTACACGCTCTACGCAGACGACATCACGCTGTGGACGGGCAGAGGTTCACTAGGGGATAAGGAATATACGCTCCAAAGTGCAGTATTAGCGGTGGAGAAATTTTCTAGATGTAGTGGCCTGAAGTGCGCACCCGAAAAATCTGAGGTTATCCGGATACACGCGAAAGGCTACAAATCCAGAGGATCGATTAACATTGTGGTGGAGGGCCAATCAGTCCGAGAGGTACCCACGATGCGAGTCCTGGGTTTGTGGCTTCAGAGCGACGGGAGAGCACTACAGACACTCAAGACCCTCAAATCCACAGCCAACAACATAGCCCAAATGATACGTCGCGTGACGTATCGAAACGCGGGAATGCGAGAAGACGACACCCTAAGGCTCGTACAGGCCTTAGTGGTTAGCCGAATAACCTATAGCTTACCGTACCAAATCCTGAACAGGGAGGAGGAAAAGCAGGCTGACACAATAATCCGAACCGCTTTCAAAGCTGCTCTGGGCCTGCCTAAATGTACTTCAACGGAGCGCATGTTAGCTTTGGGAGTGCACAATACTTTCGACGAACTGAGGCAAGCCACCCTGATGCGACAGAGGGAGCGCCTCAGCTTCACAAAAACTGGTAGGGCAATATTGGCTAGACTCAATATCCCAGCATACCCCATTTATCTCACAGAGCAGGCCGTACCTCTCCCTCCTTCGATGAGATCCAAAATTACAGTAGCCCCAATTCCAAAGAATATGCATCCAGAGTACAACAAAGAAAGGCGCAAAGCACGTGCACAACACATTCAATCAGCCTACTCTAATAACCATAGGTACAACACGTACTACACGGACGCAGCTCTGTATGCAGAGACGACCGGGCAGCGCTACCAAAGGAGGTACGCCCTCGCAGTCGTGAACGCTATCAGCCAACAGCATATTACCGCGTCGGCCACGGCGGGATCCCCAACCTCGGCCGAAATGTTAGCAGTGGCGATCGCACTCGCTCACGCGGAGCGTTCGCAAAGGGACTCGGTCGTGGTCACGGACTCCCAGGAGACATGTCGCATGTTTCTCAAGGGGCACGTGACTGCGGCTAGCCTCGCGATAATCCCCAGATCCTTCAACCACCATCATCGCCTACTCTGGTGCCCGGGCCACGCGGGGGTACAGGGGAACGAAAAGGCTAACGCGTTAGCTCGAGAGTTGACTAACCGAGCGACGGCGTCCTCTTCTAACCCCACCCACCCGCACTACCCCTCACAAAATTCCACCAATTTAAATGCCAAAGACATCCTTGCTCATCAGCGTGGAGTCCGAAGAAAGTACCCGCCGCCTCACCCACAACTTAACGGGGAAGAGGCCGCCGATTGGCGTAAAATACAGACCGGGGTGTTCCCCCATTTAAAATTGCTGAACGCCATGTATCCCACTCGTTATAGGGCCAACTGTCCTTGGTGCGGTGGCATACCTACCCTAATGCACATAACCTGGGAGTGCACTAAGCACCCTCATAGGCCAAACACCAGTAGGACAATGGAGCAGTGGGAGGCACAGCTCGCCCGCTCGGACCTGGCAGGACAAAAGTCCTTAATTAGCCAGGTCAGGCAGGCGGCAGAGGCCAGTGGGGCCCTGGACTGAGAGGCTCCGACCACCCCTCCTTCAAATCTTTATAATTACAATAAAGTTTCTCTCTCTCTCTAGAATCCAGGCATGCGGCAACCGTTCCTTACGTGAGGACAGGCGAAGGGAGCTTTCAGAGCACGCGTGCTTCCTCCATCGGTCCTTCGCTGTAAGGAGACCTCACGTAAGGTAAGAAGCGGTCGAAGGAAAGGAACGTTTCATTGTTTTGTCCATAGTGATACGAGTTGCCCTTTTTTTTTCAATTTTCCCTCTCATGAATCGTTGTTCTGCAAGCGGCAGGCGTTTATACGTGTTTCAGGTCATATTACTTTCTTCTTTTGGAAGCAAACAAACTCGTCAAATTTTGAAACATAGGGTGTTTCCAATCTTGCAAGCATGCGGCCCCCTTCTTGAACGTAACAGCACCAACATCATCTTCATCAAGCTCAGTGACGTCATCGAACATCATTACATTTTGTTCCTGTCTTCATTCAAGAGGTCTAAAAGTTTGAGCGGCTAGGAATACGAAAATTTAGGAGTGGTTTCTCTGATGGCTAGCTTTATGGGTGTGCTTGATGGAAATTTTTTCTTGGAGGGTAAACCATGCACAGGAAACTGTTACACTAGCTCGTTCTTGGAGACTACTCGATGAAACTTTTTGGGTGACCATAGGGGCGAGGACTTCATGCGAAACGCGAGGCATACTTTACGGAATGCTTCGCGGTCGTTTCTCTCTCTCTCTCTCTCTCACACACACACACACACACATACACACGCGCGCGCGCACGCGCACGCACGCACACACACACACACACACACATGCACACACACACACACACTGCGCGCACACACACAAACACACACAGAGAGAGAGAGAGAGAGAGAGAGAGGATTGGTATTCATAATTTAGGCATTTCGTAATTTTGTGTGCGAACAGCCCTTGTTCGCATCTGTTGGTATTCTACAATTATGTTCTAGGCACACGCAGAGAAATATACGTGCTAGATATATTCCTAGACATAGCTTGAATTCAGCAAGCTTTTCAACTGTTTCCAAAAGTTGGATTTTCGCTGCTTTGTTTTTCCCAAAACGTTTCCTAAGCATTGCGTAACGTACCGTAAACGAGGTAACGAGATATCAGGCTATCCACTGCGTCCTGATCAAGAAATTTCATGTTTTTTATTTGTGACCTATACAGGTAGGAGTTTGCGTGAAGTGTACATTTTCACTCCGCCAAGTCTCTTTCGAAACTGGTCGCACATTTTCACTTTCCTTACTATCTCGCAAAGTTGCCTTTGTCGGAAACATTTGTCACTGATGAACCTTTGCAGCCTTTGCTAACGAGCGTGTTGATATTCTCGGTGGGTTTAAGAGTCGCAATCGTTCGGAACGATCGGGTGAGCTTTTTTTTTTTTGTTCTCTAAAGAGACAGCAAAGGGAACGCAAGTTGAGCTGTATTCGTAAATTTAACCTTCTACAATGTCACGAAAATCTTACTTAGTATGAGAGACAGCTGTATCTCCTAGAAAGAATAAAAAAAAACACGAAACTCGGATGACGTCGCCGCGGTGACCTTCCTGCATCAATTCCGCGTGGCGTCACAGATTTTCACGGCCTCTGCTGGAGCCTGGATAATTTTTTATCGGTGTAAGAATAGACTACATTGCGTTCTAAAGGGCTTTAAATTGAAATCTTGGGATTTTTGCGTGCCTAAGCCCCGATCTGATTATGAGGCACGCCGCAGTAGGGACTCTGGGTTAGTTTTGTCCACCGGGGGTTCCTTACCGTGCCCCCAATGCACGGCACGCCGATGCTATTGCATTTTCTATGTTGCATTACGTCACAATTAATTTGTTACGCAGGTTCTAAATTGAAACCATGATAATTGATTGTGTGATCAAATGACCCTGCTGGCCCTTCGTAAGATGAGGCGTCATAATACGTTCTCGATCAACTGATGGCTCTCGCGACCTTTCTTGAAAGAGCTTCGGACATCGTTTATGCTTCTGACGGCAATGTCCTCGTTGTGCTAGCAAATGTGGTGTATTTTTTTTTAATAGACCGTGCAAAGAGATTTTAACCGTTAAACGGAACGCTGGAGCGCATAGCATCTGCACCACGTGACAACGCAAGCCAGCTGTCGGAAGCATTTTAGCGGCGGACGCGGCCGCCTACCTCTAACAGACGAGCACTTCGTAAAACTTGTGTCACTGCCGCTCCGAGGACGCAGCAAAAACATTGGCTCCTATTTTCTTGCCGGAGTATATTTCCCCCTAGAACG
Source organism: Dermacentor albipictus (assembly GCF_038994185.2). Classification (NCBI taxonomy): domain Eukaryota; kingdom Metazoa; phylum Arthropoda; class Arachnida; order Ixodida; family Ixodidae; genus Dermacentor; species Dermacentor albipictus. The sequence continues at coordinate 8,140,976 of NW_027225571.1, read as the reverse complement.
GCAATGTTTTCTTCTTCTTCTCCAGATCTCTCTCATTTATTATTTCTTTGTTCGTTGTTGAATGTAGAGACTGGGCTCGCTCGCGAAAAATTTGACAGCCTGGTGTGCGCACGTAACAAAACGCTAAAGAAAGGGACAGGAGCTCCAATGAAAAAAAAAAGAAAGCAAAGGAAAGGTCATAGGAGAGGGATCAGATCGCCGAAATTTAAGAACGTTCCGCATAAATCAAAAGAACGCTACTACGCATGCGGGCCGAAAACGATCGTGCTGCGATAAGCAGCGCGAGAGCGGCGTCGGTGCCCTTCGCTATACGGAAGTGGAGTCGTGAATCTCTCTCTCTCTCTCTCTCTATATATATATATATATATATATATATATATATATATATATATATATATATATGCGCTCGCGAGCCACGTGTTTTGGATTGACCGCGGCGTGTGTCCGCGCAGTGACCGTTTTTCTGGCCCGAAAGATGTGGGGCACGAACCGGAGAGCGTTCTTCTTTGGCGAAGATGAAATGTGTGCACCGGGTTTGGCGCAGGCTTGGTGAGAATATTGCGGCACTTACTGTTTGCTCGGCAGGCGATGTGCGGCGCCCATTCTTCAAGCTTATGCGCGAGAGAGGGGCGCTTTGCGGCCACTTTTCGGAGCCGTGTATTGCAAGTGGGGGGGGGGGGGGGTAGGGGGGGCACTGAGGCCAGTCTTGATGTTCGCTGCTTCCTTGTGCCGCGCGTTCCTCTTTTTTATTTAAGCGTATTACTTTCTTTAAGCGTTTCTTTCTTTTTTTTCGTATGGTGATGACGCTGACTTACGAGCTGAGGTCATTTTGTTCGTTTTTCGCAGCACACGTGGTCGCGCCACAGCGTCGATTTCTAAATACATTAACTCTATGAAATTTACTAACAGTGCGCGCATGTGTGGACCTTATTTGTTCTTTGCGAGTACTCTCCAGCAATGCCAAGGAAAAACAAAACTATGCGCATTGAGATTCAAGTAAATTGAACCTTCTGCGTAACGAATGTGGCTGCATTTCGCTGAAGAGTATGTTGCGTCACCAGGCGGCTTCGATGAATGAAATCGAACCTTTTACGGGATGTTCTACGTGCCGTGCTCCGCCACAAATGGCGAAATATTCCTGTTTCATTTTAATTTGCATTGAAGGGAAGAGCCCCTCGGAGAAAACTTTGGGTAATTTTCACACATTTGTCGACGGTCCATCTTAATTGGCAACTCACGGGGCTGTGTACAGTATCGGGCAATGCGAGAGCTTTACTTCGTGGCGGACAGGCAACACAGTGCCTGGTGTTGTTATCGAAAGGCATATGTCATCGCGAAAGGAAGACGACGCTACAAATCAATTTATTTGTCAACGAGGTATGCTGGACCAATCTAGGAGAGAATCTAGGCAGTGACCATTTCATTATCAGTGTGTCGGTAGGCTCCCCGAAAATTCGGCGACCCTGTGGCCAGGTGGTAATCACGAACTGGGTAAATTATCGCAAAATCCCCATGCCGGAGATATCACCTGAGAACGCTGAAGAGTGGGCAACACACATACGAGACGCTCATAAAGCAACATCTAAACGGCTAGCGCTCTCAGCGGAAACGCCGGTAGTTGACAACCATCTGCTACATATGTGGGAAGCCAGAAGGGGGCTAACTAAACGATGGAAAAAACACCGACTTAATCGCAAACTGCGCCACAGAATTGCTGAAATATCAGAGCGGGCAAACGCTTACGCACAGCAGTTAGAGACAGCGAGTTGGGCGAGCTTTTGTGACTCACTTCGCGAAACGTTACACACCTCCAAGACATGGGCGATACTTCGCAGCATAATGGAACCAGGAAAAACAAAAATGGCCAATAACCGCACTCTTCAAAAACTTGCCGGAGAATTTTCAGGAACAGATCAGGCCCTCCTCACTAAGCTTAAGGAGAAGTACGTAGGAGCGGTAATCACTCCCCCTTGCACCTTGCCATACCAAGGGCAAGAAAACGCGGTGCTAGACGCTCCGATAACTAAGGCAGAACTCTTCGCGGCAGCGCAAGCTGCGAAGAGAAATACTGCTCCAGGACCAGATCAGCTCACAAATGCTATGATCCGGAACCTAAGCGACGAGCACCTAGAACAGCTTACCCGGCATTTTAATGAACAGATATGGGAGAGGGGCGTAGTTCCACAACAGTGGAAGGAGGCCAAAATCGTGCTTATTCCGAAAGCAGGAAAACCTCATGATCTACAAAATCTCAGGCCGATATCACTAACCTCCTGTCTTGGCAAATTATTTGAGATGCTGATCCACACACGTCTCACGTCTTACATTGAAGACCGCAACCTATTTCCCACTAACATATTCGGCTTTCGCCAACATATGTCGAAACAAGATGTTTTCCTGCTACTTCGCGAAGAAGTCCTATGCAACACCACGGTTGGTACGGAACATCTCGTCCTGGCTCTTGATTTAAAAAGCGCATTCGACACTATTTCACATGAACTTATCTTATCTGAGCTAAGTGACACCGGTTGTGGACAAAGAATCTATGATTACGCCCGCTCTTTCCTGACCTCTCGCATCGCGACAATAGGCATTGGCACTACGCGCTCAGACGCTTTTCCCATGCCCAATAGAGGCACACCGCAAGGGGCAATACTCTCCCCCCTTCTTTTCAATATCGGTATGAGACGCTTTGCCAAAACACTCGAGGTCATACCTGGGCTAGGGCACGCGATATATGCAGACGATATTAACCTATGGGCAACCAGTGGCTCGTTAGGACAAAAAGAAGAAATCCTGCAAGAAGCAGCGACCGTTGTTGAAACCTACGCTCGCAGCAGTGGAATGAGCTGTGCTCCCGATAAATCAGAATTTATCAGGATACGAGGTCGAGGCCGTCAAACTCACGAGCCGGTGAACCTCTTTCTAGGAGACATCCAGATAAAGGAGGTCCAGAAAATGCGAGTCCTCGGACTGTGGCTGCAAAGCAACAAACGAGTAGACCGCACCATTAAAACACTTAGAACTACGGTGAAACAGATCTCCCGTATGATCCGCAGAGTAACTTATCACCGAAAAGGTTTCAAGGAAACAGAGACGATCCGGCTCGTTCAGGCTTTTGTGCTAAGTCGTCTCACATATAGCCTCCCTTTCCAGGACCCCACGAAAGCAGAACTAAAGGTCCTAGATGCGTTGATTAGAACGTTGTACAAAGCGGCTCTCGGCCTACCACAAGGAACCTCTACTGAACGCCTGCTGGCCCTCGGGATTCACAATAACTACGAGGAGCTACGGGCAGCGACGTTCATATCTCAACGGGAGCGGCTTAGCTTAACCTCCTCTGGCAGAAAATTACTTTGCCGCGTGGGTTACCCTACTCGTCCACAGTATGCGGGAGAAGAACTCGAATCTCTCCCCAGAATACTTCGTGAAAGGATCATAGTAGCCCCAATCCCTAAGATCATGAGTCCAAAATACCACCGGAGACGTAGAAGTGCTCGAGCTCGAAAGTTAATGCAGCAATTCGGTGGAAACCCGGATACAGTCTACACAGATGTCGCTCGATGTGGTGCTTACAAATACGCTCTCGCAGTGGTAGGAGCGGCCGCAAATCAAGGGCTTGTGACTTGTGCCACGGCTAGAGTTACATCTGCGAATACCGCAGAAGCTTCAGCCATCGCGCTAGCTATTAAAACTAAGGACGCTCTGGGACAATCGTCGATAACTCTTACGGATTCCCAAGTCGCATGTAGACTATTCCTCACCGGGAGGCTACCACACAGCACCACTCACCTATTAGGATCCAACCTAACGCAGAAACACATGATCATCTGGTGCCCGGGTCACGCAGGACTCGAGGGCAATGAGAGAGCGGACGGCGCAGCTCGTGCTTTTGTCAACCGAGCGGTCGACCACTCTGACGAAAACCCCTTTTTACCACGAGACATCCTTGAGCACCAGCGGCGCGAGCGAAGAAAGTACAGTCCACCACACCCTGACCTATCCAGGCAGGACTCTTTTGACTGGCGCTGAATACAGACGCACACATTTCCAAACCTTTATTTGAAAAATGCCATTCACCCAACGCTGTACAGCGTTCGCTGTCCTTGGTGCGGAGGCCGGCCAACTCTCGCCCACATTACGTGGGACTGCCAGAACAGGCCACCCTAAATTATTACACCAAAAATAGCCGGCAAGCTTTCCGGAAGGGAGCAGTGGGAGACTTGGCTCGCCAGCGAGGATCGGGAGATGCAACTAGCGCTCCTCGACCAAGCACGGCGGACCGCTCAAGCCAGTGGGGCCCTGGACTAGGCGCTCCACCCACTCGCTTTCTGCATTTTTTCCTTTTAAATAAACGTTTTGATATATATTTAGAAGGTAATCGAAACTTTCATTCAGCAATGCATGGAATGTCGCTTTATGGCGACGCGACCGAATGCAGTGTTTGCAGTAATCTTTCATGAAATGGAAAAGAAAAGTTACATAAGACAGAAAAGAAGACGGATATTGTGAGGCGCTACGGGTACACAGCGTTGAAACATCGCTTGTCAACAGCAGCGCCCTAACACACAGCCTGGCGAGTGGTGGGTGCAGTTCGCAGTAGCACACTCTACGATTTCGCATCGTAAAATTCACCGCTTATCTTGAGGCACACGTTTCCAGTCTGGCCAAGCACCAGCACGCTGGAACGCAGGAGCGCATGCGTTTCTCGCAACACGCACGGCCTTGGCTCGTCTTGGCATGTCTTCGCTCGACGCGTCGGTCGATGTCCAAAGTTAATACAGCACTGTGCCTGTTATCGTTCAAAATGTTGTGCCATTTTCGTTGCCTCCTTACCGGAAGACCTCTGTATTTTTTTCACTGGCACATTCAGACAGCAGTAGCGCCTCCTGGAGTTTAATATTATGTAAGAAGAAAAACAAACGGTGTGTCCTGAAGCTTTTTACCCTACACCCGCCAAGTTAGCCTTGTGAACATGGCGTTCTGCTACTGAGCCAGAACAGATAGATTCGACACCCTGCCGGGGCTACAGCTGTCTTAAAGGCACGACATGTAAGTACGCTCGTGTCCAGCTACGAGCACTGAACAAAACTGATGGGCTCTGTTCAGCAGGCTAAGAAAACCACCCTTTACAGTAAAAAAAATAAAATTAAGGAAATATGACAAACGCGCAAGCAGACGTTAGCTTGTACTCACAATAATAAATATCTGGAAGCAGCTATTGATGCGGAAGTATCAGATGGCCCATCGAGTGAAAAAGCCGGCGTCTGTAGCAGCGAAAGGGCACCTAAAGCCTGTTTCACATGATGCGATTTTCGTCGCATAGGAAGTGTGATTTCCGTCGTTTGCGATGAAAATCGCAGTCGCAGTGCCGACCCCCAGATTTTCGGCTGCGACCAACCGGTTAGTTGCACAGTCGCACCATCACACCAATAGCTGCGATTTTCCGTCGAAATTGCGCGGAGAGCTGCCAACGGAGCTATTTCGCTGGGTTGTTTTGGAAAATGGCGTCTCGCACGACAAGCGCAATGCGCGGAGTCGTGGATCGTCGAATTTGGTACGTACGCGAAGGGAGAATTAAAAACTTGTACCGCAGATTGCATTCTCCGATTTCTATGCGTTTCTTGACACGCTACACAGCAAGTGACGTGCATTTTCATGTTTGCTTCGTACGCCTTTGCGAGTTGTCAATGCTAGGAGGTGTTCGATCCTCAGCAGACGACGAGGTCACTACAATGTTTTGTTGAGTAGCATGCAAAAATCGCGCTTACGGAGCAGCTTGAATTATTTCAACCTCGACAAGGGCAAATGACAAGACAGCAAAGTACCCGAAGTTTCAACGTTGCGCTGAACGCGGTACCGTTCAGTTGCATTTTCTTGTCGGTTGTCAAGCATGAATTTCCCGATGCATCTTGAAAGCTTATCTTGTCTCTTATTAAATTTGAAAGACCAAAAGTGTAGGCTATCGTAATGAATTTGCTACGATAGCATTAAATCCGTGGCTTGAATAAAATATTACATGCACGTTAAATTGCACCTCTTCTCTGGAAAATTTTTTTTTCTTGCACAGAAGCCAATAAACATTGACTATGTTGCGGACTTTGTATCCTTACTGCATCTGTATGAACACTTTTTTTTTTATTGCGATGAAGGCTTGCCCTTAAGGCATAATTGTTGGAGCGTATATGTGTATTATATGTGTGCTGTGAGGCCTGTGTTGTGTATGAATTGAAGCAGTGTTTTGTGAAATCTGTTATCATGTATCCAGCGGTCATAGCTGGTTGTCACACTGTAGCGGAGGCCGGCTTGCAGTAGGAGACGCGAGCGTTCCGATTGTAAACCCGTACATGTCCATATTAGGTGGTATGCATCTGATTCTACCACAGGAACGGAGCAGTATGGACACGTAGCACCCAGTGGTAAATGCGACCAGTTCCACCTTCACACAACAGCCGGTGTAAGGGCCACCCCAGACCGAAGCCTCCTAAGCACAACTTCTTCCGCCCTAGTAAGGTGAAGGGGGAGGGAGCAGACAACACGGTGGGATAAGAGCGCGTGTGTCCTGCCGGAGAACAATTTTACGGGCTCTCATGCTCTACAAGGTAATTACCTGTACAGCTAGTAGATTAATTAAATTGCTTGCTATAGTGGCACAGTGACAACGTACCCTCCTGCACAATCATGTATAACTCGTGCAACAATGCGAAAAGCAGGCAAACGGCCTGTTCTTGTGGGGATAAAACAGTATAAAACGACACGCTGAAGAAAAGTAAATCAAAACTGTGCAGTGAAGTGAGCCAGTACAAGCACTTCTTGCACGTTCACAGCTGATTAAGTGTGCAGAAACATTCATGCCTTACATGTTTCTAGTAAGTTTATAATAAGTTTCTGATCACATATATTAGTGTGTAAACCCATATTAAGATATCCGCTGCGATTACTATACAAGTAATGAAATACCATGCTACTTGCAAGAACAAATATCACCCGAGGATTTTAGAACAAATTTCTGCATTTCAACTATACACAATATGTGGTTTATTCAATAAAAGACCACAAACTGGGCTTTTTTGCAAGGACAAAGTTATTCCAAGCTTTACTTACATACAGGCAAGAGGAAAAACTATAGACAAATATTGTTCTTCAATTTGTTCACCTGCCACTGTGTCTATAGCATTCTGCTGCTAACACAAGGTGAGGGGTTGATGTGCCAGCCACGGAAGTCGCATTTCGATGGGAATCATAGGTGAAAAAAAAAAGCTCTTGCACTTAGATTTAGTTTATCACTTTTTATTGAACCCTTACACTTCAAAATACTATTGCATAGGGGGGTACGCTTATGCAAAATCTAACACCAATAAAAAAGCAATAGAAAGCAGAGGGCAGAATTGTAAAACAACCATCTTTCGTGATAATTCGAGTGCGTAAATATTCATTGCATCAGTATGTATTGTTCAACAGCACTGCACAAATAAGCATCATCAGGTATAGCAAGTACTTTGTCAGGAAGCTGGTTCTACGGATGTATAAATGTCAAGGCATAAATGCTCATACTACGCCCCACACATAGCACAAAGAAAACCTTTTTCAAGAGCTGTCCCTTCTGGCAGATATGACTGGGCCATAAGCAGCAGAAACTTCGTTGCAGGACATTGTGTAATACCGCTTATGAAAGAATGAAGAGAGTGAAGAGGCTTTTCACAGCAGTACCTCATGCTGCTCTAATAAGAGGAACGATGAGCAAAAACAGTTTTGGTAGAGCACTTGAACAGTAACTTTCTGAAAGACGGCAAATTCCGGGTGAGAGTTGGAGGTGCATTTGGCCCACACACAGCAACAACACGGGCATACTACAAGAAACACTACAGCCTATGGTGTATTACAGTCTATGGGAAAGCTATCTTATACAGAAATCAAGAATGATGCAACAAGCCCTCGACAACACTGCAGATTTTCTTGGCCAGTTTGGCCTCTCGCTTTCTGATAAGTCAGCTCATATCGACGTCGGAAAAAAAAGAAAGACTAGAATCAAGAACTACTCCAGATTGCCCATTGTGATCCACATAGCTGGACAAATATGCCCGCAAGTCAACATCCACAAATCTTCAGCTAGTGTAAGCCCATGACGGCAGAGCCAGCACGTCGGTGAAACAATTATGCAATGCCTGGACGCAACTTCCACACCTGGTGAAAAGAATAATCTCGAAATAATGGGGGTGGACGAGTGGATACTAAAGAAAATCGCAGATGCTGTGCTTGTGTGCAAGGTATGGTACGGTATGAATTAGCAGCAGCACAGAAAAAGACAAGTCATCAAGTGCATGCATCGGGTAGTAATAACAGGTCCTTCTAACTTTACCATGCTTGAAGACCTCTATGAAAAAGAGCCAATGAACAAGCACCTAGACAGAGTAGAGTTGCGGCCTGCAGCACAAATTCTTTGTCTCAAGAGCTCAAAACCGCATCCCAAGATAAAATTTTAGCTAGCATATGAGATGCAAAGACCACTACCCCTCCGTTCGGAAACACAACCTCGAGAGTACCTGAACTTGAAACACAACAGGCCCATACCGTGAAATATGGGGCAAAAAATTAGGCCAGGAGACTATATGCAGCTGCCAAACACACAGAAGAGGTTGCTAATCCCGAATATGCAAGCAAACATAAGGCACATATAGTACACTGATCTGGCAATAGCAGTGTAACAGTAGTATGACACTACATAAAACTAAACCCCATATAAGTGAACACCATTCTAGGTCATCTTACACCTAGAGAAGGTGAACTGAAAGCAATCAAAGCAGCCCTTGTAGTGCAGATTACACCCTGCACAACACCCTGCATGGGTTCACCAGTAACTGCCTGCACATCACACGAGATTGTCAGGAAAATCAGGAGATTGACACGCGACTTGCAAGCACGTGGCCAGAAATTAAATTACAGGATACTTAGCCATGCAGATATTCCAGGACACAAGCGGGTTTATAAGCCCGACATAATAACTGAAAACTAGATGAGTTTGTGTGTATTCATTAATAACTAAAGTGCAACACATAGACAACAGACAAGAACGAAGCGCTCTGTGTGTTCACTTCGTTCCTGTCCATCGCATTTCTGTTGCACTATAGTTAATGAATTCATAAGGCTGCAAAGGAGAAGAATGACACCTCTGCCCAAGGGCCCGATCTCACATCCAAATCCACATGTGTGCACACACACACACACAAATGTTGCAAGAGTGCATAGCATGAAGCAGTATCAAAAGGATGACACTAGATATGGATGAGGACTAACTTTCAACTGAGGTTCATTTGTAAAAATGTGGCGAGTTATATAAATTACCTGAAAAAAAGGACGATGAGCAAAACGAGAAGAAGGTGAAAGCAGGAGCCAACGTTTCGACAAGTGGACTTGTCTTCTTCAAGGTCCACTTGTGGGAACGTTGGCTCTTACTTTCACCTTGTTCTCATGTTTCTCATCGTCTTGAAGTTCCATCGTTTTGAATTTCATCGTCTTAAATTTCCAGTTTTCCCCAGAAAAAGAAAGGCATCTTTGAAGGATAGATAAAAATTGGTGCTTGATGCAGCCAAACATAATTAAAAATGCTACAGAAAGAAAATAGGGAAACATTTCAAGTGCATGAAAAATTCATTCCCATTGCCAATCCTGAATGCCAGCACCTTTCAAGAAACACTGTTGTTATTCCAATAGACAGACTGATAGCTTGCTTATGAAAGCACATTCTTCCAGTTCCATGCCATCGGGAAAAAAATGAGTTTCCTGGAAGGTAGCCACATGCACACTTGGTGATCACAATGATTTTTTTCCCTGGACTTGTATATCTATATGTATTTTCTCCCTTTCCCGCTTTTATGTTTGGTTTCATCAAGCACTACGCTATCAGGTTTTATTGCTGTACTACTTTGTGGTACCCTTTATAGATCACTGCATTTTCACAATAAACCTTTTAATTAGAAGTTAGCGTACCCTGTTCTTACTGCTTCACAATGTACATTCTTGCTACATTGGCCAAATAAAAGGTTTTATAAGGTATCATGAGGGCCATTAAAGTGACTTGTTGCATTCTAAAAAAAAAGAGTAGCTTAGCTGCAAATGACACCAGAGAACACATAGGACGAACAAGAAAACCGAGATGATCTAACAACCAAAAGTTTAATGTACACACCGAGTAAATGCTCGCTGACTAGCAATAGACTGAACATACACAAAAACGAGAAGCAAAAATTTATGTGCGTTTCCTGACAGGAAATGCATCCATCTCTAACGGAGGCCGTGTTGACAAGATTAACCCAGCATTTTTAGATCTACAGTTTGCGCAATTTCTCTGGGCAGCCGATCTGCACAGAATGCTAGCTTCTTCCTCTACAATGCAAGCTCAGATGTGGAGAGTGCATTGTAGAGGAAGCTAGCATTCTGTGGAGATCGGCTGCCTAGAGAAATTATGGAAGCTGTAGATGCAAATACACTGGGAGGATCTTGTGTCAGCATGGCCGCTGTTACACTTTCAGAGATGGATGCATGTCCTGTTGGGATCTGTATGGGCACACATCAGATCTTGCTTCTGCTTTTTGTGTAAATTCGATTTATTGCTTGTCGACCAGCATTTACTCAGCATGTTCAAACTTTCACTTGTTAATACAACTCATGACTGTCTTGGTCTCTAGCACAAAGGTGTTCATTCTTTTTACAGTGAAGCTGTATATGCCTAGGCGAAACACTCATGCTATGATCCCCAAAACACTAGTGTAGGGGTATGAGCCATTGTTTAAGGGGATGTGAGCCATTTCATTCGTCTTGCATGATGGACGGAGAAATTTCTTGTTGGGTAGACATAGAAATGCTTATGCATTTCAAGCATACATTTATCTGCGTATTATTGCAGAAGGGACACAGAGGGGGATGGGGTTAAGACAAGATCATGATGTCATTATTATCTCGCAGCAAAGGTGTGGTGGGCCATTGGCTAGACCGACAGTGACGTCGTTTCTCTCTAGCAGCAGAGCGTGCGTGCAGCAGTCTCTCTCGGACTTGCCAATAGGTTCGAAAATGTGTCCCTGTATTTAGTTAAATGAAATGTGCAGCCCCGGTGTGTCACTTGGTAACTACAGTGCATAACTGAGTCATAAACATTTTGATTAACGCATTACAAAACACAGGTGCGTAACATAATTCAGAAAAACTTTGATGGACCCGCTGGATTAACACAATGAACCACTCATTGCACTTTCCATGATGGTAATCTTGAAAAGTGCAATGTGTGGAATTCCAAATAAACAATGTGATAAACCCAAGCCAAACATGTGCATAACCTCATTAAGAAACACAGACATAACCATTATTATAGAAATACTTTAATAAATCATTGGAATTAACCCAGTGATAAACACCGGGGGCTGCACATTTCAGCTTCGCTGGTTCACCGTCTGTACAGCGTGCATGGGCAGTAACTTTTTCTGTTGTTTGTTAAGTATTGCATAATGTTGTGCCAGTAAAACACGTTGGGCTAGTTGGTGCAGCGTGTTGGTACTGCTTTTTTTTTCTTAAGGTTGTGCCCTTCTTCCTTTTGTAACAACTTTTTTATTCCCCCTTGCATAATACTCCAACCTTGCAGCCTGCGAGGTATATAAATAAATAAGTACATGAACACGTCATTTATTCATCTGCATACACCTCGCACCCTTCCTTGCTCAACAAACGTCACTGTGCTGATGTCTCGCAGCGTGCATCTACATTAACTGCCGTTTGCGTTTCGGTATGGTTTGTGAACAGTGTAATGCATAAAGATTACATGACATTAAGGTTGTGACCTATGCGGTGCATAAGCAAACCTCGCAAAAGATGACATGTTGGATTGTTGAAAATAAGACTAATTGTATATATCACAGTTACTTTACCAGCATTTAATTGACCATTTGACAAAAACTTCACTTCGCATAGATTTCAACACGTACATTGAATCTGCAGTTCTTTTTTTTGCTTATTAATGTAGTCATTACTGCATGGCCACATTGTAGATTTGAAAACAAAGTTAAATAAATTTGTTTGTCGCAATATAGCAATATGTGTACATCACTGCGATTGTAACACCAGAACTTATACAAACATGCACACTATAGGATGCATACAAATGCTCAGGACAAACTCCAGAATGCTTGCATCCTGATACTTATGAAAGTGAACGGTTTCATTCAATGGCTGTCAGTGAGAGGGAGAAAGAAAACTTAAATGTGTTCGTGGAACAAAAACGCATTGATAAGCTTAGACATAGAGTCATTGCTTAACACTTTCGAAATGAATAATTATAGCTTGCTCTCGACATTGAACCAGCCTTTCGACAGCAAGAAAAGGAATAAGTTTTTCTAGCTCTGAACATTGAATTGCAGGAAATGCAAGCAGGGATAAAATTCTGCCGATATAATCTGTTAAGGATTATTAAATTGGAATTAACCTTGAGACTTGCATTTTTACTTTATCTAGCTGAGCAATCGAGTTTGAAATGACTCCCATATGCATGTCGGAACAATATTGATCTAATACAGGTTCTATGCATGACTAGCTTAAGAAATCTGGATGATTGCTATAAATTACAGTGAACAAACTATAATGTCTAATAACAATAATAATATAATAAAAATGTTTATTTCCACAATACAGGCTAACCGCGAGAGGCATGCGAGGCTGAGCAGAAAGCTGAAAAATTCTACGGCAAGTGCGCCTGCCGTGGGCCTACGATCCTGCATTATGAATAGCGCGTATTGATATGGTCTTCTTGTTAGAAGTCCCGAGTATACTACCAGCGCGAGACACGGGACAAAAAAGTGGACGAGAAGCGTGTCTTTTAGAATGCTATGTTACAACGTACAGGTTTCTACAAAAGTGACGGTAACTGCTCGACACGTTTCATGCGTTGGCTTTTGCGCCTTTAGAAATACTTAGAGAGGGCTCCCATATATATATGCGCAGCGCAAGCACGGCGATGGACGAACCAGGTTAGCGCTAAGGTTGAATTTCACAAACACAATTTTCATTCCACGTCGTAATCACACAGATAGTTAGAGGCTTCGTTCAGGGGCACACGCGGATGTTCGGGTTGGTGCTTCTGGTTGCCTTTGGCGTAAGAATATGGCTAGGAGCAGGCACCACATATGCGCATTGACGGGAAATATACTCGCATCATTTCTCCAGAAGCTGATGCCGAGCACGGATAGCGCGAGGATCTTGTTGGGCTGACACAATTTCGTGGCAGCCGAATTCCGAATACTGCATATGCGGTGAGGGTAGCTATATGAACTTGCCGATAGGTCATCTTGTAGATTGTTGTAGCGCAGGCAGAACGAAACGGTCATAGAGGGCAGATAAGACAACACACAGCGTGGAACCATAGAATGAAGAATCGCTGAACCACCTGCGAACAGCTGTTTACGGGCACGATGTCGCACTGAACTACAGAAACCGCCGTCGCGCGCTCCAAGACAAATCTTAACTAACGTTTTTAAATTAGTAAACGTACATATTATTTGCTTCTAATCAAGAGAAGTCAACAATTTTATTGTGTAAACGTTTTATTCACTACAATAAAAGAGTTATGCAGCGTGTGCCACGAAGCCTGGCAGTAAGCAACCCTGGGCGTCGCACCAGTCGCATTGTTGAAATTCAAATCATGTGAAACGAGCCCTCTAAAAATCGCATTGCGACGCGTGCGACAGCACCGATTGTCGTCATTGCAGTCGCAGCATGTGAAACAGCCTTAAATCGCCCCTGGCTGCGACGCCACGTCATGAGCGCGGCTCGACGAGCACAGCGAGCGAAACGGAACCTGTGCTGCTGCCACAGCGCGCCAGGTGAGCGGAGAAAGCATCACCGCTACGTACCTCTCTCTCACCCCATCGAGCTTAGCCTGGCTTAGCTGCTGCGCGCGTATGCCGGCCTTGGTGGCCGCTGCTGCTTCGTCGCTGTCCCATCGCGCAGGACGCCGGTGGCATGTGGCGTTGGCTCCGCAAGTTGCTGCTGCTTGCTGGTTCAAGCCGCACGTAGCGCTATGGAGTTTGAAGCATCCACATCTTCGGCGGCCGCAACCTCTGTAATAGCGAAACGTGGCCGTCCATGCCAGCACAACTCCGACGAAGTAACGGAGCGGAAGAACGCAGTAAAATCAGTGAAAAAGGTAGAGGCACGTTGCGGCGATGCCTTCTCCACTCGTGCAACACCTAGCGCACTTCTGCGCAAGCAGGTGTTCCGTTTCGCCCCCTCTGCTCCGGCGAGGCTTGCATTTGCGCGCCGAGTTCTTCATCAGGCTACGCATTCGGTCATAGCAGAACGTGCGCATGCGCACGGGCTCTGTGTTGAAATTTTATGCGCTTAAAGCACTCAATCACGCAGTATGGTGCGAACGTAAAAACTGTTGAAGAGATAATATACCAATTTATTCGCAAAGCACGATAGCATACCCCGATGCAAAACTCCGAAACATTGCTCCCAGCGCAAAACTCGAAGAAGCGCTCAGCGGCGTTCGATAGGACATTACGCTTTCGCATTCCCAGTGCTCTGGTGTCCTCGGATATTTAAATTCATTAGATTGGTGGCGTCGTTTTTTTTTAATTATCATTCACGCGTACATCTGTCTTGCATGCAACCATTTCAAGGGAGCATCAGTGTAAGTCCAAAAATATATCCTGCCCTGCTTTTCTTGTAGTGCAGAAACGCTCCGCCCGGCTCTACCTCCGACATGTGGGAGAAGACCCTAAGAAGCCCGCTCCTACAAGACCAGCCATGGGCCGTCAAGCAGGCTCGCGCAGCGGCCGCCAGGTATTCCCTGTCGGTCCCTGCGTGGGAGACGCCCGCTGCGCGCTGACGTGCGTCCTGCAGGACTCTTATTAAAGTTTTTCCAATCCAATCCAACCCCTGCTCTTCTTTTTGTTCCTTTACTTGTTTTCGGCTTTTGAGCGTTAACATAGGCTATGCAAGCCAGGGTAATGTCATGCATTTCTTACTCTATGTATAAACACGCGTAATGAGCCTGTTTTGTTAGCCAAAGCATATTTTAGGTGCAAGCACCTTAAGCGCGCGAACGTGGTGGTGTATGTATAACGCGGGAAACGTATAGCTTGCTGAATGTTAGCGTTTGTATCGGCAAGGTAGTGAAGGCTCTTCCGCAACTGCTTGACAGCAATGGTGGAGTAAATGCCTACTGGCTTTCACAACGTTCTGGCAGTATGCGTCGTCTTTGTTTGAGGGTCTCTTATCAAAGGACATTCGGGTTGCTGACGTCTGGGCACTCGGCTATCATTTCATCGAGATAGCTCGTGAGCTCAGCAATGTCCTTTTGGGCTCGTGTTGGCCAAGGAGCGACTGGGTAAGCTAGTGGCGCAGTAGCTTTATACGCAGGCTTTATACGTCACGCAAGAGACAGGTGTCATGGGTTCGCTTGGCTGATACCGTCAGTGTAACAGAAATTACTGTGCATCGCTTCCCAGTAACTCACAACCAGTTGACTTTGACAGCTTGGTTCCTAGGTCAACCAGTAGCTGCAGTTTCATGCGCACTGTTACCAGGCGACATGTGAGGAACAAAAAAATGAAATTACGGGGTTTTACGTGCCAAAACTACTTTCTGATTATAAGGCACGTCGTAGTGGGGGACTCCTGAAATTTTCACTACCTGGGTATTTTTTAACGTGCACCCAAATCTAAGTACACGGGTGTTTTCGCATTCGAACTCCATCAATATGTGGCCGCCGTTGCCGACATGCAAGGGACTGTCGCTGGCGATATTAGTCTCAACGACTGCTCGGTGAAATAACTTGATCAGTGTTACTGCCTACAAATTTTGCGCTTAAAAAAGTGCTTGGCATAACCAAACACGTAATGTATATGGATAGGCCGTTCATCTAGCGTGACGCTTAGGGCTCGTGAGAGGATAAGAGCTCTCTTTCTCTCTGACAATTTTCTTTTTTTTTAATTCCAGGAAAGCTGTTCGAAAGCTACACAGAATTGTCCAATAGATTAGGCGCATATGCTTTCTGCCTTGCATGCCGCGGAATATTAAGTCATCATCATCATCATCAGCCTGGTTCGCCCACTGCAGGGCAAAGGCCTCTCCCATACCTCTCCAACAACCCCAGTCATGTACTAATTGTGGCCATGCCGTCCCTGCAAACTTCTTAATCTCATCCGCCCACCTAACTTTCTGCCGCCTCCTGCTACGCTTCCCTTCCCTTGGAATCCAGTCCATAACCCTTAATGACCATCGGTTATCTTCCCTCCTCATTAGATGTCCTGCCCATGCCCATTTCTTTTTCTTGATTACAACTAAGATGCCATTTACTCGCGTTTGTTCCCTGACCCAATCTGCTCTTTTCTTATCCCTTAACGTTACACCTATCATTCTTCTTTCCATAGCTCGTTGCGTCGTCCTCAATTTGAGTAGAACCGTTTTCGTAAGCCTCCAGGTTTCTGCCCCGTAGGTGAGTACTGGTAAGACACAGCTATTATACACTTTTCTCTTGAGGGATAATGGCAACCTGCTGTTCATGATCTGAGAATGCCTGCCAAGCGCACCCCAGCCCATTCTTATTCTTCTGATTATTTCAGTCTCATGATCCGGATCCGCTGTCACTACCTGCCCTAAGTAGATGTATTCCCTTACCACTTCCAGTGCCTCGCTACCTATTGTAAATGGCTGTTCTCTTCCGAGACTGTTAAACATCAGGTATATACATAACAACATAAACATAAAATTAGGTATGTTCGCTCAATGGCTATGGCATCGTGCTGATGCGCACAAGGTCGCGAGTCCGATTCTCAGTGGCACTGGTTTAACTTTAATGGCGGTGAGAAGCAAAGAAACGCCAGTGTAACTTCTATGTAGGTGCACGGCAAAAAACTCCGGGTGTTCGAAATCAATCAGGAGACCTCAGTAAGGCGTTTCTTCATAACCGACTGGGTAGTTTCGGTACCTTAAACTGCACGTTTTATTTTTTTTTAAGTTTCAGTAAGTTCAGATCGCATAAATGTAGAACAACTGATGCGCTTCACCTCTGAAAAAAAAAAAATACGGCAGAAATAGAAAACTAAACAAAATAAAATAAATGGGTTGGGCATTCCATGCAGTTCTGCAATAAGAATTTGTTTGAACCTACATGCAATAGTAATATTTATTTTCTTCTTTCTTTCTGTCACCATGCCATGTACACGCGAATGATTTCTCGTCTCGTCTACTTCTGGAGTGCGAATGAGACAAAGCTTGCATCGCCTTTTTCGCTCTCCCCGCACCCCACCCCCCCCTTTTTTTCACATACGTGCGAGCAATGTAGAGGAGGAAGAGGTGGCGGTAGGTGGTTTCAGGGTGAAGGATGTTTTTCTTTTTTTTTCATTCCAGTGCTGTTTATTTTTTTCCTTCACCGCACGCATTCATCATTGGCGAACGGAAATTCGGATACTCGGGCTCAACCGCTTCCACGGAGTCACGCGGGAACCCGACGAGCGAACAAGAACCGGCTCGCTCGCGCGCTTAGGAAGAATACGAAAAAAAAAATGAAAAAAAAACCTGCGAAAGAACGGAGAAAGCGCGATAGATGCAAATGCAAGAGACAGGGACCGCTGAGACAGTATGCAAGCACGGCAGAACCCGGGTAAACACTGGAAGATCGGAATGGTGGTAGACGGGGTGTCTTCGCGAGCCCGATGATGCGCAGCTGGGCGCGCGAGTGCGCAGGCAAAAGCGAGTTGGTTCTGCCGGGTTCCACTCTGTCTCCTATCTTTCTCCGTGCGGGGGCGTCCCCCTGCGCGCGGATCGTTTTTTTTTCTTATTTTTTTACCATACCTCCACTTTCCCGCCGCAGTGGCTTGGAAGCGAAACACATCGCTGCCACACGCGCGCACATCCACGAGCAATTCTACTCGTTTCGGGAATGCCTTTCTTTCTTTTGTTTCTGTTCTTTTTTTTCTGACGCAGCTCTAATCTAGCATTTTTCTATTTATGTACCACCTCTCTGCCCTGTGTTTTTTTGTTCTTTTCTAACATTTTTTTTATCGCGGTATACGCAGGGAATCTGCCTTGAGTTTCATGGCGTTGCTCCGGCCGACTCTGATGCTCTCTCGGCGTGTCTCCGCGCTTCACCCCACGGACTTTCAGCTGCCATCTCTCGCGCTAACGCGAGAAACGGATGCGGTTCTCGCGGGCGCATCCATCCCCTGCTTTGTTTTCGCTTTCTGTTTTTCGTTTGGCCACGCGAGTGCAGAGATATGCATAAGAGGCGAAGAGTTGGTCTCTTCTATAGCAGACCGCGGGATCCGTGTTTTCTGCCCCGCAGAACGCGCCGAGATAGAAACAGCCGAGTGCGAGCTGGTTCGGCGGGGGGAGCCAAAGAAGGTTCTTCTTTCCTTTTTTTTTTGCTTATAGAAAAATACAGTGGTCATCATCACGAATATTAATGTTGTCGTTGCTGTTACTGCAGACTGCCGCAGTACAAACGCGTGCTTTTTACCGGACAATATGCAACAAACACATCGATGGCACATACGGGCTGAAGTAAGAAACATAAATAGGTTCGTGTACAAAAAAAAAGAGATGATATGCGGCGGAAATGTAGTTAGGAAACAGATAGCTTTGAAACAGCAAAAAAAGAAGAGATAATACCTCAGAACAAAGCTTAGAAAAGAAACAAATAACTCAGTCGTCGGCGTCTCATCAGCTCCATTTTATTGCAGCATTTTAGCACAACTGTTACACTTGTGAGCTATCCATACCGCTTAGCGCCGACTGTTCATGTGCGCACGCACGCACACACGCACAGACAGGCAGAATTAGGAAAAACAAATCCGGGAATGTAACTTACATTTGAGACAACTTGGCGCTTCTCGCCTCCATCCGGACAAAATGTAGGAGCAACAGAGGGGCCGGAATACAAAAGGACGTTATCACTATCTTCGAAAAATGCGGAGCTCCCTTCCTCTGTCTCCACGGTGGTTCTACTCTCGTTTGATATTCCAGCCTATGTATACCAAGAGCGGCACGAACACGGGGCGGCAGCGGCGCAGTCAGTGTTGCTTAATTCCGCCGTTTATTCTTGTCTCCTTGTTCACCGGGAGGAGCACACGTGCCCGCCGCGCATGGCGCCCATACTTCGAGCGGGCACGCGTGGGCGCAGCTCCCGCGCATGCAAATTCGTCGGAACTGGATTCATCGCGTTCGACGCTGTACAGTGCGGGATGCGCGCGCTTTCTGCATATATCGGGCTTTCACGCGCGTGCTCGGTCGCGAGCACGCATGACTTCTCTCGCGCACGTTCACGCGCGGTGGCCCTCGGGCTTCAGCTAACACGTGATTCCTCCTCATCCCCTCGCCCACTCCTCCCTTCGCCCATTTCGTCTTTGGGGACGCCGTCGGGTCGGGACGTCCTCTATGTGGGGGGGGGGGGGGTAGGGGGGGCAGGGGCGCGCACTGGAGAGTAACCGAGAGCGCACGCTATATAGAGAGACCAATACAGCGGAATTCTGTGGTCGGAACGATCATTGCGCGAGACTCTCGGAGTGCATTCACTGCTCGCGCCTTCGGATGCATTGTACAGTGTATGTAAAGATAAGGAAATACGAGTTCGCGCGAACCATTGACGCAACGGGACCGCCGAAGAAGCGAGGCGTGGGGTGAAATGCATGTACAATCTGTATCGATGAGATGGCTGTTCCTGCGAGAAAAACGAGGCAGTGCGAGCCGCCACGCTTACGCGTATGCGCCCGGCGTGCAGAAGAGCGTGGCAGCTTCGACAAGCGAGTCTATTTTTTTTTGGCCCCGATAACAACAGGGCTTGTAACACGTCGGTCGTGCACCAACCGAACGACGAAGACGACGCGTTTGGGCTGCGCGAGGATTTAATTAGATCGCCTCGACGACGCAGCGATGGGGCTATTGTCGCGCAAGCTTTCAGTCCACACTTCTAGAGGCGGTTTAGCGCATACGTCATAGCGCTGTTGGGCCTCAGGCGGTCGCATTACGATGGTGACGCAATTTAGGAACACGTGTACTTTGACTAAAGGGCGCCATAAAAAAAGAAAGCAAAAAATCTAGTGCTTCCAAAAAACGAAGTGCCGTAGCCTCGAATGCCTCCAGCTCTGCTTTACTTCAACCCAAGTTTTCTTCACTCCAACTCTCAAACTAGCGGAAACGCACTTCGCGAAATTCGCAGTATGTCTGCACGTCCCCGCGCACTCCTTCGCATTGCCATTCGCCAGGTTATTTGCTCCAGTTTCTCCCTCTACACAATCCTGCGCGATCAACTGTCATCGTGCCGTCGCCAGAAACTACTACCTTCCGTCTGACAATGGTGCCCGTAAGAGGTACACAAGCTTGCAAGTTAAATATGCCACACACTGAGAATTTCTCAACTGCCGTTTTTTTTACAGGTGACAACATTTCACTGGCGTCCACAGCCCCGCACTTCTCAAAAGCTGAACAAGTGACCATTCACGCTTTGTGGTAACACAGGCTGCCCGCGTCGCCATCGAGTAGTTTTAGCGGAAGAGCGGCTGACCAATGGGACTCGCAGGAGATAACTCTTTCTCATGCCAAGCAAATACGACAATGCGCAAGGAGACGAAGGTAAGGGGTAAAGAGCATAACGCGAGGGGGGGGGGAGGCTTAGGGGCTTCAGCCCCCCCCCCCCCGATATTTTTTCGTGCTGTGATGAACCGCCGACTAAAACAACCCACGGCGCCAGAAATCATTCTGGATTTTCTCTAGAATGTATTTTTCACGTACAAAAAGACATTTCGGCGCGAAGATTGTTAAATCGGGCTGGATTTCGTGGCAACACCCATACACCTGGTGTCACATAACGCAAAGATCCTCATCCGAGCACAAAGTTTCAAGGGCGCTTTGATGGCGAGTGGGCTCGCCGGGGCATCTCGCAGAGGCCACGGAATCTACGGAGCGCATGGATATCAATTCTGAAACTTTATAGTTCACATAAAGTTATGATGCGAAAGGTGCATTGACATTTCCAAATTCGTGCTCTACATTTTCAATTCTGGATCTTTGCGAGTTTAATGTTGTTATAAACACCTGACGCCAAAGCTGCGTTGATTTTTCTAAAGTCGTACATCGCACTATACAACGAGACAAGCCAAATCAACACACTATTAGACAAGTTGACAAACCCCGCAGCGAGGTCCCATGAGATGAAACGTCGTGATGGTTAATTTGTGCCATCATGTCACATAAAAGCATATCAACATCTTTTTCACCTGCGCCAAAGCATCCATGTCAAGACACTAACGCCAGCAAAGGTAACTGCGTTCTTATTTATTTTTTCTACATTGAATTTTATTCGTGAGGACAGCCTCTTGAATTTTTTTTGTTGTTGTCGCTAGCCGTGGGCTACCAGAGCCAGCCAGAGGTCATACGTTTTTCACGTGTGGCCCTGACAGCCGCGCGGCGCTCTGCGGTGCGCGTTCATTTTTCTCTGGCCGAGTGGATTTTGGCCTCAGCGAGTTTTCGACGCTTTCTGGCTAGCAGACGAGAAAAAGAAGCGATAGTCGCTCGCCGTCACCATTGTGGGGACTCGACAGATTGCAACACGTTCGCTTAAGGGCATCACCATCGTTTCGATGTTATCGCAACGTCTACGGAAAACCTTTTATCTCGCCAGCGTAGGATAACGAGCCGCATGCATACGGTTCTCTGTGGATCAAGCGTCTCACGTTTTCTTGGATATTCCGTAGGTAGCTACATGAGGTGCCCCAAGCTGGCATTCGATTGTGGCCAACATGCTTTCTTTTGCGTTTCTTCATTTCGGTGCCGCCCCCCCCCCCCCACACACAAAGGGAAATTGCTGCGGCGCAGCGAATTATCGCATGCTGAAAATTTGATTTTGTTATTACTTTTGCGAAATGTAATGGGCCATAGGATACTTCACTTGCCGGATGCTCTTAGATTATTGCAATAGCAATAATAGATTCTGTGATCTGTGAATCTGGGATTCGTAACATGTTTATTGGCTTTGTATGACGCATTATACAGGGTGTTTTAGCTATCTTTAGCCAGAGTTTAAAAATATGCCCATGCACTAAGAGGACGCGACCAAATGCATGTTAATTGCTCACTTTTGTATGCATTGTGTCACTCAATTCTTGTGTTTTGTTTAATTAGATTAGTAGTCAAGATTAATTGACTAACTTCTGAAGCAACGAAGCTAGGGAAAAAATTCAAAATAGAAAGTTGCAGAGTGGTTAGCGAAACGTCCGAGTAAACAGTTTGTCTTTCTATCTATTAAGTATCCGTTTGTTTCAGCTCACTGCGGATGCCCGCGAAATACAAAAAACACAACCTGACATGCCCGCTTGCGCGTCGTGATTGCACTGCTCCCATGCTTTCCGCTCACAGACAGCCATAGGTGCACGGCCCCTTGAAAAGCGACAGGGCAGCGACGCAAGCGTTGGCTGTTCGATTTAAGCTAGCAACTGTTATTTCCTGCTCTGCGTAAAGCGACTGACGGACGTGGTGGCGGTGGTAGGCGGTAATTTCAGGCCACGTTAAACAGACTATCGTGCATCGGCTGTTAAAGCGCGAGCAATTTCGTGATGCCTTTTTCCAACGAGGAAAAAGCAGACATGATCCTTGCCCTAGAAGCTGCAGGCAGACAGAAACGGCAGGCTGCAGGAATATTTCGAAGCTGGCACCCGGATAGGCGACCAGGCCGGATGACAATATTCAACCTTTATAAGTCGCTGAAACAAACCGGCAGCTTCACAAGAAAGAGGCAGAGAGCTTCAGTCATAAATAATGAGGTTCGCTGCAACGTTTTCTCTTTCATGGCGGCCAACCCACACGCTAGCGCGCGGCGTGAGCTCACAGCTCGGTGTTTCCCCCTAAATGCCTGGATGATTTTGAAAACTGCTGAACTGCACCCTTAACACCTGCAGTTGCATCAATGCACGGAGTCAAGGGATCTTCAAAAGAGACTCGACTTTGCGAACTGGCTTTTGATTCAGGAGAAGCAGGATGCCGAATTTCTCACCAAGGTACTCTGGACTGACGAGGTGAACTTTTCCCAAAATTGCCTAGTGAATATCCACAACGTCCACTATAGAAGTGAGCAAAATCCCCACTGGCTAGGAAGATCCCGCCACCAATATCAGTTGTCTTTTAACGTTTGATGCGGAATATATGACAGCACAGTCATTGTCCCAGTGTTTTTAACAACACTCTGACCGGCAAGAGGCATGTGAGTTCCTGAAAGGGCCAGTTGAAAAGTTCTGTGGCAACATGCCACTAGCCCAGCTTGACGCAATGTTGTGTCAGCACGACGGGGCCCCAGCCCACAGCTGCAGTCAAGCACGAGCAAGCCTTGGTGTTACCTTCCAAGGGTAATGGATAGGGAGAAATGGGCCTGTGCTGTGGCCGGCAATGTAACACGACCTCAACCCTCTTCACTTTTTCTTCTAGGCCCTCGCAAAAGTTCGGTATAGCGATAAGCAGTCGCAGCGCTTATCGCTTTTGCTGCCGGAAGCAACAGGTCCGTCATTTCGCGATAGGTGTAAGCAAATTGAACATCCCTAAATAAAATAAATCAGTTTTCAGAAGGCTGAAAATGCTGGAATAAGAATATTATTAATGGCCGGACGCAGTCTTTCACTGAATTTATGTTTATTTTTCATGCGCTTTCACAGCAAGCGCTCGAAGAGGTCGCCTTCTGCAGCGATACAACACTGGGATCTTCTGAGAACGCTTGCTGTCGCTGCCTTGAGCACCGTCGGTGAAATGCTGTGGCAGACTTCAGTTATCTTCTCCTGCAAGGCTTCTGGAGTCGTCGTTTGCGTCATGTGTACGTGGTCCTTAATATAGCACATTGCTGGCGTAAATGGCACAGCCAACGCCTACGTCGCTGCCCTGTCGCCTTTTAAGCGGCAACGCGCCTATGGCTGTTTGCGCGTAGAATGCTTGGAAGCAGTGCAATCACGACGCGCAAGCGGGCACGTCACTTTTATTCTATTTTGCGGGCATCATCGGTAAGCTGAAATACGCAAATGCATTATATATGTATGTATATATATATATATATATATATATATATATATATATATATATATATATATATATATATACATATATATATATATATATATATATATATATATATATATATATATATATATATATATATATATATATATATATATATATATATATATATATATACGATTTAATGTTTTTCCTAGCTTCGTTACTTAAGAAGTCGGTTTATTAAGCTTCACTAAGAATCTAATTAAGCCAAATACAAAATATAGCGTGACACACTACGTACAAATGTGAGCAACATTCACTTGACCGCGTCGTGTTAGAGTGCATCGGCGTATTTTTAAACTCTGCCTAAAATTAGCTGAAACACCCTGTGTAAAGTGGCTTTTGCTTAGATACGTAGATTTATTAGATACTTATACGGGGGGGGGGGGAGGGCATATGTAATTATCTTCTTGCGAGTTTTTGTGGAAACAGGCAGTGATCTTTGTTTCCAGAGACACCTTTTTGCTTTTTAGCTAGCTATCTCTTCGCATTCTTGTATTCCATTGTATTGCGAATTTCTTATGTATATGTTGCAGAACTGCCGTTTTTATATGTGATCTCTGTTGCGATTACGATTACGGTCCAATTACAATACACGATCGGTGACAGCTGCTCCTGCGCAGTACATTGGAACGAAGGACAGCGCCACTGAGATTTCTCCCTGGTCGTTGCATATGTACAAAAATGTAAACAAGGCTCTCGAATGACAAATAATCAGTAACATATTTGTCCTCAACTTGTTCATTTCACGGCCTTTACATTTATGGATATCAGCGGCATGCACTGCTTTGCTGGTTTCGCACTGATATAGTTCTAAAGTTCGTGTGACATTTTCTTTCTTATTAAAATAGACAAACAGCATGGAAGCATTGACATCAGTTATTTCTGGCACAATTTTTGGAACATAAGAGTATATTATTTTATGAAAAAATACGTATTTTACTTGTCTTGACAGTGCATAGCGTTCAAAAATTAGTGTGCAGCATCTTTGGCTATGGCAATGCAGCTATTATTCATGTATTTGACCCCTCGACAAATTCTGTGAGCATGCCAAGCTCCAACGAGAGCCCCTCCCCCCCCCCCCCCCCCCTTGAACGAACTTTCTGGCTGCGCCACTGCATAGCGCCTCTTAGGAAAATTACCAGAGAAAAAAAATAGTTAAACTATGGGTAAGTTTTACGTGTCAAAAGCCCGATCTGATTAGGAGGCACGCTGTAGTGGGGGACTCCGGAAATTCTGACCCCCTGGGGTTCTTTAGCACACACCTAAATCTGAGTACACGGGTGTTTTCGGATTTCACCCCCATCGAAATGCGGCCGCAGTGCGCGGGATTCGATCGCTCGACATCGTGCTCAGCACCATAGCCACTAAGCAACCGCGGCGGGTAATTACTAGAGAGAACTGTGACATTACGGTCTATGGGAGCGCCAAGCCTGGCGGTTCAACCAGCATGGGAATGATGGTGACTATATGGATTTGCCTAAACTTCAGACGGCTTTGTGACTTTAGAGATTGGTCATTTTCAACAATATGCCGCATTATAACTGCCGCTATTCGCAATAGTCCTGCGGAGGCACATAGCGTGATTGCCTTCTGCGTTTCTAAATAGGGGATTGCTTCTTAATTTAGGCCATATAAAGGTGGATAAAGCGCAGTAAGCAAAGCTGCAAAAACGCTTGAAGCCAAAATACAAAGATCAGACAAATCCTTCTAACCAACCATCATTCCCTTGCTAACGGAACAACCACAGTGGCAGAATTGTCTGTAGTAACTTTAGTAGAGGAAACTATGGTAAATTGCAGCGGAGCGAGGAGTGATAACATTACGCAAGGCTTGTTGCACGGCGGGGTCTTTTCTGTCTCTCTCTCTCTCTCTCTCTGTCTCTCCCCTTCTTTTTTTTTTGGAGGACTGCTACGTATTCCCGTAATCAGTGTGCTATACGAACTATCGCAAGAAACATTGCCCATACAAGAGGTGTAAAAAGCATACTATAGTGCGTAGTTACAATTGTTATGCGTTTAACGTTTCTAGGCAATGTTTACTGTGCTAGCGTTTACTATACCAGAATTCGTATTTTTGCCGCTTAAATAAAACCTGTTCGTTGCTATCTGGGAAGTGTAACTCAAACTCGTTGAACCGGCTAGCATAACTAATGCAGCACACAGCAGTGAAGGCAGCCTGACTTACAGACTATCTATGCAGTACCAACACTAGCTGTTTCCTAATGTGCTTAAGTGTGTTCGCATGTTCTGAAGTCACTTGCAATAGAAAAAAAGATGACACGAGAGAATGGTTTCGTCCCTCTTAGGTCCTCGAGCGGGTAGTATTCTTCTATGGACCGACCGATAGCCAATGTAGGCTATCGGTCCAGATAGTTGTAGCCAACTCTTGAGATCTACCAAGAAAAAATTGAATTGACCATTAAATGAATGAGCCCATCGTCTTTCATCAATCGCCAATAAAGTGTTCATCATCGTCACTATATCGTCACGTATCGTCACTATCTATTATCGCTACAGTTCATGAAAGCATGCCGCTCTTTTAGCAACGAAATCGACTGCCGCGCGCCAGAAGGCTGCGCTCGGAGGCAAGTGCCCCCTGGGATGAAAAAAAAAATACAGATCGAACTTACATGCACTTGGAATCTCCGTCAAGCGAAGCTTCAGTGAAGCAGTTAATTAAATGTTATGCTCCTCAATGCGACGCGTACAATTGTGTTTACTTTCATCCTATGCAACGTGTAACACCAACAATGTTTATGTTCATGTACCGCACAAATCACAACTTTAATTTCATGCAATTTTTATGTTTATGCACTACACCTTTCACTCGCTATGATGAAGTGCAAACACCAAATCAAGCGGATGCATACTGTGAGAACAATCGCGCAGCGGTTTCACGAAAACGAAGGCGATGTATGAAGCTTCCGATGGTAGAAGAATGATGGTACGCGCATGTACAAAGTACGACACTTATGTATATACATATAAGGATTGCACATCTTTCGTGGGTCCATTTCGTGCAACGTATTAACCGGTTTTCCATGTCTTATCGAGCGAGATACCCACCGACCTCCCAACCAACCGACGCGAAACTGTGGAAGCCGTAGGAAAAAGAAATACTGCCTTTAAATAAAAACAGAAATGAAAGCCCCGTTTGACGAAATTTAGCAGCTACGTCATGCATGTTTGCTCTGTTTTGAGAAACCAGAGCGCAGAAGCCTAGGGCAGTGCTTGAGGTTGTGAGCTTGCAGGTGAGCGCACAAAAGGCTCTTCAAAAGGCGCGTGGCGTCATGTCATGGCAAGCTCTGCAGGTACTAAAAACAGTTATTATTGCGTTCCACCATGTGTTCCACGGTGGCAGAGACACGGAAACAAACAAACACAGGGCGGATAATACTGCAAAAAAACGTGCGGTCGGATGTGACAAGATAATATACAGCTGGTACTAGATACACACGGCGACTTTGTTAGCAAGATTGTACCAATCTTCTATTGTACAAATTAGAAGATTGGTACAATAGAAGAAAGAAAACTTGTACTGCAGATTCCATTCTCCCGTTTCTAGCATTTGTTGAATCGCTGCACAGCAAATGAAGTGCATTTTCACCTTCGTACGCCTTTGCGAGTCGTCAGTACTAAGAGGTGCTCGATCCCCACAAGACGACGAGGTCGTCACAATCTTCTTTTGTTCAGCAGCACGCAAAAATCGCGCTTAAGGAGCGGTTTGAATTATTTCAACCTCGGTAAGGGCAAATGACAAGACAGCAAAGTACCCGAAGTTTCAACGTTGTGCTGAATGCCGTACTGTTCAGTTGCATTTTCTTGTCGGTTTTCAAGCGTGAATTTCCCGATTCATCTTGAACGCTTATCTTTTCTCTTAATAAATTTTAGAGAGCAAAAGTGTAGGTGTGGTGTCTAGTACTGTTGGGCCCTTTTGCTAGTGCGCAGTGATTCGGAAGAAAAACAGAAGGTCATTTATGTGCGTTTATAAAACTCGAAGCAACCTTTAAAATATGAATATATACGGAGAGTTGATGATAGCGTAACTACAGTCAGTGTGTCCACGGGCTGAAACAATCTCCGGTTGCAAGGCTCACAGTTTGGTCGTCACGGCACCATGCGTTCACCCGTGCTGGAGCTGGCCGCGACGACCACACGCTCAGGCCCCGTTCAGCACGGTTCTCGGGCTCGGCACGCTTAGGAGCCGTAGCGGCAGCAGCCAGGGGATGCCTTGTTCGACACGCCCTCGATGTCCGACTCGGACGCCGCTCTCGACCAACGTGCTACAGTCGCACGCCCAGCACGGCCTCGATGCCCAGCTCGCACACCGCTCGAAATACACGTGCGGCGGTCGCACGTGCGGACCGTGTTTAGCACAGCAACATCTGTGCCAGACTGGAACGCTGCTCGGCACAGCTCAGGTGCGACAGCTCAGGGACCGGCGGCCCTCGCGTCAGCCAGCGTCTCGAGCACTGGCAGCAGGAACCCTGGGACGTCCACGCTCGGTTCCGCTCTCATGCGCACCTTGCCACGGACGTCTCGCCTGGCAGGAACTTTCGCCTCGTTCAGCACAGGAGCTCGGAACTGCTGGCCGCCTGGTGCGAACACTGCGAGCGCGTTCTCGTGCCGCCATGCTCGTGCACCCGCTGTCTTCCTTGTTCTTCACGGAGCTTGGGTAGCCGCTACGATCTTCTAGTGGCGTCTCACGGCACTTACTTATGACATTTCACCCCCCCCCCCCCCACTTTAAGAAGTTGTTTCATTAAAACAATTTTTCAAAGCACGTGCACGGTCAAAGTTCGCAGTCAGTAAGGCGCGAAGTGTTCACATGCAAAAGTCTCTCCACACGCACAGTAGTAGTTCCTGAAGTGTTCTCAAAAGCAATAAATGCAGTAGGCACACTTCACGCTGTATGTTCATACTCGGCTCATGTAATCAGCGCCTATATTTTCGCTACCCATTACATTTTCGCTACCCTTCACGCCACACTGCTCGGGGCCAACTCTGGCGGTTCCAAATGGATCTTCGAGGAGCAGCAGCAACGCTGAACTTGTAGTTTGTGCAATATCACGAGCAATAACTTGTTTGATGGCACTTACGGCACATTCATGCTCCTTGAATCTCAGCAGCACTTTGCCTTCACGGCGGTCAGTGAACAAGGCATCAGGAAACAGTGGCCCAAGGGTATCCATGCCTTTCTCATCATGAATCCTAAGCACATACAGCAGGCGGACTGACTTGTATGTGGAACCGCTCCGGGGTCTTCTAGGCTCCACCTTCACTGGCTTCCACTTGAGCTGCATGCAGCACAGGAGCTCCAGCTGTGCAGAAGCCACCTCTGGGCTCTCAAGGTCCAGAAATGCACTGTGCCTGTTTACAAAGCGGACACTGCGGATGGCATCTGACAGGGCACGAATTTCATCCTTCGTCACCTGGCTTGACATGTTCCCAATGTACAATGAACACTTGCACGTCATCAGCCGAGACGTAACGATGTGACTTGGGGATGCTTTCATCAACATCCACACGTGACCTTGTGTCTGAATGGTCCCGAGGGACGCGTCGCTGGTAAGTACGGAGCCTACCCCGACAAATAGTTCCTCCTTTTCGGTCAATGCCATTGGGCTCAGTTTGGCTGTGACTCTCCGCTTCCTTTCTGGGCTTGCGCCGCTTGGGACGGCCACCGAGACTGCCTTCATTCACATGCCCATTGGCCCGGTTCAACGCTCGTCTCCTGCCCTTCTGACTTTCTCGAGCGGGTTGAGCTGCATCTTCATCATCTGCTTCAATAGACAGTTTCGTCTCCTGCTTCGTTGTCCCAGTCGACACAGATGCAGGGGTTGACGCAACACTCAAGGTAGCTCTATCATGGGACCCGCTTTGGTGTCGAACAGGCTTCCTTGCTGGTGCCGACCCTTTGTGCAGTTTTGACACATCAGACGGGTCATGTGACGTGTTGCAACCAACAGGGTAGAGCACCCCGTTGATGTTCCCAAGAACAATATCATAGAGTGGCCTTACCATGCAGAGTGCCGGCGTCGTTCCTCGGAAGAAAGGGGAGTCTATGTAGACCTTTGCCTCTGGAAGCGGCTTAAGCGAACCGTCCAGAAGGTAAATGGTACACATGATACCGGTGAAATTCTTTTCCGGCACCATCAAACGCCTGTCGACCACAGTACTGCATCCGGAATCTCTCAGCACCATGACAGGATGTCCATCGAGATATCCGGCTGCCATCGGCAACTCATGCGTCTGAAGACCAAGGCAGATGTCTTCTCCATATGTTTTTACAGGTGGCCTTGTTTTCTCTTCGGATTTAGTGGCAGGAGCCGGACTTTCTTCGTGCCGGGCGGCAGGCATCTGGTTGCAGCCAGCATTGGCGCTTGACGCCTTCGTGTTGCTGCTGTTTACGCTCGGGCACTGATCAGCTTTATGTCCATGTTTCCTGCAATTCCAGCAAGACGAGGACATCGGTCCTTTTGACCACGTCCAGCAATCTGCAGCACGGTCTGCAGCAATCTGCAAAACTGCTTTACTAATCCCTCCTTATTTTCCTCTGGCGAGGTTTGTCAGGCCTTGCGCCTCCAAATAATGGTCAGACGCTTCGGCTAGCTTGTCGAGATCGCGGCAACCTCGCTCTTTCAGGAAGATGGCGAGCCTTTTATCGCAACGTAATAAAAACTGTTCCGAGACAACCTTATCTCTTAATGCGTCATATGTTTTCTCTGTTTTTGCCATCTGCTGGCAATGATCGAAGTACCCAAGCAGTCGACCAGCACACTGCCACCCTGTCTCGGAATTCTCAGACTTAGTTTCGCGAAAATTTTGACGGTATCCTTCTTCCGTATACCGAAACCTTTGCAATAAAGTTTGCTTGAGCTTTTGATAGTCTGTGACATCCTCCGCAGTCATGCGTCCGATCACGCTCAAGGCTTCGCCTGACAAACACAAGCTTAATGATAACGCCCACCTGTCGCTTAGCCATCCTTGGCTCGTGGCTACCCGCTCGAAGCGCTGTATGTACGCGTCGACTTCGTCGCGGCTCTCGTTGTAGAGAGGAATAAGCTTGTGGGGAGTTCTAAATGCTTCACCACTGCTTTCCCCGCGATCGTTTCCCGTTTCGACCGTCCCAGGCGGGTGCTCTCCAAGACATCTAGTCTCTAGCAGAGTTCGTTCCGCCGGCAGTCGAGCGATCTCCTGTTCATGGGCTGCTCGCGCTGCTTACCTGTCCTCAGCTCATTTATCACGCTCTCTGTTATGCTGCTCGTCAATCCACTCTCTTAGTTCTTTACCTGACAAGCCAAGCTCTTTGCCTATCGGAATAAATTTCTCCCAGTCCATTTCCGACCACTGCACACAAGCGAAGTGCGGCTCTTGAGCATGGAATAAGAGCTTAGTCCTGTCGCGGACACCAGAAATTGTGGTGTTTAGGACTGCTCGGCCCTTTTGCTAGTGCGCAGTGATGCGGAATAAGACAGAGTCATTTATGTACGTTTATAAAACTCGAAGCAACTTTTAAAATATGAATATATACAGAGAGTTGATGATAGCGTAACTGCAGTCAGTGTGTCCACGGGCTGAAACAGTCCCGGGTTGTGAGGCTCACAATTCGGTCGTCATGGGACCGTGCGTTCACCTGTGCTGGAGCTGGCCGCGACGACCACACGCTCAGGCCCCGTTCAGCATGGTTCACGGGCTCGGCACGCTCAGGAGCCGCAGCGGCAGCAGCCAGGGGACGCCTTGTTCCACACGCCCTCGATGTCCGGCTCGGACGCCGCTCGCGACCGACGTGCTACAATCGCACGTCCAGCACGGCCGCGATGCCCAGCTCGCACGTCGCTCGAAACACGCGTGCGGCGGTCGCACGTGAGGACCGTGTCTAGCAATGCAACATCTGTGCCAGACTGGAACGCTGCTCGGCACAGCTCAGGTGCGGCAGCTCAAGGACCGGCGGCCCTCGGGTCAGCCAGCGTCTCGAGCACTGGCAGCAAGAGCCCTGGGACGTCCACGCTCGGCTCCGTGGTCATCCGCACCTTGTCATGGACATCTCGCCTGGCAGGAACTCTAGCCTCGTTCAGCCCAGGAGCTCGGAAGTGGTGCCCGCCTTGTTGTTGTTGTAGCCTGTGGCACGTGTGGCTCCTACCCACGATGGGGGATTGGCCAAGAAATGGATGGATTATTCCAAAATAATATATAGCATAAATTTCCTAATATCTATGGCAATAGCATTGAATAAGGTTGAATAACCGGCTAAAATAAAATCAGGAAGGTGCTGTTGAATGAGAAATAATTAATTTAAAAGTAATAATCAAAAATAGAATTTAGCAGGGCATTCGTTTAGATTCTGTAAGGAATGTTTGGACAGCGAAGCATGCATCCCTGTGGCTGAAACCCAAAGTGGACGCCCCGAACGAAAGAATTGCAGGTTCTGTCAAGTCCAGGCCAATTCTTCTAAACGGCATCTCCAACAATCTTTTTCTGAACGCAGCAAAGCGGTGACAAGATAGAAGAAAGTGCTGTATCGTCTCCTCCTCCTCACAAAAAGAACAAAGGGGAGAGGGAACCAAACCCGACCTGTGTAAATAGAAATTTAGGGAGGGAATGCGGCAGCGTAATTTGGTGAGGCAGACCTCAAGCATCTTTGTATAACAAGAATCGCTATGCCAGGGAAATGCCAGGTGTTTATACTCTGGAGAAGCTGTCAAATGTGGGTTTGATAAGGCTGATCTAATTGATCTCATCCGAAATCTTGCCGCCGTGATCTGTGCTGTCACTGGTAGAATAGGAAGAACAGGGCCGGCTAGTGATGTATGTGCCAGTGAATCGGCAGTGTCATTAAAAAACAAACCTTTATGACCAGGCACCCAAATCAAAGGAATACATAGCACATGGGCAGGAACTAGTAAGTGGAAGAGTTTTAGCATGGGTGACTCATTAGTAGCGGTAAGTCAAGAGCATACAGAAAGGGAGTCAGTAAGAATAGCAGCCGTTGTAATCATTGGGTCTAATTTACGTAAAGCTAGGATTACTGCTAACAACTCGGCCAGAAAAATAGGCACAAAATCAGGCAATCTTAAAGAAAAAGACCCGTCGAGCGCAGGACAAAATATTTCAATGCCAGCTTTTTCCTCGCACTGTGAGGCATCTGTTGCAATGATGATGTTTGTTTCTAGGGTGCTTAGGTGGTCTTGCAACATGGCGTTTAAGATGCCGTAAGGGAGTAGTTTCGCGTAGTTCGGGAAAATGTCGTCGAACCTGATCTCTGGGTAATTTGAATGCGTATTATTAGGAAGCACATCACAAATTTGTACATTTAGTGGGTCAAGTAATGTTTGCACAAATATAATCTGTGGTCTATGAAACCTGGGCCAATGAACAGGAAAAAATATTTCTGGATCGGAGATGAAAATAATTTCAGGACGGTTTAATGGTGATTCATATAGCCTTAAGAAGGTCTGAACGGTCAGAAGGTGAAATCGGCATAATATGGGTGGGATTCTTGCTTCCATGTATAATACGGCATTTGCAACGTATTTTGGAAGGCCTAAGCACAGACGTAGTGCCTCTCGTTCTAACAAAACTAGCGGCCGAAGCTTGTATGATGGAACACCTGAGAATAAAACACATCCAAATTCTAACACCGGACGAACGTACATTTTATATACCATCAAGAGGGATTTTCTGCGCATACCTGTTCTTCGATTGCTTAACTTGCGCAAAATGCCCATTGTACGAGCTCCTTTTGTCGCAATATATTCAATATGTGGCCGCCAGTTAAGATTTCCGTTGTAAATAACTCCAAGGTACTTCAGTGACTCTACTTGTGGAATATCTTCGAGATGGTAGTTCAGCGATATGTATACTGGGTCTTTAACTGAAAAACAAGTATAGCACATTTATTAGCATTCAGGTTTAAGTGTAAGCTATCCAGCCAGTGTTCCAGTTCCCTTAGATACGACTGCTAAATTTCGTAAAGAGAGTATATGTCACTAGCCATACCAAAAAAGGCAATGTCATCAGCATAAACGTAGGTACTGACTCCTGGGTGAACGGGGCCTGTGCTCAGTAAAATATTGAATAATACTGGTGAGAGTACCGATCCCTGAGGCACACCTCTTGTTTGCTTATGTTTTCTAGAAGAATAGCCGCTTCTAAAACAATAGAATTCCCTGTCCTTTAAAAATCCATGCACCCATGCTACAATATACCCTGGAAAACAATGGCTCTGTAACCGATTTGTTAAATTTGTGTGTTCAATGCTGTCACAGGCTTTACATATATCTAATGTAACTAAAGCCACGTACTGCTTTTTCTGTCTGGCGATGTTAATTCGACTTTCAAGGTCTACATGCGCGTGCCATATTGAATAGCCAGATCGAAATCCAATTTGGCAAGGACTCAACAATTGATTTCCGACAATAAACTCCAATATCTGTCCGAGAAGCACTCTTGCAATACGTTTCACTATGTTTGATGTCAACGCAATCGGTCTGATGTTGTCGATGGTGTACCCAGCCCCTTGCTTTTTAAGTAACGGAATAATTTTGGCGATCTTCCATTCTTGTGGAATCCATGCATTGCTAACAGAGTAGTTTACCAAGTTCAGAAGCTCACGTGGAGCTTCTTGAAAGAAAATCTTTAACATTGCATTTGTTATTCCGTCCGGGCCAGGCGCTGTAGTTGGCAGCTGTAACATAACTTGTGCTACTTCCGAATAGGAGATCTCTTTGTAGTCCGATAATACAGGGGTAAAAACAGAAGCTTGAAGGCGCGTTGCGAACCGGCTCTCCAATCCTTTAGCCAATAGCTCTAAGGACTCCTGCATTTCCTGCGAGGTATAGACGATTGAGTCTACATTAACGCTCATTGGAAGTCTGTTTCTAAACCAAAGGTAATTAAATAAAGCACGTTTGTTTTTGGATTTAGATAGGTAATTGAAATGGTTTTTAGCGTACTCATCTTTTGCGTGTTTAATAGCACGTTTGAAGGTTGCAGAAATAAATTGATAATCTTTCCAATTTTATGGGCTCTGATTATGTAGAAGTTTTTTCCAAGCAACTTTCCTTCGTCGATGAACTCCTGTGCACTCACTGTTCCACCAAGGACAAGATGGGGAATGCTTAGCGGTCTGAATTACAAATTCAGACTTTTGTCGGGACATCTGTAACGCTGAACAAATGTTCAAGCCAATTTCTTCATTATTACTATTAGGTAATGATGCAATGGTGGAGCGCAAACAGTCTTTAAATTTTTTGCTATTCACAAATATTCTGCTGTGTCGTTCAACTGATGTTAAAGGGCATGCAATTTCAAAGTATACCGGAAGATGATCACTGTTTGTGCCGAAATCAATCGTAGTCCAAGATGTCACGGCGACGCTTGTGCTAGAAAACGTCAAATCTAACACTGAGCGAGATTGCCCACGGATAAAAGTAGGTCGTCTGACATTAAGGCATGAAAGATTTTTATCTATGGTCCAGTCCCATAGACGTGTCCCATATGCATCTGTTTTGTAACCCCATGACACGTGATGCGAGTTGAAGTCACCAGTAAGGACGACTTCATTTTTGCAGCTGGCAAGCGCACTATCCAATTGGTATGTACTATGTACGCCCGTAGGGAAATAAGCATCTATAATAGAAAATGAACGGTAGCCTGGGATGCTAAGGTGCACTGCCAAAATTTCACATTCTGGAGACATTAGCGTGAAAGCTATTTTCGCCCTATGACAGAATTTAGATGATAACAAAATCATTAAACCACCTCCTAGTGAAAGGCGATCTAATCGAAAAGATCGAAAATCTTTAAAATGAAAATTTTTCTCAGGAGTAAGCCAGGTTTCTTGTAAGATTATGACGTCAAGATTAAGTTCAGTTGTTAAGTAATTTAAGTCTGTTGAAGCAGAGAACGAGGAACGACAGTTCCACTGTAGTACTTTTAAAAAAGCTATGGTGATGATCTAATTGATATTCAGCGACTACCGTCGCGGTGAACTTTCTTAGATGCCAGAATGAAAAATAGGATTACCCTTTTTGTTTTTGGTATAAGGACAAGAATTAGTTACTGGAGACCCAGTTCGCTTTTGCGGCCTGATATCATGACCCGTTTCCATGTCGACCTGCGGGTCTGACTGATGTGAAGAACAAGGATCGGATCCTACAAAGGTTGGGTCTGATATGCTACTCGGCACTAGGACTGAACTGGCTACCTGTTCTGCAGCACAAACAATCGATTTGGTGATTGGTGTGGCAGCTGTTTGCAACAGCTGTGTCATCTGCGCGGTAAACACTTGTGAAATACATTCGGTAACACTTGTGACAATATGTTGCATAGCCTTTGTCATTGCTTTTTCTACTGCTGATTCAATAAGTTTAGGCAAGTTATCCTCATGGAAAGTAGAATGCCTTGCAGTGACGCCAGCGTATCCAAAGGCTCTTTCCTTGACGACTGCAATAGCTTCTCGCCGCGAACATGGTCGCCTGTCAATTATCTCTAGTACTTGTATTTCGTTAGCTCTAGCCGAGCAGCTTCCATAGTCAGCCGCATGGTTTCCTCCACATAGGCAGCACGTCTCGGTTTCAGCTGTGCATTCATTGGGGGAATGATTGTCACCACAGGCGCGACAGCGTCCATTTGATTTGCAGCCTCCTGCACTATGGCCAAAACGCCAACAGTTCCGACACTGAAGTGGACGGGAAGCGAGAGGTTCCACTCTAAAAATAAGCGGCCACACTTTTAGTTCAGATGGGCAGGACATGCCAGCAAACGTAGCAATAACCGATTCTGTGGCAACTTTTTCCCCGTTTACGAGTCGGTTACATCGGTATACAGCTATGACGCCAGCATCAGACAGCTTCTCCAGAGTCTCAGTTGGGCTCAATCGAGAGTCTACGCCCCGGACAATGCCTTTAGTGCATGCTAGATGAGGAGGAATGAACGCACTCACCGGGACAGATGCGAAAGTCTTACATATTAAGAGGTCTGCAACACAGGTCGAATCTGATGACCTACAAGCTATCCCACCTCTTCCAAATTGTCGGACATCGCTTATCATCTGGTAATGATGCGTCATGGCTTGGAGCTCGGCCTGAACAGCTTGTGGGTTGTTCAGCCAGATGAATCCTCCGTTCGAGGGCACCAGCGCGACAGGGATGCTGCTAACACCGCTGCAGAAGAAAGGTTGCAAAGGCAAATCGTCAGGAGAAAGGGAGGCTGACCAAGGGCTGGGCTCTTGCCCAGGAGAGTTTTTAGACATCAGTGCTGATTCAATCACGAAATAAGTCTTACAAAAATTAGATAAGTGAGATAACTAGGTCTAATCCACCCAAAACTCAGCCAAACCACCAAGCAAGATCCAGCTTGGGCACACCGGGCCGGAGAACCGCCGTTCCTTGACGCCAAAACTCGGGTCGGGTGCTTGACAGCTGGAATAGTCCTTCAAAACGTCCTTCAACCACCTTCGAGCTTCGACCTTCGAGCTGCTGCCATCGACACCGGGTGGAACACTGCGGACGCGCCCTCGTGCCACCATGCTCGTGCACCCGTTGTCTTCCTCGTCCTTCTCGGAGCTTGGGCAGCCGCTACGGCCTTCTAGTGGCGTCTCGCGGCACTTACATATGACAGCAGGCTATCGTAATGAATTTGCTACGATAGCATTAAATCCGTGGCTTGGATAAAATACTACATGCACGTTAAGTTGCACCACTTCTCTGGAGAATTTGTTTCTTGCACAGAAACCAAAAAACATTGACTAAGTTGCGGACTTTGTATCCTTACTGCATCTGTATTAACACTTGCTTTCAAAAGTAATTAACTCTACAGCTAGTAGTATAAGTAAATTATTTGCTTGCTATTTGCTTGCTATAGTGGCACAGTGGCAACGTACCCTCCTGCACCGTCATGTAAAACGCGCGCAACGATGCGAAAAGCAGACAAACGGCCTGTTATTGGGGGGATAAAACTATAGAACGACACGCTGAAGAAAGGTAACTGAAAACTGTGCAGTGAAGTCAGCCAGTTCAGCCAGTACAAGCAGTTTTTGCACGTTCACAGCTGATCAAGTGTGCAGAAACATTCATGCCTTAGATATTTCTAATATGTTCGTGATCACATATATTAG
This sequence comes from Dermacentor albipictus, assembly GCF_038994185.2. Classification (NCBI taxonomy): domain Eukaryota; kingdom Metazoa; phylum Arthropoda; class Arachnida; order Ixodida; family Ixodidae; genus Dermacentor; species Dermacentor albipictus. The sequence continues at coordinate 8,102,777 of NW_027225571.1, read as the reverse complement.
TGTGTAAACCCATATAACGATATCTGCTGTGATTACTGTTTATAAGTAATGAAATACCATGCTACTTGCAAGAACATATCACCCGAGGATTTTAGAACAAATTTCTGCATTTAATCTATACACAATATGTGGTTTGTTCCATAAAGGACCATAAACTGGACGTTTTCGCAATGGCAAACTTATTCCAGATTTTACTTACATACAGGCAAGAAAAACGATCTATAGACAAAAATATTGTTCTTCAATTTATTCACCTGCCCCCACTGTGGCTATAGCATTGTGCTAACTCAAGCCGAGGGGTTGATTTGCCAGCCATGGAAGTCGTATTTTGATGGGAGTCATAGAAAAAAATCTCTTGCACTTAGATTGAGCTCATCACCTTTTATTGAACCCTTAAACTTCAAAATACAATTGCATAGGAGGCATGCTTATGCAAAATCTAACACGAATAGAAAGCTAAGGGCAGAATTGTAAAACAACCATCTTTCGTAACATTTTGAGTGTGTAAATATTCATTGCATGAATATGTATTGTTCGACAGCACTGCACAAATACGCATAATCAGGTATAGCAAGTACTCAGTCAGGAAGCTGGTTCTACAGATGTACAAATGTCTTGACATGACTGCTCATACTACGTCGCACACATAGCGCAAAGAAAACCTTTTTCAAGAGTTGTCCCTTATGGTAGATATGAGTGGGCCATAAGCAGCAGAAGCTTTATTGAAGGACATTGTGTAATACCGCTTATGAAAGAATGAAGAGAGTGAAGAGGCTTTTAACAGCAGTACCTCATGCTGCTCTAATAAGAGGAACGATGAGCAAAAACAGTTCTGGTAGAGAACTTACACAGTAACTTTCTGAAAGACAGAAAATTCCAGGTGAGAATTGGAAGTACATTTGGTCCACCCACTACAACAACACAGGCATACTACAAGAAACACTACAGCCTATTGTGTATTACAGTTTGTGGGAAAGCTATCTCATACAGAAATCAAGAATGATGCAACAAGCCCTCGAAAACACTGCAGACTTTCTTGGCCAGTCTGGCCTCTCGCTTTCTGATAAGTCGGCTTACATCGATGTCGGAAAAAAGACTAGAACCAAGAACTACTCCAGATTGCACATTGTGCTCCCAATAGCTGGAGAAGCATACCCGCAAGTCAACATCCACAAATCCTCAGCTAGTGTAAGACCATGACAGCAGAGTCAGCATGTGGGTGAAACAATTATGCCATGCCTGGACGCAAATTCTACACCTGGTGAAAAGAATAATCTTGAAATCATGGGAGGTTGCCAGGTGGACGAGTAGATACTGTGGAATATCGCAGATGCTGTGCTTGTGTCCAAGGTATAGTACGGTATGAATTACCAGCAATACACAAAAAAGACAACTCATCGAATACTAGCATCGGGTAACAACAGGTATTTACGACTTTACCATGCTTGAAGACCTCTAAGAGAAAGAGCAAACGAACAAGCCCCTAGACTGCAGAGTTGCAGCCAGCAGCGCAAATTCTTTGCCTGAAGAGCTCAGAACCTGGGCCCATGGTACTATGCCAGCTAACATATGAGATGCAAGGACGACTACCCCTCCCTTCATTAACAACCTAGGGAACACCTGAACTTGAAACACAACAGGCCCATACCGTGAAATACGTGGGCAAACAATTAGGCCAGGAGTCTATGCTGCTGCCAGACACGCATAGGAGGTTGCTAGTCATGAACATGCAAGCAAACATCAGGCACACATAGTAAACTGATGTGGAAATAGCAGTGTAACAGTAGTATGACACCACATAAATCTAAACCCCATATAAGTGAGTACCATTCCAGGTCATCCTACACCTAGAAAAGCTGAACTGAAAGCAATCCAAACAATTACACGCTGCACAACACCCTGCATGGATTCACCAGAAACTGTCTGGGCCTGCACATCACACAAGATTGCCCGGAAACTCAGGAGATTGACACGCGACTTGCAAGCACATGGCCAGAAACTGTTGCATCTGTACAGGATACATAGCCATGCAGATATTCCAGGACACAAGCGGGCTTATAAGCCCGACATAATAACTGAAAACTGGACGAGTTGGTGTGTATTCATTAATAACTAAAGTGGAACAGATAGACAACAGACAAGAACGAAGCGCTCTGTGTGTTCACTTGGGTCTTGTCCATCGTATTTCTGTTGCAATGCCGGTCTGTAATGCAGCGTGTGCACATACACACGCGCACGCATGCGCAGACGCGCGCGCACACACACACACACACACACACACACACACACACACACACACACACACACACGCACACACACACACACACACACACACACAAATGTTGCAAGAGTGCATAGCATGAAGCAGTATCAACAGGATGACACTAGATATGGATGAGGACTAACTTTGAATTGAGGTTCATTTGTAAAAATGTGGCGAGTTATATAAATTACCAGAAAAGAAAGGACAATGAGCAAAACTAGAACAAGGTGAAAGCAGGAGCCAACGTTTCGACAAGTGGACTTGTCTTCTTCAAGGTCCACTTGTGGAAACGTTGGCTCCTACTTTCACCTTGTTCTCATGTTGCTCATCGCCTTGAATTTCCATCTCCCGCCTTCCACGTCTTTTCCCGAGAAAAAGAAAGACATCTTTGAAAGATAGATAAAAATTGGTGCTTGATGCTGCCAAACGTAAATAAACATGCTAGAGAAAGAAAATACAGAAAAATTCCAAGTGCAGGAAAAAAATCATTACAATTGCCAATCCTGCATGCCAGCCCCTTTCAAGAAACAGTGTTGTTATTACAGTAGACAGACTGACAGCTTGCTTATGCAAGCAATTTCTTCCAGTTCCATGCCATTGAAAAAAAAATGAGTTTCTTGGAAGGTAGCCACAAGTACACTTGGTGATCGCAATGTTTTTTTCCTTGGACTTGTATGTCTATATGTATTTTCTCCATCTCCCGCTTTTATGTTTGGTTTAATCAAGCACTAGATTTTATCAGGTTTTATTGCTGTACTGCTTTCTGGTAACCTTTATAGATCACTGCATTTTCACAATAAACCTTTTAATTAGAAGTTAGCGTACCCTGTTCTTACTGCTTCGCACTATACATTCTTGCTACATCGGCCAAATAAAAGATTTTATAAGGTATCATGAGGGCCATTAAAGTGACTTGTTGTAGTCTAAAAAGAAGAGTAGCCTGGCTGCAAATGGCGCCAGAGAAAACATAGGACGAACAAGAAAACCGAGATGATCTAACAACCAAAAGTTTAATGTACACACCGAGTAAATGCTCGCTGACTAGCAATAGACTGAACATACACAAAAACGAGAAGCAAAAATTTATGTGCGTTTCCTGACAGGAAATGCATCCATCTCTAACGGAGGCCGTGTTGACAAGATTAACCCAGCATTTTTAGATCTACAGTTTGCGTAATTTCTCTAGGCAGCCGATCTGCACAGAATGCTAGCTTCTTCCTCTACAATGCAAGCTCAGATGTGGAGAGTGCATTGTAGAGGAAGAAGCTAGCATTCTGTGGAGCTCGGCTGTCTAGAAAAATCATGGATGCTGTAGATGCAAAGACACCGGGAGAATGTTGTCAGTATGGCCTCGGCTACACTTTCAGAGATGGCTGCGTTTTCTGTTGGGATCTGTATGGACACACATCAGTTTTTGCTTCTGGTTTTTGTGTAACTTCGATTTATTGCTTGTTAACCAGCATTTACATGGCATGTTCAATAAACTTTCATTTGTTAGTACGCCTCATGATCGTCTTGGTCTCTAGCAGAAAGGTGTTCACTGTTTTTACAGTGATGCTGCATATGCCTAGGCAAAACACTCATGGTACGATCCCAAAAACCCTAGTATAGGGGTATGAACCATTGTTTAGGGGGGTGTGAGCCATTACATTCGTCATGCATGATGGACGGAGAAATTTCTTGTTGGGTAGACATAGAAATGCTTATGTATTGGAAACATACATTTACGTATTATTGCAGGGAAGGGACACAGGGGGACGGGGTTAAGACAAGATCATGATGTCATTATTATTTCGCAGCAAAGGTGTGGTGGGCCATTGTCTAGACCGATAGTGACGTCGTTTCTCTCTAGCAGCAGAGCGCGCGTGCAGCAGTCTCTCTCCGACTTACCAATAGGTTGAATAATGTGTCCCTATATTTAATTAAATAAAATGTGTAGTCCCGGTGTGTCACTTGGTAACTACAGTACATAACCGAGTAAAAAATATTATGATTAACGCATTACAAAACACAAATGCGTAACATAATTCAGAAAGACTTCGATGGACTCGCTGCATGAATACAATAAACCACTCATTGCACTACCCATGATGGTGATCTTGCAAAGCGCGATGCGTGGCATTCCAAATAAACAATGTGATAAACTCAAGCCAAATGTGTACATAACCTCATTAAGAAACACAGACATAACGAATAATATAGAAAGACTTGAATAAACCATTGGAATTGACCCAGTGATAAACACCGGGGCCGCACGTTTCAGCTTCGCTGGTTTACCATCTGTACAGGGTGCATGGGCAGTAATTTTTTCTGTTATTGTTTATTAAGCATTGTATAATGTTGTGCCAGTAAACACGCTGGGCTAGTTGGTGCAATGTATTGGTACTGCTTTTTTGCTGGTTTTTTCTTAATGTTGTGCCCTTCTTACTTTTGTAGGAACCTTTTTATTCCCCCTCGCATAATACTCCAACCTTGCAGCATGTGAGGTATACAAATAAATAAGTACGTAAGCTCATGTCATTCATTCATATGCATACACCTCGCACCATTCCTTGCTTAACAAACGTCACTGTGCTGATGTCTGGCAGTGTGCATCTACATTAATTGCCGTTTGCATTTCGGTATAACTTGTGAACAGTGTAATGCATAAAGATTACATGACAATACGGTTGTGGCCTATGCGGTGCATAAGCTAACCTTGGAAAAGATGACATGTTGGCTTGTTAGAAATAAGACTAATTGTATATATCACAGTTACAATAACAGCATTTAATTGACTACTTGACAAAAACTTCACTTCGCATAGATTCCAAAAGGTACACTGAATCTGCATTTTTTTGTGCTTCATGATGTAGTCGTTACTACATGGCCACATCTTGTAGATTTCGAAACAAAATAAATAAATTTGTCTGCTGCAAAATAAAAACATGCGTAAATCACTTCGATTGCAACACCAGAACTTGATACAGACATGCACACTACAGGATGCAGAGAAATGCTCAGGACAAACTTCAGAATGTTTGCATCCTGATACTTATGAAAGCGAACAGTTTCATTCCATGGCTGTCAATGAGAGGGAGAAAGAAAACTTAATTGTGTTTGTGGAACGAAAACGCATTCATAAGCTTAGAGATATAGTCATTGCTTAACACTTTCGAAATAAATCATTATAGCTTGGTGTCGACATTGAAGCAGCCTTTCGACAGCAAGAAAAGGAATCAGTTTTTCCAGCTCTCAACATTGAATTGCAGGAAATGCAAGCAAGCATAAATTCTGCCGACATAATCTGTGTAGGAATATAAATTGGAATTAGCCTTGAGACTTGCATTATTACTTTCTCTAGCTGAGCAATCGAGTTTGAAATGACTCCCATAAGCATGTCGTAACAATGTTGATCTAATACAAAATAAATGCATGACTAGCTTAAGAAATCTGGGTGATTGCTATAAATTACAGCGAAGAAACTATAATATTTAATAACATTAATGATATAATACTAATATTTATTTCGACATAACAGCCTAACCGTGAGCGGCGTGCGAGGCTGAGCAGAAAGCTGAAAAATTCTACGGCAAGTGCGCCTGCCATGGGCCTACGATCCTGCTTTATGAATAGCGCATATTGATATCGTTTTCTTGTTAGAAGTTCCGAGCATACTACCAGCGCGAGACACAGGACAACGAAGTGGATGAGAAGCGTGTCTTTTAGAATGCTATGTTACAACGTACAGGTTTCTACAAAAGTGACGGTAACTGCTCGACACGTTTCATGCGTTGGCTTTTGCGCCTTTAGAAATACTTAGAGAGGGCTCGCATATATATATTCGCAGCGCAATACAGCGATAGACGAACCAGGCTAGCGCTAAAGTTAAATTTCGCAACGCAATTTACATTCCACGTCCAGTAATCACACAGATCATTTGAGGCTTGGTGCAGCGGCACACGCGGGCTTTCGGGTTGGTGCTTCTTGTTGCGTTTGGTGCAAGAATATGGCTAGGAGCAGGCACCACGTATGCGAATTTACGCGCAATATACACGCATCATTTCTCCAGGAGTTGACGCCGAGCACGGATAGCGCGAGGATCTTCCTGGGCTGACTCGACGACTTCGTGGCAGCCGAATTCCGAATACTGCATATGAGGTGAGGGTAGCTATATGAACTTGTCGATAGGTCATCTTGTAGATTGTTGTAGCGCAGGCAAAACAAACGGTCATAGAAGGCAGATGAGACAACACAGCGCTGAACCACCTGCGAACAGCTGTTTACGTGCGCCATGTCACACTGAAATAAAAAAACCGCTGTCGCGCACTAAAAGACAAATATTAACTAACGTTTTTAAATTAGTAACCGTATTGGAAAAACCAGCGTCTTCCAGTATGAAATCAGTGCGCTTTTTGGCGCTGCGTCGCACTGGGTACGCTGGCACTCGCTGGGACTCACTGGGAGACCAGTGAGAACGCTGGATAAGAGCTGGGTCACACTGCAGGAGACGCTGGCTCCACTGCCATGGCGCTGGGGAGCACTGGTTTGTGCTGTACAGGCGCTGGTTCTCGCTGCATTTCGCTCGTTCGCACTGGAACTGCGCTGGTGGTTTGTGCCGCGCTGGTTCCAGTACGCAAGGACGAGCGCTTCTGAATATTAAATGCTTTATACAATTTCATCGCTTGATACTAGTCTCTTGTCCTAAATAACGCTATATCTTGGGGTTATTAAACCCTATTTCGTGTCACAGCTTGGAATAAAGGTGCGTCAGCTGCCCTGTTTATTCATGCACATTTGAAACTAAGGATCACTCTCGTTTTTTTCATTTTCCCTTTTGACTGGGCGGATAGCTAAATTCTTGAACGAAACCACGTAAACGCAGAGAACGCCGCGTTTTTTAGTAGTTCGCACGTAACATATGACTGGCAGTTGCCACCGTTGTCGCAGTGTTGTGGAGTGGACATGAAATGCAGAAGTCGTTCAGATGCGCGCGAACGGACCCCAAGTTCGAAGCCTATCGCTCACTGATATTATCGCACCGATAACAAAGCTGAGGTGATTCATGCGCTTCCACTTTCCCTATTGTACTAAAAAAACGTTCTGAGGCTCAAATACACACATTTTAGCTTTCGCCAGCTACCCGCGCCGAGATTGGTCCCCACCGAAGCTTAGGCCTAGCGTATACGCCGAGTGCGTCATCACGCTATCGGCGCGTCTAGGCTCAGGAATCAAGAAATCTAACAAGGATAAATCACTCTATATTTCTGCTTTCGCATCGGTGTTTTTAAATAAAAAAATTTTTCATGTCTACAGTGCCAGCACAAGAAGCAATGACCGCAGATGTGACGCGTCATAAACACAGGTATGTGTGCTATCGCCGAAGGCTCCCAGCAATAGCCTGCGCTTCTCTGACGGAGATATATGACTAGACAGGCGTGTTGACCGAAAGGCATCACTGAACTAAGGAAACGTTGCATATCCTTTCCATGAAGAACAAGAAACGGCTATCAAAATCGGCAGTAACAGCCCATACACCGTCCCGGGTCAGCGGTTCATTTAAGAACCTTCTTCCAAGTTAAAATAGCAATCGCAAGTGAAAATCGATGTTGTGGCACTTCCAAGCATACTGCTAAATACGGACAGCAACCTTTTCTTTCCGGTACAGACGTGAGGTTTGTTGCTGGGTAATAGCGCATCAACCATGTCTGTGCGAGACGTACCTCTGCGAAATAAACGGCTTCTCGGCTTTAACATGGCAAATTATCCGTCTATTTCCGTCTGCTGGTGTGGCGCAGACGGAAATAGATGGATAATTTGCCATGTTAAAGCCGAGAAGCAGTTTGTTTCGCAGAGGTTCGTCTCGTACAGACATGGTTGATGCGCTATCGCCCAGGAACTAAAACTCACGCCTGACTCACTCCGTCTGCTGGCGTGGCGTAGGAGAAAGAAGAAGACGGCGTTCCGAACCATCCAAATGATGCCTTTACAGACCTCAAAATTCAGTTCGAGGACATATTTCCTAATCATGCTAAACTATTACCAAGGCGAGATTTAATTAATATCTTACACGGCCACCTACACCAGCTAACCACTGACAACGTAATAGCTACTGACGCTTCTGTTTGCAATGACAAGGCAGGAGTGGGGATCTCTGAATCTCATCAATGGTCCTACTTCCTTCGCCTTCCCGACATCACACCTATATTTCAGGCAGAATTATTAGTGATTATATTAGCATTACGAAAACTCCCCGCAAAAGACCCTTTAGCTTTTATCGTGACCGACTCGCTATCTGTATGCATAGCACTAACTGCACCTTTATATTCAGCAATTCAAAGAACATTTCGTTCGATGGTACCTCCGTACTTGCGAAAAATATGTTTGCTTTGGGTACCGGATAATCATGGGTTGCACTTGAATGAAATGGCCGATTCACTCGCACGAGCATCCCTGAACGGCCCTATCATATCTGTTTTGCCGATATCAGTTTATGTCACCGCGGCTAGGTACAGAAATTTCGCTATATATCAAAATTCTGCAATATCCATGCTAACACCGTGTTCTGAATTCCACCATCTTGGCTTCCCATGGAATATTAATTGGTGTCCTTCAAGGCAATTGGAAGTATATTTTACAAAATTGAGATGTCGTATACCTCCTCTAAATTTTTACTTACACAGGTCTGGTGTCGCTATGTCCTCTCTATGTTTTTTTTTGCAGTGCACCTGAAACTATCGAACATTATTTTCTCTCATGCCGCCACTTTCTAAGACAAAGAAAAATATTAGAATACTCATTTACCAAACTTGGCCTATCGCTAACCTCGACAAGCATTCTTTCTTTTGGGACTACTTCACTGAGATCGAGCCACAGGGATGCTTTTCTAGCAGTTTACAATTTTATTTGAGAAACAAAAAGAGTACCATGCTGATTTTCTACAATTATCCATAGTTTCTATTATTTTATTCCTTTACGTTAAATTATTCTATGAAACTTCTTAACAATAGTTTTATTGGAAGTCTAAATTACAGTTCTATCGTCCCACGCTCCACTATTCAAATCTAGTTTCTCTATACTTCTAACCTTACGGAAAACCGCCTGCTTCTTGGCCAATCCCCCATAGTGGGTACGCGCCACTGTCTGGGACACAAGACAAGACAAGACAATGTTCTCCGCGCCAAAGGATTTATCAGCCACTGGCCGAGGTGGTGCTCAGGCTTCAGCCAGCAGCAATGACTACCGTGTTGTGATACCTCCTCTTCCTACCGGTAAGCTGGTTGTGGACTCCGTTTTCCTGCATGCTGACTTAAGTGGTCAACCGTACAGAGCCCAAGACTTCATAGACGCCCTTCGGAACGTTATTCACCTGAAGGAAATAAGTTCCATCGGTCAATTTCAGATGTCGCACGTGTGGATTGTGACGTGCAAATCATCAATTACAATATCAAGGCTTGTCACGTGCGGATAATTATCCGTAAAAGGTAGACGCTGCCTGGTTATTGACCCCGAGGCCACGGAAGCAAAAATGAAGCTTTTATGGCTTCCTGAGCGGCTACATTCGAGATGCTCTCCAGGCTTACGGGAAAGTGAAGTCCATATCAGCAGAAATCTGGAGCGTATTCTGAAATGGAGCAAATGCGTACCCTAAATCGTGAGGTGGTGTTGACTGTTACCGATGGAGTCGGCGTGAGCGACGTTCCACATCTCCTACACGTTTCTGGAGTGCAGAGCCTTGTATTGATTCCAGGCCGGCCCCCGCTATGTCTCCGCTGTAACAAGGTTGGGCTCATTCGTCGAAACTGCAGAACCCCACGTTGTGAAGCCTGCCGACGCTTTGTCCACACAGATGAAGATTGTTTTGTGACATACGCCGATAAGTTGCGACACAGGACAAGGCCTCCGGAAGAAAGCTTGCAGGAACACATAATGGATGTCACTGAGGTTCTCGACGCAACGGGAGACGTTTCGTTTGCCGCGGATACCAGCTGTGTATGTTAAAGACAATGACATCGCAGAACTGCCCGTGGAAAAGGAAAGTAGCGAAGAGAAAGAAGCGCCCGCTACCACGCAGCCAGTTGCCGCCCAGCCAGCGAATGAGACAGCCGCTGATGACTCATCTGCTACACCGAAGCATCTCAACACGTGCGCTATGCTGGCAGAGGACAGATGAAGTAGCGCGGATACGTCAATTCGGAAGCGCCGTGCGACTAACAGATCAGAATCAAGCGCGGACAGCGAGACGGCTAGTACCACAAGAAAAGCACGTCACCGCAAAACATCGACACAATCAGGAAAGTGCCGGCGATCATGGTCCAGGAGGCCTGGTGAGGGTTCGGAGGGTCCTCACCGTTACCCTTTAGGACCGACCGTATAGAGAATAAAGTCTAAATAGTGGGTAGTCACCAAGGCCCTGTCCCAGCAACTTCCCTTCGCAACTTTGAACGTGCGAGGCCTGAGGTCTTTGCAGAAACGGGCGCAGCTTCGCCGGCTTCTGTCTAGGAAGCGTCGCGACTTCGTCGCCGTGCAGGAGACGAAGATTGAGAGTGATGACGAGACAGAAAGGGCATTGCGACCTTTTCTTTCTGAATATAATGTCTGCGTTTCACACGCTCTTGGTTTATCCGCGGGCTGTTTCCTGTTTCTGAAAAAGAGCCTACTTTATTCAGCACTTAGTTACCATGTAGACACTGAAGGTCGATGTATATGTTGTGATCTTGTGTTGCAGGGTGTGTCATGGCGATTAGTCAACGTCTATGCATTTAATGACGCTGCAAAACGAATTGTCTTATTTGATACTGTGTGTAGTCTAATGGACTGTGATCGTTGCATTGTGTTAATGAGAGATTTCAATTGTGTATGTGATCCGTGCGATCGAAGCGGCATTAACACTCAGCGGGACAGGAGTGGTGAAGTTTTATCTAACCTAATAAAAAATGCAGGGCTCATTGATATAGGAGTGCCGGGACAGGGAGCTCACCCTTATACACGAATTCAAGGTCGCTCTTATGCGCGCCTTGATCAGATTTATGTTTCTTATCACTCCTCTCCCGGGAACCGTCCTACACTACTAGCCTAGTTTCATTCTCTGATCATTGCATGGTTATCGCAAAGATTGGGGAGAAATCTGTAACCAATTTCCGACCACAGTGGGCACTCTGGAAGCTTAACTGTGAGCTCCTAAATGATCATGAATTTCTTAATGGCGTGCGCATGGCCCTAAAAAATTCTCTTTCTACTGACTTGCCGTTATTTGCAGCTTGGGAACTCTTTAAACAAGAGGTTCGTACAGTGGCTATAGAAATTGGATCGCTGAAAGCATTCTGTAGAAAGAATGAAGAAAGAATACCTCTTAAGAGCCTACACAACCTTTGTCAGATGGAATGCAAAATGCAAGGCACTTACATTGTTGACAGAGAAAATCTTAAATGTGAGTTGCAAAAGTATGATGCACTGCGTTACAGAGGTGCGCGAGTTCGATCTCGGAATAGGCGTGCTCTGCAGTCTGAGCAACCAACACGGCAACCTTTGCTTGACGAGCGACGTCACGCTATTTCCAAAGTAATTCCAGAAATATACTCCGAAGGTAGTCTTCTAACGAATACGAATGACAATTTCGAAGTTTGAAACTTTCTACAGTGTGTTGTTTAGTGCTCGGCCCGATGATATGATGCAAAAGTTTTATAGAGTTTTGTGTCTCTTGTAAAACCCTTACAGGATGATGACTGTGCATTCATTAGTGATACCCTTACGATACAAGAAATTGAGCTAGCTATTGATCAGCTGCCTCTGTCGAAAACATCCGGCCTTGATGGACTTTCCTGTGAATTTTACGAAGCTTTCAAATCAATAAACAGTCCCATATTATCGGACATTTTTATTACAAGTTTAGAGGTAGACGCCCTTCCGCAAGCTTTTTGCAAAACCCACACAGTTCTAATTCCAAAAAGCTCAGATAAGGAGAAAGTGCATTCTGTTGAAAGCTACTGACCAATCACATGTCAAACGTGGATTATAAAATTTTTGCAAAAGTTTTATCGAATAGATTGCAATTTGCAATGTCAATTCTCATTGGTTCCCATCAGACGTGTGGAATTAGGGGCCGATCCATTCAAACCAACATACATATCGCCCGTACACTCCTTCAATACTGTTACGGTTCCACTGAACAGCTTGCAATGCTCCAGGTAGACCTTGCTAAAGCTTTTGATCGTGTCAGTGACTCCTATTTATTTACACTTCAGGAGAATGCCAATGTTGGCTCCGTTGTGCTTAAAGGCGCTAAGCTTTGGTATACGTGTTGTACTACTCGTTTAGTTATTAATGGCCAACTCTCTAAACCTGTTTCAATTTGCTCTTCGGTAAAACAAGGATGCCCTATGCCCCCATTACTATTCGCCCTTTATCTGGAACCGCTATGCTTAAGCGTAATTCAGTTGAGTTACATCCATGGCTTCAATATACTGGGTAACGAAGTAAAAGTCTTGGCTTATGCAGATGATTTAGCGTTTTCTGCACAGATAAGTCCAGTGTTGAAAAGGTAGTATCAACAATAGAGGAATTTGGCAGCGTATCAGGAGCACGAATGAACTCCGCAAGAAGCTTAGGCTTATGGTTTGGGTCATGGTGCTATACACCAGAACAGTTTGCAAGCGTTAATTGGACCGGTGTCCCGCCAAAGTATCTCGGCGTGCCGCTAGACGCATATAAATTAAGCGCACACTATTGGAAAGAACAAGTTTCGGCCCTGTAAAGTTACGCCCACACATTCGTTCCACACCGACTTTCTATTTTTGGGAAAACCGAGGCCTGCAATAAGTTCTTGGCAACAAAAATTTACTATGTATTGCAAGTTATACATTGTGCCAGGCTCTACATCCAACGCTTTCACCGAATTTTGCAACCTTCGTATGGTCTTCAACTTTTGAGCCCATGAGGCGAGACAATATTTTCAGGCCCGTTACTGAAGGTGCGCTGGATTTGGTACATCTTTATGTGCGGCAAATAGTGTATGGTTTCTTTTTTTTTTCGCAATACATCGCATCCTATAATTCGGTCATTCATGCAAGTCACAATTGGTAATGTGTTACCTGATTTAATCGTTTATTCGAATTTTTCTTCGTGTTTATGCTTGTGGAGGTTCATGCAAGAAGTTTACTTGGCGGTTCGTTTCCTGACAGTTCGGTTTTCCACTGAATACTTGTACTCTGTGTCGCGTAAAACGTTATACAAAGATCTATTATCCATGCATTTTCCGCCTCCATTTTACCTATCACTATACATTCAACGGCCAGGTCACGATGTTCTAAAGCGAATTCGTAAAATGTATATATCCCCTTGCTGCAAAACATTCTTTTATAAACTTCATAGTGAAACCATACCGGTTAAAGCATGGCTACAGAAAAAGGGTATCTTTGTCTCTTCTGTTAAATGTCGCCTTTCTGACGTGCCAGAGACGACTGAACATTGTTTTATTAGCTGCACCGACGCCATACTATTTAGGGATGTCCTCCAATGGACTTTAAAAAAAGACTTTGACATCAACGCTCATACTGTGCGATACCTGCTGCCGACCGCTGATAATCGTGCACCTTTCGATATCTTTTTTTTTCATCGGAATGCACAGTTTCTGGAAAACGCGAATGATGGACCAATACGCCGAAACGGTTGTACCTACAAGGGTGAATTTCATCCAAATGACACTACACCTAAAGCAGGTTTATGATGGACTTGATACCTAGCAGGAGTGGTACCCCATTTTGGTGAGGTGCCTATCCTTACCACCCTTCTAAAGTTAAACCACATTTCTACCCAGAGCATGAACGATGCCTTTTCTCTAAGTGACTATCATTGTGCTCTCCATTCTCTGACTATGCACAACTGGTGAATAGCGGGTTGTTGCTACTGTAATAAATACCATGAAAGGAAAAAAAAAAGGCGTGGCGTAGCAGTAACGTGCCAGCCTTGGGATCTGTAGGTCGGACGATCGAATCCTGGTCGGAGCGATGTTATTTTTACGTTTTTTATTGCACTAAAACGTTCTTTCTTGCTGTCTGTATTAAAAAAAATATGTACGGTGTCCAGGCACCGCATATTTAACGCGCTAGAGCTGTTTTTCGCACGAGTAGCCAGTGCCTCCCAGAACGCAGCGCCTACCCAGCGCCCCAGCATCCAGCGCGCTTTACCGGGCCCATAATCCGGCACAGTGGGTCCCAGTGGCACTGGGTTTTGCAATAGGGAAACGTGCATGTTATTTGCTTCTAATCAAGAAAAGTCAATAATATTATAAAGTAAACGTTTTATTCATTACAATAAAAGAATTAGCGTGTGCCGCGAAACCTGGCAGTAAGCAACCTTGGGCGTCGCACCAGTCGCACTTTTGAAATCGCGAACATGTGAAATGAGCCCTCTAAAAATCGCATTGCGACGCGTGCGACTGCACCGATTTTCGTCGTTCTAGTCGCAGCATGTGAAACAGCCTTGAGCCGATATTCTTTGCTACGCGTGGAGCGTCGCCTACCTCTGAGCCTTCAGGGGTGATATTGAAATTCCGCAAACTTCTTTTGACACCATGCTTCGTTGTTCTTATGAAAGGCCGATGTACTGATTGTGCGCACGAATATTCCTTCACTGTGTATGCTACCGTAAGAGGCAGCGGCAAAAAGGCATACCAATATTTGCGCGCAACATGCTCAGTCTTTATTTGACTCGAAAGGAAAACAAAGCACTCAACAATAATAGCTATGAGGTCAAACACGATGAAAGAAACGGATACGAATAAAGGAATGTTTTAGGTTCAGAAAATGAGCTGGAAGTCATTCTTCTCGAGAATAGTGCATTACACCAGACAGACCCAGCCCGCAGGCGGGGAAATGGACGAGTGACGCTCCGAACTTCACTTATTATCTCGTCATGTCCGCAGCGGCAGCGATGACAGCGCTCATTCTGGAGGACAGTGAGGTGTATAGTGACTCGGTCAGCGATGTGTTCATTCGCAGCCCGCTCCACTCGCTGAAGATGGCGGACAAACGCCTATCCTCGGATAACTCATGAAGAGGATGCCGTGCCAGCAATACTTTCAATGAGCCCCAGATATTTAAACACGCAGTGCTATATTAGAGCACTGTACCCACCAATGATTGGCTCAGAAGGCAGTGAAGGCACTTTTGTGCCTTTTCAGAACGTCTTGTTTGCGCGAGCGGCTTTAACTCGAGTACTGTACGTGCCCGTCTCTATGCCTTCTTTCTTCCCCTTCTCCTTCCCCCAGCGTAGGGTAGTCAACCAGACTCTTGACTGGTTAACACCCTCTGCGTTCCTTATATTCTTCTCTCTCTTGAGGTTCGGGGATTGGGGCGGCCACTCCAGGACAGTGATGGCGCGCTCTTCGAGCAGTTCTTGCAGAACACGAGCAGCGTGGATCCGCGACCTGTCTTGTTGGAATATATAGCCGCCTTCGTGGAACGCGCCGTCAAGAACGTGCAAAATCAGTATAAAGCCTGTGATTGCCCCGTACCTTTCAATGATGAACTTGCCTACGAGGCGTATCAATTGGCGTCGCACAACGCTTAGTAAAGAGTATCGGCTCCGTTCACGCAGTAACGATGAAGTCAGCGCCCCTGACAGTAGCACAGTTCCCGTCATTGCGACCAGCGTGCGCCGCCGTAGCAGACGACGCTGACTCCGGTCCTCGTGCGCCTGCGCGAGCTGCTGCCACCGCCCGACTCCAGCGCTCGCCGCATCGCCGATGCAATGCACTCCGAGTTTTCCCCTAAAAGTGTGAAACAGCCTGCACACCTCCCAGAAGTGCTTGAGTTTCAAGTGGACAGTAGCAATAGCTGGTCAGCAGTCTGGATAAGCAAGAGACGTTCCGAGCATTGGTGGAAAAATAGGGGGGAGGAATTGATACGACCGGATCCGTCACGGGCATAGTCTGCGGCACAAAGTAGATAGAGAAGTTATGGGGAAAAGAAAATAGATGAATGAGATGCATACAAAAATGCTAAGGCGAAAATAATGTATAGCATAGCTGAGTAACTCAAGCAGGCTATAGTAACTATTTGTCACCACCCCGTTTCAAAGGGGATGTCAATAAGTCATCATCATCATCATTATTACGTTGCAGGAGCTTTCGCTATTTTAATAAGTCGCCTTTGTAATAGTAGCAATTTCAATGCAGATGACCCGGCAAAAAGTGGCTCAAGCGGCCAGTCGCGCAGGAATTTTGCGTGTATTCGCGGGCGTCTTTCACGCTCGGAAAAACACCTTTAGATAGCACAAATTTAGCAACAGAAAGTGTGTCGGGAGTTTTTTATGTTGGTCAACAGTTTTCTCATTGACACTTTTCCTCCAATTATAACAACTCGGTATTTGACTAATTAACTAAGAGAGAGAGAAACAACTTAATTTAGTCGCCTGCAGAACGACACCATGACTAAATGGCGCCGTGACGCGGGCCCTGACGTCTTCTCAGCGGGTGGTATCTACTCAACTCCAGCGCGTGTTACTCCCGCGGTCGGTCGCCCTGAGGGGCAACGTTCCGTCGGTTTCGGTCGGCCTTTGTCTTTCAAGAGCCACCGAGACTTGTTGGACGGCCCAGGTTTGTATTTCACGGTCGTAGCATTCCGCCGCAGCCGCGAGTCACTGGGGAATCGTTGTACTTGTCGAAGCTTTGTCGGCGAACTTGGTGCAATCGCATAGGATGTGCGTCAGGGTGGCCCTCTCCCGCTGGCACACGCGGCACACATCACTCACATATAATTTCGGGTACAGATGATTAATTACCCTGGGGTGGGTAAGGAACCAGTTTGCAATTGTCTGAACAGCACCGCCTCCGCTCGGCTCAGCCCCGGGTGCGGGGCTGAGAAAGTCCTTCGAGTCAGGCGGTGCAACTGTGTAAGTTCGTTGAACGTCGTCATGCGGCCCTTGGCACTACACCACGTTGGACGGTCGG
This sequence comes from Dermacentor albipictus, assembly GCF_038994185.2. Taxonomy (NCBI): domain Eukaryota; kingdom Metazoa; phylum Arthropoda; class Arachnida; order Ixodida; family Ixodidae; genus Dermacentor; species Dermacentor albipictus. Next base: position 8,085,585 of record NW_027225571.1, on the reverse strand, counting down.
TTGCAGCGACGCGGTTGGTTAGCGCTCGCGCCACTGCGTGTGCAGTCTCGTTGTGGTTATCGTGCTTCTCCGACGCATCGTTGCCCGTGTAAGCCGGGAACCACTTGATTCTAACATACCTATTGTCTCGTTGCAGGTCAGCCGAGCACAGAACGCGAACAGCCTCACCACACACTTTGCCCTTGGCATAATTCTGCACTGCACTTCGCGAATCACAGAACACCTTATGGTACCCGGGGTCGGCAACAGCCAGGGCAATGGCCACCTCCTCCACTTGACACGCCTCGCGGACCCGTAAGCTCGCCGCTGCCCTCGTCACGCCAGACGACGCCTCGATTATGGTAGCTACGAACGTCGCGCTGTGTCCCTGGTATTCTGCCGCATCTACGAACCTTGCGTGCTCGTCCTTGGCGTGAAAGTCGATGAGGGCCTTGGCCCTCGCCTCTCTTCTCTCCTTGTTAAACTCCGGGTTCATGTTTCTCGGGATGAGGTCTACCAGAATCCGGCGCCGGTTCCCGTCTGGGACAGAAACGTCGCTGCTCACCTTTTTCGCTCCGGGCGTGAAGCCCAAGTATTGAAGCATGCGCTTGCCGGCTTCGGTCATAGAGAGCCGCTCCAGCTGGGCGGTCCATTGCGCTTCCGCAATTTCTTCGAGGGTATTGTGTACCCCCAGGCTCAGAAGCTTGTTGGTGTTCGTACACTCGAATAATCCGAGTGCCGCCTTGTAAACTCGGCGTACCAGGGCGTTGATCTTATTTTTTTCACACTGCATCCAGTTGTGGATGGCTGCAACGTAGGCGACGTGGCTGATTACGAAGGAGTGCACAAGCAATCAAGCTTTCCTCCTTCATCCCGGCCTTGCGGTTGGCGACCCGTTTGATGAGACGTATTTCGTTGGTAATCTTGGCTGTAACGCGGGAAATGGTCTCGCCGTTGCCCCTTCGCTTGTCTGTAATCATACCGAGCACCCGGATTTTGTCGACTTCCGGGATCACTTGGCCGTTCCTTGTCATGATCTTGATGGCCTGGTAATCCCTTGGTTCGCTCTTGTTACGTCTGACGTACTTCGGTGGTAACACCAGCGGTTCTGACTTGCTTGGTGAGCAGATAAAACCGGAACCGTTCAGCTGGTCTTCGATATCGTCGACGGCTTCATGCAGTGTGCTCTCAATGTGACCATGACTGCCTCGCGGAGCCCACAGTGTGATGTAATCAGCGTAGATGGTGTGCCGGACGCCCTCGACGCGAGAGAGTCGCTTGGCCACCCCGATCATAACGAGGTTAAATAAAAACGGCGAGATGACCGAGCCCTGGGGAGTCCTGACTCTGCCGAGCCTCTTCTCTTGGAGCCGTAAATCACTGGCGCAGAGCTCGGTAGTCCACCCCGTTAGAAAGTCCTTGATGTAATTGTACGTTCCTGCGCCCATGTTGCGTCTGGACACCTGGGCTAGGATCGCAGAGTGCTTAACCTTGTCGAAGGTGATCTGCAGGTCGAGCCCCAGAATGGCCTCGTTGTCTTTCGTTAGGGTGTGAGCGTCAATGATACCATTCTTCAACAGAATCATCGCGTCTTGGGTGCCGAGGGAACGCCGAAACCCGATGATCGTGGTGGGGTATAGTCCCGGCTCCTCCAGGTAATCCTGCCACCTACACATGTAGATGTGCTCCAACACCTTGCCCACGCAGGACGTGAGCGAAATGGGTCGGAGGTTGTCCATGTTCGGCGGCTTGCCTGGTTTGGAGATGAGGATGGTCTTGACAGTCTTCCACTGCTGGGGCAGTGACCCCGCCCTCCAGCACTTGTTGTAATAACCTGTAAGGTTTTCGATGGCCACATCGCTGAGGTTCTTGAGCACTCTGTTCGAGATGTGATCCGGGCCTGCTGCCGACTTCCCGTTTAGTTTGTGCAGGCCCGCTCGCATCTCCTCGACGCTGATGTCGCAGTCGAGCTTCTCGTTGGCCTGACCGCCGCACTCGGGATGCCTTTCCGTGAGTGTAACCGGGAGGTACTTCCAGTCTATGCGTCTGATTACTTCGGGTTCTCCGTTTTCCTTGACTGCTCTGGGAATGATCTTTGCGAGGCGGTCGCGTTGATGGGATTTTGTTTTAGTCTCACCGAGCAGATGCCGCATCAAGTTCCAGGTCTTGCCGCAATACCTCTGCCCGTTCGCAGCGCTACAGATTTCGCTCCACTGTTGCGTGCAGAGCAGCCGACAATAGACTTCGATGGCGCGATTCAGCTCCGTCACCTTTTTCATTAGGCGCCGATTTAGTCGTTGCTTCTTCCACCTGTTTACGATAGATTGCTTTGCTTCGATTAAGTGCGTGAGGCGGCTGTCAACCTTGTCGACCTGCTCATCCGTTTCTATGATTTTGGCCGCCTCCTTCATCATCCCCGCGATGTGGGCTGACCATTCTACTATGTTCTCGATTTCCTCCATTTCCGTTGGTAACAGACTACGCAAGGCATCCCAATCCATAAAATTAAGTTTTCGGGTGTCCTCCGAGGCCTATGACCTCCTCCGGTATGATGACCTCTACGATGTAGTGGTCGCTGCCGAGCTCAGACCCCGTGCTGCTCCAGGAGATATTTCCCTTCTCGTCGTTCTTCACGAACGTGAGGTCCGGCGTCGTATCCCTGGACATAGAGTTCCCAATCATTGTAGGATCAGTCGGGTCTGTGATGAGGGTGAAGCCCAGGTCTATTGTGTCTTGGAACAGGTCTCGCCCCTTGGCCAATTGCTTGTTATATCCCCATGCCGGGTGCGCCGCGTTGAAGACCCCGTAGGCGACGAGCCTGTGAGTCCCCACCACGGTGCTGGCTCTGTGAAGGAGCGTCTTGAATTTTTGCTTCCAGTGTGTAGGGCTACTGTAGACGTTAAGCATAAAAGTGCTGTTTTTTGTTTCTTGCCCGTAACGACCTCTATGAGAGTGAATTCAATTTTACGGTTGTGCAACTCGTGCTTAATGATGGTGAGCCCCTTGCGAACCAATGTGCATATCCCTCTACCGCCGCTGACCTTGGGAGACTTGGCGCATACCCGATAACCGGGTAGCGATACTGCATCAGTGCGAGTCTCTTGCATCATGATTATATCGGGCTTGCGTGCTACTTCTGTTATGTGTTGCTGCAAGGCTGCCCTCTTGCTAGCGAAACCATTACAGTTCCAGTGCCAGGTCACGAGACCCCTCACTGCTGTAGTTGTTGCTGATGCTGGAGCGACCATGATTGTTGCTGATTGTACTACTGCGTTATTTGCTGTATTGCGTTCGTTGACTGCTGACACGTCCTCTCGAAGGCTGCGAACCTGTGGTTAATCATCTTGGTGAAGGTTGTTTTACTATAATCTTCGAGCTCGTCGAGGTGTTCCTCGATTTGGTCGACCTTGTCTTTCAGGTTGTCCACCCGGTTATTCAGGTTGCGCTCCTTCATGTTCTCGATCGCTCCTCTCTTGGGTGCCGGTTCCTTCTCAGCGGATGGTGATGGTACAGCGCTGCTGATGCTGCGTGTGGGTTCACATGATGCTGCTTGGGGCGTTTCGTTATTGGTGGAACGGGTCGTCAGAAGCGTCTTGATTTCCGCGATCTCGTTTGCCATCTTGCTAATAGTGGCCTCTTGCCTACTGACTTTCGTCTCGAGCTCGTTGTTTTTGCGCCGGAGTGCCTCGCTGGCTTCCTTCAACGTCCTCATCGCCTCGTCTTCCCTCGTCTTGCTGTTGTTATTGCCATCGACGGTCTTGGTGCTGCTAATGGTGTTGGTCGTTGCGGCGGTATTGGAGGTGGTAGTGGTGGTACCCCCCTGTGCTTTCTTGGCACCGTGCCTTGCTGCATCGGCCCAGCTCATGCGGTCATGTGACTGTGATCACTTACGGCTAAGGCTACGCTGTCTACTCTCGGTGGCCCTGCGCTTCGAGACGGACCGTGACGCGCGGCGACCAGCTGGGCCGGCAGGTGTTGCGGTTGCTGACATCAGCGATGGAAATTCCTCAGCTATGAGAGACACTCGTTGTTGCTGCTGCGCTTGTTATTCGGCCATCTTGCGGTCCCATTGCCTCTTTGTAACCACGCATGGGACCTTGTACCTATTCTTGCAAACCTTGTTACCGGTCAGATGTGGCCCTCCACACAATCTGCAAGTGGGGGTACATCTATGGTCCTCCTTGGGGTCAACGCCCCACAAGCAAAGCTAGCCCTCTCTTGAGGGTTTGGACACACGTCGCGGCGGTAGCCTTTCCGCACGTTTGGCAGTGCTTACATACATCGAATTGCTTTCGATATAGGCTGCACTTGGTGAGAACGGGACCATAGCACTTGTAATTCGTGACCTTCAGGCCCTTGAAAGCCACGATGACTGTGGTCGAGCTACCAATCCTCTTCGCGCCAAGTGCCAAGGGACTTCTCGAGTTAACTAAGACTAATTTTCTAATTAGGCGGGCTGCAAAACACCATGCGAGTATATCCTAGCGTCGGCAAGCAACATTGCCCCGGTTCGCTCCAGCTACGTTGCAATTGATATTTCTTAAGGTCTGGCTCAAATCACCTGAACCGCCCGTTACACAGCGTTCACTACTTTAAGTAGACGAATCAGCAATGAAGTCCAAGTGTGTATATTCTGTTGGTACGTCCGAAAGTGCTTTTAAACGCGTGCTGCGGAACGACGACGTCATATGCGACACCGCAACTAGCGCTACCGCTATTTAGGTTTATATTGAATGTGGTTTTGCCAGAGGTACGAATTGCTTAATATATTGCTGAATTGCCTAATTAAATTTTTGAAGCTTAAATTGAGGACCATGCAACGAGCTACGGAAAGAAGAATGAAGGGTGTAACCTTAAGGGTTAAGAAGAGAGCAGATTGAGTGAGAGAACAAACGCGAATTAATGACATCTTAGTTGAAATCAAGAAAAAGAAATGGACATGGGCAAGGCATGTAATCAGGTGGTAAAATAACCGATGGTCATTAAGGGTTGCGGACGGGATTCCAAGAGAAGGGAAGCGTAGCAGGGGGCGGCAGAAGGTTAGCTGGGCGGATGAGATTAAGAAGTTTGTCACAACATGGCCACAATTAGCACATGACCGAGGTAGTGGGAGAAGTATGGGAGAGGCTTTGCCCTGCAGTGGGTGTAGCCAGGCTGATGATGATGATGATGATGATGATGATGATGATGATGAATTAAGCAGTCTCCCGAAGACGCGCCCAGAAAGAATTGTTTAGTGCAACAAAGCAAACGGTGCGACAATGTTCACTCGTGCATGTTCACGCGAGTGCCTTCAAGAACAGTCAGCGGAGGTGACTCTGCGGAGAAGAGCTGCGCTTCTCTACGTTCGTTAATTTACGATTCTGTTAATTTAGGCAATCCAAGTTCGAATTCGACGTCTTCGTAATTGTGAAATGCTTTTTTAACATTTTATTTGCACCATTCACTTAGAGGCTCTGTAGCCAAGCGCAATTGGTGCATTGCTCTATTTGCGATAGGCACACGCTGTCATAGTGTCGTGTACCTGCCGTGGCTGCTTAGCAGCTTTGGCGTCGTGGTGCCAAGCACGAGGTTGCCGAATCAAATCGAGGCTACGGAGGCCGCATTGCGATGGTAGCGAAATGCAAAAACGTCCAGGGGGGTACCATGCATTGGGTGCAAGTTAAAGAATCCCACGTGTTCTAAAACAATCCGCAGTCGGCGTGCCTCACAATCAGATCGGGGTTTTGGCACGGAATACCCCAGAATTTAATTTCTTATTAATCGCGTCAAAGCGTGCCGCACGATATGCGTCTTTCTTGCTGTGAAAGCGCGCATCATCGCTGTAGAAGCAGAGGCGGTAGTTATGGCAGCAATGATGAGCACGCTAACCGGCACGGGCTGCGCTGCAACAGGCAGACTGCACCACAACACACACACAGTAAGCGCGGACACGAGGTAAATATGTATTTCTGGTGCAGCGTTCTTGTGCCCAACTAATCCAAACGTGATACGTTGCTGAACCAATGAGAAACGTCGGAGGTACTTCCATTAATACACTCCCGGATCCTTATATTTGTGAAGAAAGTTTGAGGCAGGCGTCGGTCGTGCCTTTAACCACAGCCATTAAATACGCAAGGTCGCAATTACCGAGATCATATTGTAGAAAGTGGGGTGACAAAATCAGTGGTCACATGGACGAGGTGCAGTTATGAAGTGACGCAGAAAATCAAACTCCTGCTTTTAAAGCTATAGGTGGCTGGCTCACACAAGGCGGCGTAGTCTCGAAAGCTTCGGCAATTTCACGGGTGCGCTGATCCATGTGCCTTTTAAGTGTGGAAGTGTTCCTGAAATGTGGCGTGCAGAACACATTGAGCGACAATGACTTGGTAAATGAGAGCTGGATGTACCTCTTAGCGAACGGCAATGTTCTCAAACGCATAATGATACAACGTCCAGTTTGGCCCTATGTAAGGCTGCTGTAAGATGGTCATTTCATGCAGTTTCCTACAGGGAACCGTCGCTAATATACTTTTTTTACGGGTAGGAGGCATCACTAAAAGGCATCAACAACAACGACGACGACTACGACAAAAACAACAGCAAAAACAATTTTGTTGTAGGCCTTATACACGAGTGGATAAAAAATGTCCGAGGAAAGCCATAAATTTGGTCCTGGCGCCCGAAGTCCCTTTTCTATGCCTGTGACGTGCTCCTGTGTGTACAGCGCCTGCTGATGCATTCGTTTTGTTCTTTCTTTTCCTTTTTTAACGTGATTGGCACGCTTTAGGAACTTCAGCCTCCTTGCCGTATGTTTGTCTCTCTGTCCATATTCAACCACTTTCTTGCTAGCTTGAGTCTAGCTCTAGCTAGTGCTACCTGGAGAGCGCGCGCCGGTTTCTTCAGTCAAAATTGCTTTTGATTGTCTGTCTGCCTCGGATTGCGGGCAGCGCGGCCAAGACCTAATGTCTCCATTTTGGGTAGTAGGTCACGATCAGTGGACTGAGCCTTCGACTTTGGGAGCATGGCATCTCGAGTCACCTGTCGTTTCCCCACAATGGTGAAACGAACTTCTTTAGCTTGCAAGCGGAGCTTCCGGTCCATTTCTCGATCTGCTTGGCTTCTCGCTCTGTCGGCTTGCCGGTGTAATGTCCCATTGGACGTCGTAGGATCCGGTATTCCGGTGCGGTGGGCGGCCACGTCGTCTTTTTCCCTATTACTGTCACCTTCTTGGTCCTCCTTGCCATTCTTGCTGTTAGGGAGTAGTTCCGGGCGGCCTGTGCGGTAGCGCATCCAAGGAGCACTAGGAGGATCGATGACCGGAAAGCGAACATTTCCGAAGCGCCGGGATGCACTGTTCAGGCCATCTGCAATCGCACGGCCGCAGACAAAGCTGCTGATTCCTCCTTTTCGAGGAGGAGGACGGAGCTGCTTGTACGCTGAACCACCATTCCTGAAGGCTTGAGCTGCTCTCTCCTGAACATTGGTTCCTCCTGATGATGACGTTGAGTCTTCTGGCTTTTTCAAACCTCCGAACTCACAGCCGTGAGCAGACGGTTTGCGTTCCTCGTTTTGACGTGGCTGTGAGTCTTTGCGTGCCGTGCTTGTGGAAGGCTCACTTATGCACGACGTTGTTGCATTCTTGAGCTGGCTGTTCCCTTCTGAAACGTCTTGGGGCCCTGGGTCTTTCTTTGGTGGCATTGCCTCGAGCTGTGCTGCCGACTCAAGAACTGATGACCTCCTTACTAAGGGCGACGACGACAAAGCGTTGGTACTGTCCTTCTCGCGCTGGTACTAATGAACGATCGTTGAAGGCCACAGCAGAGACAAAATGCTTTGCTTACTGAGGATGGCTTGTCTTTTGTCTTGTGTCCCAGACAGTGGTGCATACCCACTATGGAGGATTGGCCAAAAAGCAGGCGGTTTTTCGTATGCTTAGAAGTAAAGCCCAACTAGATTTAAATTGTGCAGCGTGAGACTAGAACTGTAATTTAGACGTGTGACGAAAATATTGTTAAGAATTTTGATAAAATAAGTTAACGTAAATAAATAAAATAATAGAAAATATTGATAATTTTAGAAAGTCAGCAAGGTACTCTTTTTGTATCCTTAAAAAATTGTAAATTGCGAGAAAAGTGTCACGATCCACCCCGGGTCATGAACAAGGGAGGTATTGTGGCAGCCTCCGTAAGACGGACGCTCCGCAGCGTGGTGGTGCTGAACGATGACTGACCGGCGAGCAGCCGTGCTCGTCGGTGTTTATTGTGGTGCGGTGACCAATGTTGCCTGCCGAGCTTTAGCAGGCCACCGAGCTTGGCGGGCGAACCAAGATTATGTCCGAGGGGGCGTCACAAAAAGCATCCCTGTGGATGGATCCCAGTGAGGTCGCACCAAAAGAAAGAATGGTTTGTGAGGTTAGCGATAGATCAAGTTCGGTGAATATATGTACTAATAATTTTCTGTGTCTTATAAAGTGGCGGCAGGAGAGAAAATGATGTTCAATAGTTTCAGGTGCACTGAAAAAAGAACATAAAGGGGACATAGCGAGACCATACCTGTGTAAGTAAATATTTAGAGAAGGTATACGGCATCTGAATTTTGTAAAAGAAACTTCCAATTGTCTTGAAGGACACCAATCATTATTCTATGGGAAGCCAAGATGGGGGAAATCAGGAGACGGTGTTAGTATGGATGTTGCAGAGTTTTGAGATATAGCAAAATTTCTGTACCTAGCCGCAGTGACATAAGCTGATGTCGGCAAAACAGATATGATAGGGCCGTTGAGGGATGCTCGTGCGAATGAGTCGGCCATTTCATTCAAGTGTAACCCATGATGTCCCGGTGCCCAAAGCAAACATACTTTCCGTAAGTACAGAGATAACATCAAACGAAATGTTCTTTGAATTCTTGTATCTAAACATGCAGTTAGTGCTGCACATACAGATAGTCAGTCGGTCACAATAACAGCTAATGGGTCCTTTTGGGGGAGTTTTCGTAACGCTAATATAATCGCGAATAATTCTGCTTGAAATATAGGTGTGAAATCGGGAAGGCGAAGAGAGTAAGACCATTGTAGAGATTCAGAGATGATCCCCACTCCTGCCTTCTCATTGCACACAGAAGCGTCAGTGGCTATTACATGTTCAGTGGTTAGTTGGTGTAGGTGGTCGTGTAAGATATTAATTAAATCTCGCCTTGGTAACACTTTAGCATGATTCGGAAATATATCCTCCAACTCAATTTTGAGGTCTGTTAAGTCATTATTTGAATGTCAAACTTGGCGTATGGACGCATCCAATATTGTTGTAACTGTGCTTGCACAAATAATATCTGAGGACTGTGGAATCTTGACCACGATACCTGAAAAAACTCAAATGGTTCATTGATAAAAGCATATTGCGTACGTCTTTTTGAAAACTCATAAATTTTTAAAAATGTCTGAACCGTAAGCATGCGGAATCTGCAATCTAGGGTGTGTATATGAGCTTCCTGATATAAAACAGCGTTGGCAACAAATCTAGGAAGCACGAGGCATGACCGTAGAGCTTCTCTTTCTAAAAGTATGAGAGGTTTAATTTTGTAGGTGGGGCCACCGGAAAATATTACGCAACAAAATTCTAATATGGGCCGAACATACATTTTATAAATAATCAGTAAGGTATCCCTGCGTAGTCCAGAGCGGCGGTGGCTGAGCCGGCGAAGCATAGCTACGGCTCGTTCTGCCTTTGTTTTAATATGTTCAATGTGACTGCGCCAGGTGAGTTTGCCATCGTAAATAACACCAAGGTTCCTGACTTCGTCAACTTGAGGAATGATTTCCTGTCGTTATTGCAAAGATATATGCACTTGTGCACTTAATGGGAATACTAAGACCGCACTTTTGCTAATATTTAATGACATACTTAATCTCTCTAGCCATGTCTCCAGCATTCCTAAGTAATTTCGCAACGACTGTTGTAGAGAATGTAAATTGCTTGCGGAGGAAAAAAATGCGATATCGTCCGCATAAATATAAACATGTACTTCCGGAGACAAAGGAATGGTACTTAGCAAAATGTTACATAATATAGGGGAAAGAACGGAACCCTGTGGTACACCTCTTGTCTGCTTGTGTTTAGACGTCAAAATACCGTGTTGGTAACAATAAAATCTCTATCCCTTATAAGTTCACAGATCCAAGCGGTTATATGTTTTGGGAAATTCGTAGAGTGAAGCTTATCGAATAGAATGCAATGTTCTACAGAGTCGTATGCTTTTGCTAAATCTAGCGTCACCAAAGCTGCATACTCTCGTTTGCGGCGAGCAAGTTTAACGAGGCTCTCTAAATCTACATGGGCGCACCATATGGAGTGGCACGGACGAAATTTAATCTGACAAGGACTGAGATGGCTATCATCCTGCATGAAATTTGTTATACGGCCGTGAAGAGCCCTTTCTATTAATTAGACCACATTTGAGGTTAGAGAAATTGGTCTTATGTTTTCTAAGTCAAGTCCGGATGATTTTTTCTTTAATAGTGGGATAATTTTAGCTACTCTCCACTCTCTTGGAACGCATGAGTTCTTGAGAGATAAATTTATTATATTTAGTAGGTCCTGAGGCACATAATTAAATAAAACTTTTAGCACTCCTGTTGTAATTTCATCTGGACCAGTGGCTGACGCCGGCAAGGAATTAATAATGCCTTCAAGCTCTGTCGCTGTTACTGTTACAAAGTTGTCTACCAAGGGAGGTTTCTTTGGTCCTATTGGAAATTTATGTGTGAAACGTCGCGCAAGACCTTCAGCAATTTTCTCAAGTGATTCTGATAATTCTTTTCTTCATAGAACGACAGATTCGACGTTCATGGGGGCCGGTATAGCTTTGCGAGATCGAAGAAATTTAAACAGGGCTTTTTTATTCCTAGACTTCGAAAGGTATGTGTAGTGCCTGGAATCGTAATCCTCCTTAGCTTTTGAGACTGTTCGTTTAAATGTGGTAGCTATATATGTATAATCAGCCCAATTAACAGGACTCTGGGTGTATAAACCCCCGCAGGGGCGTCTGCGTCAGCAGACGTTTGGTGTGTTGCGACGCCACGTACCCGAGCAAACGAGGGTTGGACCCTCCCGCGTGTAGCCGTGCGTGGCTTAGCCGTGTCTGGGGAAAAGGGGATCCTGGGGGTTGAGCCAATGCTGGGTGTTTGGACCCTTAAGGCCCCCCGGCGGAGGCAACACCCCTCTTCGGCCTCGGCTTCACATAGACGGCACCTCCAGGCTGACCCACCTGGAGGAAATCGGCAGTCACCTTTTCCTGTCCTTCTCTTCAATCTTCGTCTTTTTCTCTCACTTTCAATCTTTACTGTCTTCTCTTCGCTTCTTATTACTTCCAGACTTCCCGGTGGCGAGGGTTAACCTGGTGTAGTTATCCAACCTTGGGTATCGTATATTAGGTTATAGCGGCGATGCATGGCTGGCGTCTGCAGGTATTTTCCCGACCTTGTAGCATCCCCTTGTTGGGCTCGGTTGTGGGTGGCCACCATCGCCGCCGAATTTTAAAATTTTTTATCGCTGAAGCTTTTCCCCTATTACCTGATCGCTCCCTGAAGAGGGGGCGCACCGATGAACCTTTCAGCTTTTTTATGCAACCAAAAGAGTCCTTCCCGAAATACCACGTCGTTCACATTCAACACGAAACTAAGAGTGTCCGTATGATATCACCTTTTCTTGTAGCGAAATCCCTCACTGAAGCAATAGGCCCAGGGTATAAAGTAACAAAGATGGGAAGCGGTGATCTTCTTCTCGAAGTCCGCGACAAGCCACAGTACGACAGACTCTCAAAACTTGTAGCGTTTGGGGACATTCCCGTCTCAGTAGGCCCACACAGGACAATGAATACAGTGCGCGGGGTCATCTCGGAAGATGACCTACTGGAACTTAGTGAAAGTGAATTACTAGAAGGATGGCAAGAATAGAACGTTGTCAAGGTGCAAAGGATTAAAATAAGAAGAGATGACAAAGAAATACCAACTAGGCACATTATCATAACTTTTGGAACCAGCATTCTTCCTGAATCAATCGAGACCGGTTACTGCAAGCTACGTGTCAGGCGATACATTCCAAACCCCCGTCGATGTTTTAAGTGTCAACGTTTTGGGCACGGGTCCCAAACCTGCAGAGGGCGTGCTACTTGTGCCAAGTGTAGCTCCGTCGAACACTCTTCTGACGTTTGCAGTTCAGCAACCCACTGTGCCAACTGTGAAGGAGACCACCCTGCTTACTCGCGATCCTGCCTTTCGTGGAAAAAAGAAAAACAAATAATCGAACTCAAGTTAAAACTAAATCTGACTTTCCCAGAGGCCCGCAAACGTTTCCATTCCAACAATCAGAGCAGTCCTTCTTACACCGAGGTGGCACGCCGGGGGGCAGCGCCACATCGTTCGGCGGCCGCCCAAGTCACTCGGAGAGTGACGGCGGTCACACCATCCGCACCCCTGACTGGAACAGCCAACGCTGTTCCGTCACCAGCAAATGAGGGCCAGCAGGCCTCCGGGCCTGTTGTACCCAGGGCCACTGCTCGTACAGAGCGGCCCACCACTCTCGCGAAAGTGCTTGCTCCGCTGGCAGTATCCACCGCCTCAGACGAGGTGATGGATACAAGCACCAACCCGGCGTCTCAGACGCCCAAGGGACGGCGCAGCTCCCTCAAGCGCACCGGGAAGAAAGAGAGAGCTCGTATTAAGGGGCCTTAAAAGGCCTCGTGAGCTTATATAATCTAAATTTCTTAGACACTGTTACGTTTCGCCTACGACGCGCGATATGGCCGGCGCGGATGCAACGGACGTCGGGGCTTCGTTCAAAGCGGCGGACATATTGGCCCGTTCGGAGCGGCCGCGACGCATCCCCGCCGAGCGCGTCCCGGCATGTTCAGTGCCACGTGTCTTTGTGTGTGCGTGTGTGTGTGTGTGCCCACGCTTGTCAAAGCGCGGCAGCCGGGGAGAGGAGCTCCCCCAGTGTGAAGCGAGGAGGTCTGACCGGCGCCGGCCCGGCTGATGCGTCACCTCCTTGTCCCAACGTGTCTCTCAGTCCGTCCGTCGCCGCTGTCACGTGGTATCGTCCCGTGACCTTCCTTCTTGCCCGCGACGCCAAGAGTATAAGAGCAGCTGCCCCCGGACGCCAGGAGAGAGGCTCCGATTTCTTCTGTTGAGTAACGTGCTCTCCCGTCTCTCTACTTCGGTCGACCTGACCGCCCGCTCTTTGCGATGCTAGAATAAACAAGTTGTTCTGTTAGCAGTCGCCTCATGCTTTGCTGGGACCTTCGGATGCTTCCAGTGTGCCCCAGGCCGCCAGGCCAACGCTACCCTTGGGGCTTGCGACCCATTTGCAACAACGGGCGCCAACGGTCCGATTGCAACAACGGGTGTCAGCACTGAGGTTCCAACAGCTGGTGGCAGCGCTGAGATTCCAACAGCCGGTGCCATCGGTGTGGATCAAATAGCTGGTTGCCAGCGGTGAGATCGCGACAACGGAGGCCAGCAGCGAAGATATGCGGCTGACTGTATGCTGAGCAGCACAACGATCATCCGGGAGCAGTGCAACGAGCCCTGTGTGATGACTGGTTGCCTGCAGCGGAACGACTGCGCTGAATTCTTGGCTGCGAGGTTTGGTGAGTGCGGGACTTTCTTCTTCTGAGTTTTGCCAGGCTTTTGTTAGTGCCAGAAACAGAGCTGGTAATTGTGGTTGTCGTTGCTGCCGGGTTAGTTTGCGGCAAGACAATAGTAGGCAGTAGAGAAAGCAGCATTCAGAGCAGCCATGGATTTGAAGTCGTTGCGCAAACCGAAATTGTTGGAGCTTGCAAGAGAGTTGAGTCTGGATGTCTCAGACAAACTCAGAAAACCAGAACTGCTAAGGGCTATTCTTGAGTTAGGAGCTGAGGATGACGAGCTGTCGGAATGCCTTGAGACCATTGAGGAGAGGGAGACGGCAAAAAGACAGGAGCACGAACTTAGAGAACGAAAAGAGATAGATGAGCGTGAACGTAAAGAAGAGATAGAACGAGAGCAACAAGAGAAAGAAAGAGAGCGCGACCGTCAACACGCTTTGGAAATGAAGCGTCTCGAGTTAGAGATGGAACGCGCTCGTAATGGAAGTCAGGCACACGGTGCAGGAGAACGAGTATTGTTCAAAATGACTGACCTAATGCGGCCGTTCAAGCTTGGAGAGGACATTGGTTTGTTCCTGGTTAACTTTGAGCGAACGTGCGAGAAGCAGGGGTTCTCTCGGGAAACGTGGCCACAGCGCTTGCTCACTTTGTTACCCGGCGAGGCGGCCGACGTAGTCGCTCGCTTGGAGAGAGAGGAGGCAGAGGATTTCGACAAAGTGAAATCGAGTCTGCTAAAAAAGTACAGGCTGTCAGCGGAGGCGTTCCGTCGGAAGTTTCGGGAAAATGAAAAAGGTAAAACTGAGTCATATACAGAGTTTGCCTACAGGCTTATGTCAAACATGCAAGAGTGGCTCAAAGAAGAGAAAGCGTTTGGTGACCACGAGAAAGTTCTGCAGTGTTTCGGGCTAGAACAGTTTTATAGTCGGTTACCTGAGAACGTGCGCTACTGGGTCTTGGATAGGCCAGACGTTAGTACGGTGGCTAGAGCCGCTGAGCTAGCCGAAGAGTTTGTGACGCGTCGGGCTCGCGGAGCTAAGGACGGTCAAAAGGGTGAATTTGGCTCCAAGTTTGAGAGGCCGAAGTTCACGCCCATGAGAGCAAAGGGGGACACACGTAGTGCGGACGCGAGTGAAAGCAGTCCGACCGAACGTAAGGAGACGGCGGCAGCCGAAGCCGAACGCAGAAAGCGGTTCGAGGCGAGGCAAGCGCGCGTGTGTTATACGTGCCAGAAGCCGGGTCACTTTTCGGCGCAGTGTCCGGAAACAAAAACAAAAGTCGTGTTTTTGTCATTATGCAGCACTGACGAGAACATGAAGCTTCTCGAGCCTTACATGCGAGACCTCCTCGTGAACGGGAAAGAGTGCCGAGTGCTTCGCGATTCCGCAGCTACGATGGATGTAGTTCACCCCTCTTACGTAGAACCCGATATGTTCACGGGCGAGTGCGCATGGATTAAGCAAGCCGTGGAAGCTCATAGCGTGTGTCTGCCCGTAGCAAAAGTGCTTATTGAAGGACCTTTCGGAGCACTTGAGACGGAGGCGGCGGTGTCATCTATGCTGCCCCCCCAGTACCCGTACCTATTTTCGAACAGGTCCGATCACCTCCTGCGCGAGAAGGGGCTTTTGTTTGGTGAGGCTAGCGTTCAGGCCTTAACCAGATCGAAGGTTCGGGAGCTCGCTGCAAAGGCGGTAGTTGCGGGGCCGACGTTGTCGAACGATGAGAAAGGGTCAGAGGAGCAGCAAGCTGATATTCAGAGCACGCCCGAACTGAATGAAATTGAGCCTGTAGCGTTAAAGACACCAGATACTGGAGAGGAAATGCCCTACACGGGAAAGTTAGAAGAGCTATCTGAAGATTTGCTCATCGCGCCTACGTCAGACGGACTTAATAGGTTGCTAAAAGTCAGCCGGTCGGCTTTGATAGCCGAGCAAAAGAAGGATGGCAGCCTAGAAAACATACGCTGCATTGTCAAGGAAGGTATCACCAAGAAAAATGCTCGCTTTGTGGAAAGAGGTGGGGTCCTGTACCGGAAGTATGTAGACCGCAGGGGAGTGGAGTTCGATCAGCTGATCGTGCCTCAGTGCTACCGTCAGGATCTGTTGCGCTTGTCTCATGGGGGTTCGTGGTCCGGACACCTAGGAGTTAAGAAAACTAAGGACCGTCTCTTGCAAGAGTACTATTGGCCAGGGTGTTTTCGGGACGCAGACCACTTTGTCAAGACATGCGACACCTGTCAGCGGGTGGGCAAACCAGGGGACAAATCGAGGGCGCCGTTGAAGTTGGTACCTATCATTACGGAGCCTTTTAGACGGCTCGTTATTGATACAGTGGGACCTCTGCCGGTAACAGCCACGGGGTACAGACACATTTTGACTGTGATCTGCCCAGCGACAATGTTCCCTGAAGCAGTGCCGCTTAAAGAACTCAGCTCAGTTGAGATAGTCAATGCACTGCTGTCCATATTTGCGCGAGTTGGTTTTCCTGCGGAAATCCAATCAGATCAGGGCACAGTGTTTACTAGCGCTTTGACGACAGCCTTTCTCGAAAGGTGCGGGGTAAAGCTGTTACACAGCTCAGTGCACCACCCGCAGTCGAATTCCGTTGAGAAGCTCCACTCCGTCATGAAGCGCGTGTTGAGAGCATTGTGTTTTGAACATCAAACTGACTGGGAGCTGTGTCTGCCTGGGGTGATGTTTGCATTACGGACCGCGCCGCATGCGGCTACGGGGTTTTCGCCAGCTGAGCTGGTGTACGGTCGCTCGCTGCGGTCTCCGCTTCGCATGCTTCGAGAATCGTGGGAAGGCAGGGGCG
The DNA here is from genome assembly GCF_038994185.2 of Dermacentor albipictus. NCBI lineage: Eukaryota > Metazoa > Arthropoda > Arachnida > Ixodida > Ixodidae > Dermacentor > Dermacentor albipictus. The sequence continues at coordinate 8,069,175 of NW_027225571.1, read as the reverse complement.
ACGACCCAGTCGTGGTGGAGTACGTGCTTAAGCTCCTCGAACGCTTAAGAAGGGCACAGGAGTTGTCAGGTGAAGCAATGGCAAAGGCCCAGCAGAGGGCCAAGGTTTATTATGATCGGACAGCCAGGGCCCGTCGTTTTGAGGTGGGCGATGATGTCATGATATTGCGCACATCGCTAAAAAACAAACTCGACGTGCAGTGGGAGGGCCCAGCACGGATTGTTCAAAAACTGTCGGACGTCAACTACGTGGTCAGTCTGCCAGGAAAACGGAAAGCACAGCAAGTTTACCACTGTAATCTGCTCAAACCCTATAAACAACGGGAAGCAGTAGTGTGTATGATGGTAAACGCTCCCGAAGAACTTCCGGTCGAGCTTCCGGGACTAGGCTCAGTGACGAACAGGGAAGACACCGATCAAGTCATTAGTGACTTAATCAGTAAAGCACCGCTGTCGCCTGAGCAGAAAACCGAACTACACCAGCTCTTACAAGAGTTTCAAGGTCAGTTCTCTGAGAGGCCTGGTAGGACTTCTGTCCTCACCCATAATATAGAACTTACCTCCCCAGAGCCAGTACGATCCAAGGCGTACCGGGTGTCACCCCGCCAGCACGATAATATGGAGGCTGAGGTAAAGAAGATGCTACAGCTCGGTGTTATTGAGGCGGGTGAGAGTGATTATACCTCCCCTTTGATTTTAGTTGAGGTACCGGGCAAGGAACCTCGTCCTTGTGTCGATTCCCGCAGGCTAAATTCCATAACTAAAGATCAAATTTATCCGATCCCTAACATCGAGGAGCGCCTTGAGAAAGTTAGTAGCGCTCAGTTTATTTCCACCCTAGATCTTGTCAGGGGTTATTGGCAGGTTCCACTTACAGAAGAGGCTAGTAGGTATGCGGCGTTCATTTCACCAATGGGAACATTCCGTCCTAAAGTGTTGAGTTTTGGTTTGAAGAACGCGCCATACTGTTTTTCAAGCCTCATGGATAAAGTGTTGCGGGGACAGCAAGAATGCGCTTTACCGTATTTAGACGACGTAGCGATATTCTCCGCATCCTGGTCTGAGCATATGGCACACTTGCGGGCAGTGCTAACCCGCCTGCGCGAAGCGGGCTTGACAGTCAAGGCTCCCAAGTGCCAGTTAGCACAGGCCGAGGTTGTCTACCTTGGTCACGTGATTGGTCGGGGTCGTCGCCGCCCGTGTGAAATAAAGGTGGCCGCTGTGCGAGACTTTCCGCAACCGCGCACGAAGACCGATATTCGGTCGTTCTTAGGTGTCGCCGGCTACTATCAGAGGTACATCCCCAGGTACTCTGATATCGCGGCTCCCCTGACGGATGCTCTAAGAAAGACAGAGCCGCAAACAGTCGTCTGGGACGAGACAAAGGAAAGAGCTTTTAGCGCCCTAAAGAGCGCCCTAACAAGCCAGCCTGTGCTACGATCGCCCGACTACACCAAAGGGTTCGTTGTTCAGTGCGATGCTAGTGAGCGAGGCATGGGCGTTGTACTGTGCCAACGGGAAAATGGAGAAGTAGAACACCCCGTCCTGTATGCTAGTCGTAAGCTGACCAGTCGTGAGCAGGCGTACAGCGCCACCGAGAAAGAGTGTGCGTGTCTCGTGTGGGCCGTTCAGAAATTGTCATGCTACCTAGCCGGCTCGAGGTTTAACGTTGAGACGGATCACTGCCCTCTCCAATGGCTGCAGACCATCTCTCCCAAAAATGGCCGCCTCCTGCGCTGGAGCCTCGCTTTGCAACAGTATTCCTTTGAGGTGCGTTACAAAAAGGGGAGTCTCAACGGTAACGCCGATGGCTTAAGTCGAAGCCCCTAACGTGGGAATCAGCCTCAAAATTGTTTGTTATTGATGTTTTTCTTCCTGAGGCAGGATTTTTAACATATTGCTTTTGCGTAGTGTTTCAAAGTGATGATGTGCTTTCTAGTGCAATTTTCCGATTTGTGGACGCGTTCTCAGTGCTGCTATAGACTACTGTAAGGAACTAGGCAGTAGTATAAAAGGGGAAAGAGCCTGGCATGGCTTAGTGAGGGTTGTGCCGTGCTTGCTGACTGAGCGGCTGAGTTTCGGCGCAGTTCTAACGCTTGCTGGGAAAGAGAACAAAAATGGCAACTCTCCTGAAGTCACTTTGCAGTGTCCTGTGTGAACCTGAACGTGAGAACGAGGCCTTCTCGATGCGCTGCGCTCAAGAAACGCCGAGGGACGACCGACTTCGGTTATGAGCACCATCGAGCGACATCCCTCCGGACAGCGGATGCAGTCCCCTGACCATCGGGATCTCCCTCCCCCGGCGGGGCGGTCTGTTACGTTTCGCCTACGACGCGCGATATGGCCAGCGCGGATGCAACGGACGTCGGGGCTTCGTTCAAAGCGGCGGACATTTTGGCCCGTTCGGAGCGGCCGCGACGCATCCCCGCCGAGCGCGTCCCGGCATGTTCAGTGCCACGTGTCTTTGTGTGTGCGTGTGTGTGTGTGTGCCCACGCTTGTCAAAGCGCGGCAGCCGGGGAGAGGAGCTCCCCCAGTGTGAAGCGAGGAGGTCTGACCGGCGCCGGCCCGGCTGATGCGTCACCTCCTTGTCCCAACGTGTCTCTCAGTCCGTCCGTCGCCGCTGTCACGTGGTGTCGTCCCGTGACCTTCCTTCTTGCCCGCGACGCCAAGAGTATAAGAGCAGCTGCCCCCGGACGCCAGGAGAGAGGCTCCGATTTCTTCTGTTGAGTAACGTGCTCTCCCGTCTCTCTACTTCGGTCGACCTGACCGCCCGCTCTTTGCGATGCTAGAATAAACAAGTTGTTCTGTTAGCAGTCGCCTCATGCTTTGCTGGGACCTTCGGATGCTTCCAGTGTGCCCCAGGCCGCCAGGCCAACGCTACCCTTGGGGCTTGCGACCCATTTGCAACAACGGGCGCCAAGGGTCCGATTGCAACAACGGGTGTCAGCACTGAGGTTCCAACAGCTGGTGGCAGCGCTGAGATTCCAACGGCCGGTGCCATCGGTGTGGATCAAATAACACACAGCACAAAACACATACATTATGGATACGCAGATAATACAGTGGAACGTCAGGGGTTTACTCCACAACCTAGACGACATTAAGGAACTCTTAAATAAGTATAATCCAAAGATGCTGAGTGTCCAAGAAACACATCTTAATCCTTCACACACGAACTTTCTCCAGCAGTATGCCATATACCGAAAAGACCGCGACGACGCTTTTGGCTCGTCCGGCGGTGTGGCAATAATTCTAGATAAGGGTGTTGCTTGCCGACAATTACAACTTAAAGCACCCCTAGAGGCAGTTACAGTTCCTGCGATACTGTTTAATAAACTAGTAACGATTTCCTCAGTATACATCCCTCCGAACTGCCATCTTTCAAAAACAGAATTCTAAAGCTTTAATAATGAACTGGTCGAACCTTATATTGTCGTCGGAGATTTCAATGCACACCACACCCATTGGGGAGGTTGTCGTTGTGATGCCAGGGGACGCCTAGTACAAAGCCTCCTCTTCACTACAGGTGCATGTTTGTTAAATAATAAAGAGCCTACATTCTATAGCGTGGCAAACAAAATATTTTCATCGATCGATTTGAGCATTGCATCCGGTACACTCGTTCCGTATCTAGAGTGGAACGTGCTTAAAAACCCATACGGGAGCGACCAGTTTCCAATTATCATAAAACCAACAAAACATGATCAATGCTCCCCATGCATTCCCCACTGGATAGTCGACTCAGCCGACTGGAAACGTTATAAAGAACTTACCCGCATGACCTGGGAAGACATCTCTGCACTTTCTATTGATGACGCCGTGGCATATCTGACAGCATTTATAGTTGATGCGGCGTCACTCTGTATCCCTGAATCAAATGGATCATCCACTAGGCGACGTGTTCCCTGGTGGAATGCGGAGTGCAAAGAAGCTCGTAAAAATCAAAATAAGGCTTGGAGTCACCTTCGCAAATTTCCAACTGCCGAGAATCTTATCAATTTCAAGAAAATAAAGTCACTAGGTAAAAGAACACGCCGCCGAGCCAAACGGGAAAGTTGGCAAAAATACATCAGTAGCATCAGTTCATATACAGACGAACGGAAAGCTTGGAATAGGGTCAACAAAATAAAAGGCCGTGAAACTCACCCTCTACCTTTAGTAAACACACAAGGACACACTATTGAGGACCAAGCTGATTCGCTAGGGGCACATTTCCAGTACATCTCGAGCTCATCCCATTACTCAGATACATTTCTAAGATATCAGCGACAAGTGGAACGCCAGCCTCTGAACCGGAAAGGAAATAAAAATGAACCTTACAACCGGCCATTTAACATGGTGGAATTTCAGGCTGCATTGAACTGTTGCAATAAATCAGCTCCTGGAGGCGATAGAACAGTTTATGAGATGATAGAACACCTACACGTCGAAACACACAAAACACTACTATCACTCTTTAATTCCATATTCTCTGCCAGTTACATTCCATCTGCCTGGAAGCAAGCAGTGGTCATTCCTATTCTCAAAGAGGGCAAAGATCCAACTTCGGTCTGCAGCTACAGGCCTATAGCCCTGACAAGCTGCCTATGCAAACTCTTTGAGAAAATGGTAAACAGATGCCTAATTCATTATCTTGAGAGCAATAAAATACTAGACCCCTTGCAGTGTGGTTTTAGGGAGGGTAAATGTACGACAGATCACCTTGTCCGCATGTAGGCGAATATCCGAGATGCCTTCGTGCACAAGCAGTTTTTATTAGCCGTATCTTTAGATATGGAAAAGGCATACGACACAACCTGGCGTTTTGGAATTCTTCGTGATCTGGCTTGTATGGGTGTCAGAGGCAATCTCTTGAACCTGATTCAAAGCTACCTCTCTAATCGTACGTTCCATGTGAGGGTTGGTAAAGTACTATCTCGTCAATTAACGCAGGAAACAGGTGTGCCACAAGGTGGTGTACTGAGCTGCATGCTCTTCATCGTAAAAATGAATTCCCTCTATAGCGTCATACCACGAACAATGTTTTACTCAGTGTATGTGGATGACGTACACATAGGATTTAAATCATGCAATATTTCTATCTGTGAGCGACATATACAGCTTGGCCTAAACAAAATATCTAAGTGGGCTGACGAGAATGGATTGAAGTTAAACCCCCAAAAAAGCACATGCGTTCTATTCTCTAAGAAGAGAGGTATATTACCTCACCCTGTTGTCCATCTTAATGGACAACCGCTATCTGTCAGCCACGAACATGAATTTTTAGGAATCATCTTAGACTCTAAACTAACATTTGTCCCTCACCTTAAGTATCTGAGAGCGAGCCGTCCGAAGACAATGAACTTACAAAAGCTCTTGTCCCGCACATCTTGGGGAAGTGACAGGAGATGCCGTTTGAACCTCTACAAAAGCCTTATACGGTCCCGCCTCGACTATGGAGCAACAGTATACAGCTCTGCTGCGCCTAGTGCTTTAAAGATGCTAGATCCCATTCACCACATGGGTATACGCCTGGCTACAGGCGCTTTTAGGACAAGTCCCGTAGAAAGCCTGTATGTGGAGTGCAATGACTGGTCATTACATCTCCAAAGGACATATTTAACCTTTTCCTATGCCCTTAAGATTAAATCAGACGTTCAGCATCCATGTCACTCATCTGTTCATGAAGTTTCTACAGCCAGATTATTTCGTAACCACCCAGCTATTAGACCTCCGTTGAGCCTTCGTTTGACAACACTGGCAGAAGAAACAGGTGTCTTAGTCCCAGATAATGTCCTAATGGCACCCACTCGCTTCCTCCCACCATGGGAATGGCAGACCATTGAATGCGATATCTCTTTCGTAGAAATATCTAAGAAGGCACCAGAAGCACATATACAATTCCATTTTCGTGAACTGCAGGAGAAGTACTCCTGTACAGAATATTATACAGACGCTTCCAAGTCCTCTAAAGGAGTCTCCTACGCAGCTCTGGGACGTTCATTTTCAGTATCCGGAGCACTAAATCCACACACAAGTATATTTACAGCTGAAGCCTACGCTATACTCTCGGCTGTTGAAAACATAGGGCTCACAAAACTTGCTAGGGCTATTGTATTTACAGATTCATTAAGTGTAGTCAGAGCCCTACTTAGACCAAGAAAATATAAAAACTCAGTTTTTAGTGAGCTGTACAGTCTGTTGTGCTCCCTATATATGTCCAATCAAGTGATTGTGATATGCTGGGTACCTGGTCACAAAGGTATAAAACGCAACGAAGCTGCTGACGAAAGCGCTGGGTCAGTAACTTTTAGCGATGCAGATTCAAATATCCCCATCCCTGCCACAGACCTAAACCCTTTTCTACGCAGTAAATTGCGGAATCATTGGCAAGGCGAATGGGATAAACAAGCAATGAATAAGCTTCACATAATAAAACCAAAACTGGGGAACTGGATAAATGGGAAAATAGCAAGGTACAAGGAAGTACTTCTTTGCCGATTAAGGATAGGCCACACATACGGCACCCACTCTCATCTCTTGACTGGGGGCGATCCTCCAACTTGTGTTAAGTGCGGCAATAATCTCACTGTCCTCCATGCTCTTATTCAGTACCCTGCAATAGAAACAGAGAGGAAAAAGTATTTCCCTGCTGCATATTGCGAGAATTTACCCCTTCACCCTGCATTTTTTTCTTAGCGATGAACCTATTTTTAATCTGCAAACAGTCTTAGAGTTTTTAGCCGAAACGGACACCCTGAAAATCATCTGGCCAGGCAACTTTTAGGCACACGAATAACAGCCCTGCATTCAAGGGCTCTCTTGAAACTCTGGTGTCAGTGTTATGGTTTTATTGCATCATCTTTTAACGAAAGCCCATTGCCATAGCCCACAGCACATCCTTGTCACCGTCATTATTTTACCACCTATATATTCCACTCCACTTACAGCGTAAGTTTTTTAGGCCCTTTTACAGCCATATCACATCTACCATGATGAGTTCATTGTGCATGTCATCCACAATACATCGTCAACATTACCACATGTCATGGCGCTCTTTGGTCAAACCTGGCCCTTGCGCCATAAAACACCACACATCATCATCATCTGGGTGCATAATAGCTTTTTCCATACAGCTTTTCTACGTCTAAAATCTCGCTCGCACTCAGAATTCCAACAGGGACAATATGATCCGTCCTTACAAGATTTCACAGTAAATTGAGCTTTTTTTGATGACTCTTTTAGTATTGAACATAGGCTCATTGCTTTAATATCCCTCTCTATGCCCTCCTGGGCTTGTAAAGCTGATTTTAAAGCATTTTTAAAATTTTTGGTAGTTAACAAAAGTACGCATATTATTATTTAAACTAGTTAACGGAGTAAGCAGTTCAAAAATTATAGGAAGGTGATCACTGTTAGTTCCGGAATCTACAGTCTTCCAGGAGGCGACAGTCATGCTCGGGGTAGCAAACGTAAGATCTAGGGCAGGTCGCGACTGATCGCATCCCGACTGACTTTGTCCTTTTCTCTGCATGCTCATGCCGCGCGCAATATCACGAGGCACGAATCGTGGGCTGGTACCTGAGCGTGATTATGCCAATGCTCGTCGAAAATATTACAGGGAATAGCAAAACAGCGTAGGAAAAATGAACTAGGGAAATAAGCTTTGGCGCCCACAGAATTTCTCGAGTGCTTATCTCGCAAAAAGATCGACGATCATTTCTGTTTTCCATTCTACTTCACATGGGGAATATAGGAAACATCCCAGACGCAAAATCGAGGACTCGTTCACTTGCTGAGTAGTTGACTTGGCTATTCTCAGAGACCGCTTGATGCTGTGGGTGTTGCGTCTCATCGGTGGATAATATTTTATGCATACCACAAATTACACGTGTTATTGCGCTTTCCGTTAAGAAGGCAAATATATAGGCAAAGATTTTCATTGTTTGCTGCCGTCTTGCACGGCAAGTCTTAGGCAGGAGTGGGAAAAGAATATAATGAAATGAATTAGACGGGCATGTCGTGATCCAAAACGTAAGCACGCGCATATGAACCGTGAAGTATGCATGCCCGAATGTGAAGACAACGCCTGAAACAATTTTATAATTTTTCTAACCGTGCACAATGTTACATAGCACTTAGGCAAGTACCATCTGCGCCAAATTTCAAAGGCTATTAGTCGCGCGTGACCATGCGTGACCGTACGTGTTTTCTTACCATGTAGTGATGTTCAGGTTACTTCTCGGCGATTACACAACATTGAGATGGATGGGCATTTGTCATATATCTCTGTAGCATTTGAATTCTACGAGCGCTAACGATGACAGACAAGCCCATCTGAGCTCATCAGCAATCGTAGGCGTGCTTGGGAACGTCATACTATAGCATATCAGACGAGCGATCATTGAAGCGTATCAGTCGTAGCATACTGACCCATGTACTTGTTTATCTTTATCGGGCGACCAAACTTCACCGCCTAACGAATGTTATCGCAGAGCGCAGAACGCGCCTGCATGTATTGGAAGTTTCTGGAATGTTATCGATGGTTCCATCCGCTGTCTGTCACCGAACCTCGTGAAATCTGATTGCATGTATGCGCGATGTGAATAGTGTAGAACTTTGTGGAAGACACACGGGTCCCAGCGATTACTCTGGAACATTCGGCGACTGACGCATAAAAACCGACTCGCTTCACTCCGCGGTGGGAAACTCCCCCGCTTCGGTGGCAGAGGTACTTGGTGCCATCTATGAAGAGGGCGACACCGAAAATGTGTTTGCTTTGCATGGGCTTGTAGATCATCGCGAGTACGCCACCGATCCAGGTGATCGAGCCCTTCCTGCCCCCCCCCCCCCAACCGCGCCGCGCAGCCCCACCGGCCCGGCGCCAGCTTAGCCCGCTGCATGACGTTTCATGTTTCGTTATCTGCTGTTATCGGGAAGCGTGCGCTGCTGTGCGTTGACAGGCGTATGTAGTTTCGTCAGTTTCGTGGTCCTCGGTAGCTGTGTGCTTGTGCTCCACGATGTTTCAACCGTTTCACGACTCGTACGGCTCGTGCATCCTGCAGTGGTGCATGAATACTTCAAAAACAAGTCCTGCAAGGCTGTTCCGGGTACTTAAAGACAACAGGTGAGCGCACTGTTCCGTTTTTCTGTGCCAACTCTCACCCCCGTATTCACAAACGCGCCTAGACTCGACCCTCCACTCGAAATGCTCGTTAAGTGCGGTTTTTCATTTCACAAACCACCCTTCACTCAAAACCCGCCTTGAATGAAGGAGGAGGAGGAGAAACTTTATTATTGCAGAAACCGTAGCGCGGTTTATTCCTGGGTGGTTCCCTCTGACAGGGCTCCACTGGCGATCGCGGCTCGCCGGGCCTGGTCGAGGGTCGCCAGTTGGCTCCCCAGGTCCAGTTCGGAGAGTCTCGCCTCCAAAGACCACGTAGTGAGTGTGTGTGTTGTGACTCGTGGCGAAATTGCGTCGCCCGGACGGTCGGTGCATTCGTGTGTTATGTGCGCGAGTGTCGCTATGTGGTTGCTACACCAGGGACATGTTCGGGACGTATAACTGTCTGGGTAGATTGCGTGTAGACGAGACAAGTGTGGGTATGTGTTAGTTTGCAGGCGGCGCCAGTCCCTTGCCTGGAGTTTATTGAGAGCTTTGTGTGGGGGAGCGTATTGCGTTCTTCCGAGCCGTTGGTCCTGTAGTATTTGTTGACCTGTCGTTAATAACTCGTGGGTCGCTCGTCGGTCTGTCGGGGGCTGAAGAACGGTGTGGTCTGCCGCTCGGCTAGTGAGACCTCGAGCTGCGCAGTCCGCCTCTTCGTTGCCCCGCAGGCCTTCGTGCCCGGGGCACCAGGCGATACCATGGGTCCATTGTAGTGTGCGACCCAGGATTCGAATGGCTTGTTTAGGGAGTGTTCCATTCAGGTATAAACGACAAGCCGCTTGTGAGTCAGTAAGGACACGGGCGGACCTTCCCTTGCTCTCAGCGTCGCGAAGTGCGAGAGCGATTGCTGCTGCTTCTGCTGCTGCGCTGCATGTGGCGAGGATGGAGGCTGAGGCTACCACGTTCCCCTGATTGACAACGGCGATTGTGTATTTGAGCCCGCAACGTGGCGACGAGGGATACGGGCTAGCGTCCGTGTAGTACGTATCCGGGTCTCTGAAAAAACGTTTGTGCAACATGCGGGCACGCGCTGCTCTTCTCTCCTGATTGTGGGTGGGGTGCATATTCTTGGGGATAGGGTCTACTACAATGTTCTCTCTAATGTGGTTAGGCAAGAGTTGTGTTTCTTCTTTGCAGTACTGAGGTGTCAGCGGGTACCCTAGCCGTTGAAGAAGGTGTCTTCCCTGTTGAGTCTTGTTGAGGCGCTCCCTCTGCGCTATGAGCGTGGCACTTGCTAGCTCCTCAAAGGTGTTGTATACGCCTAGCGCTAGTAATTTCTTTGTGCTTGTGCTTGACGGTAGCTGTAAGGCCGTTTTGTATGCGGTTCTTATAAGAGTGTCCATGCGTTCTGTCTCGCTTTTTCGCTTGACTTGATAGGGTAGCGCGTACGTGACACGTCTGATGACGAGGGCTTGTACCAGTCTTAAGGTTTCGTCCTCTGTGAAACCATCTTTGCTGCGCGCTACTCTGGCGATGAGTGATGCGGTGCTTCTTATAACGTGATTTAATTTCTCTGAGGCTAGCTTTATGCCGTTGTTCTCCTGGATGTGCATACCTAGTATGCGTGCGGTCGGGACGCGCTTTATAGGTTGCCCGGAAATCCCGAGATGTATTTGCGGGGCTCGATGTTCCTTAGTTTGCTTAGGCCGGACTTGAAGGTACTCCGACTTGTGTGGGGCACACCTCATTCCTGCTGTGGTTAGGTATGACTCGATGTATCCGATAGCTGTGGGTAACGTGTTTTCTCTGTCGCCGTATGAACCCTTGGTTGCCCATAGAGTGATATCGTCGGCATAGAAGGCACATCCTAGTTTTGGGATGTTTTCCAGTTGTAAAGCAAGTTTTCTAAGTCCGATGTTGAAGAGGAAAGGAGATAATATTGACCCTTGCGGAGTACCCTTCTGCGGTAGATCATATATGCCCGATTGTACGCCTGCTATGCCGATGCGAGCTTTGCGGTGGCTGAGAAAAGCCACGACATAATGGTATACTCGTTCTCCGCATCCTATGGCGGCGAGGCCATCTAGGATGGTTTCGTGTGCTATATTATCAAATGCTTTTTCTACGTCGAGGGCTAGGAGTATGTTGTTGTTGCTGCCTGGTTCTGGGTTGAGGACCTCTTCCTTGAGGAGGAGGAAGACATCCTGTGATGACATGCCTTTCCGAAATCCGTACATGCAATTGGGGTGTAGTCCATGTTCTTCCATGTGTTGTTCCATTCGAGTGAGTACAATTCGTTCAAGAAGCTTGCCTAGGCAAGACGTAAGCGAGATCGATCGTAATTGATCGAGCCTGCGCGGTTTTCCTGGTTTGGGTATAAGGACTATGTGAGCTGTAGTCCATTCCTCGGGTAATGTTCCGCCCATTGCCCATATTTCTTCGTTCAGCTGCTTTGTAAAGGCTGGCAGGGTTTCATCGCTTAGGTTTCTCAAGATGGCGTTGGTGATCCCGTCGGGACCCGGTGCCGTGTTTTTCTTGAAGCTCTGTGCTGCCGCGTATGCCTCCGCATACGTGACGGGTGCATCAAGTACCTCGTTCGGAGCTCCCGGATATTGAGGGTATGGTTTCGGATGCCCGGTCCGGATTCCCGTGTACGTTTGCTGGAGTTCCTGTATGAGTTCATCCTCGGTTCCCGGATATTCGCCAACGAGTTTTTGTAGGGTTGTGTTTGTTTCTGTTTTGGTATTTGAAGGATCGATGATGCTGCGGAGTATGTTCCATGTCTTTTTGGTGCTTAGCGTGCCTTTAAGCGAATCGCAGAACGTGCGCCAATTGTCCCTGTGAACCTTCAGGGCATAATCGTTGGCCTGTTTAGTGACGTTTGAAATCCTAAGTCTAAGTTTCCGATTTAGCTTCTGTTTGCGCCATCTTCATGTGAGGCCTCTGCATGCTTCCCATAAGTGTATTAGATGGTTGTCGATTGCCGGCGTGTCGGTATCGGTTTGGTACACTTTAGTGTTGGCATCATATAGTTCTTTGATGCGTTTGGCCCACTCCTTGATCGGGATTAAGCGGCCTTGATGTTCCGGGGAGGGCAGACTTGTATCTAAATCGAGCTGTTGCCTCTCCCTAAACTTAGGCCAATTTGTAACTTTGGCCTTCCGTAGGGGTCGGCGTAGTTTGGCCGAGGCGCTGGTGATTTCGATAATGTAGTGATCACTACCCACTGAGTCGTCTAGGACCCTCCAGCTTGTTCCCACGGTATCGTTGGTGATGGTGAGATCAGGAGTTGTGTCCCTGCTGGCACTGTTTCCTATTCGAGTAGGCGTACCTGGTACTGTAATTAGTGTGTATTCGTGGCGCTCTATGGCTTCTAAGAGCTTGGCGCCCTTGATGTCTGCTTTCGAGTAGCCCCACGTGTTGTGCTTTGCATTGAAATCTCCAGTTATAATTAGGCGATCGCGGTGCTCCAGCATTCCCTGTAATTCCCTGAATGAAGGAAAGCTCGAGCGTTTTGCTCGAGAATATCAAGGTAGTCTCGCAGCTACCTTGAATCGCTCCTTGAGCGAAGTTAGTGCGTAAATATGGCGCTGTCTTATCTGCCACTCGCCTCGTCAGCTTTTTCGGATGGACGCCAGTTGTCTCCGTCGCTTTGCTTTAGTTAACGATGCTCCGCATTTTCAATGGCTCTATTTTTGGGACCGGTGCAATCCTCTGGAGCGCTTCGACAACGCAACTATTCAACTACGGCGCCGAGACAGATCGGCCGTCCTGTCAAGAAGACTGCAAGCTAGTGCAGTGACTGTCGTATTACTCCTGGCATGAGCCAGTTCTTGACCTGCATCCAGGTATTCTTCGTGCGAGTGCTCCAAAACTGCTATTGGCGTCAGAGCATTTACGTGTTTCTCGCGGCTAATCGCACAACGCCGCATCAATTCAAGCACAGCGTGATACATGACTACGGTGGACTTCAAACCCATGAAATGAAAACAACGATGAAGATTCCTGCGATTAGTGCTTGTATTGCCTGTGTGCGTGTATTACTTGTGAAAGGGCCGACAGTCACCCGCGTTCGCGTGGTTTGCAGTAGGGTAGATCGTCTCTGGCTACTCTAATTCATGGACGGCGAAGCACACCGCAGCAAGGTGATCACCTCTATAAACGAGCAGGTGCGCTCACTTTATTTTTCAAGTTTCTTTAATTCTATGCAGCTAGTTGCGCTCGGGAGAACAATATACTGTGCTGTAATATTGCGTGAACCGTGTGCAGTTGGTGGAATTTAAAGTCGTAACGAATAATTACTTGAGCCCTGCTTCAAAATATGTAGTTTAATTAGCCGATCATGCCTATGAACATCCAAGCCCAACGAGGAAGTGGCCAGTTGTGAAACGGCATTCAGAATTATGCCTGCATGTATACACAGGGGAATGGAATGTTTTATTTGAGTAAAAAACACAATAAGAATACAACAGAATATACTTTTTGCACACCACATTGTTTTTTGCTGTGGTAAAGCTGTAGCAGTGCTGTGCCAAATCCTAGTATAGACATTGCTAGCAAGTGGTAGCAGGTATATCTGGCGTATCTTTGTCGCGAACATTCCTGCTCTCTAGAGGGTTCATTATGTAAGTGTTCGATCGCTATATGTCGGTCTGGCTGCGCAAACGTCAAACCAGTTGAAAAATTTTCTTTGCAAATATAAAAAAAGTATGAGCTTATAGCAAAAAACGTCACGCTCTAGAACATAAGTCTTAAACAAATTTAATTTGTATGAAAATTAAACTAAAGGAAACGAGTACAGTACCTATACTTCTTTTCATGAGCTTTAACATCGTTGTATAGACGGGCTACCGAACCGTCTTCGGCGGATCCAAAGCTCGGGGGACCTGCATTCTGTTGGATAGCAAACGGACGCATGCGATCCATGATCTTAAGATACCTTCAAGTTCCCTGGAATATGTCATGATTGAGGTGATTCCTAACCGGGTGAACAAGAAAAGCGTGTTTATTCTGAACGTGTATAGTGCCCCGAGGGACAGGGTGCAGAGATTCAAGCTGCTTCTGCAGAAGGCTTCTAAGCTTGCCAGGGACCATCCGCTTATCGTGGCTGGGGATTTTAATGCTCCGTATCACGTGTGGGGTTACAAGCATGACACAGTAAAAGGGAGAGACCTTTGGCAGAACGCTGCAGAGTTTGACCTTACGCTGGTCACTGACCCTGCCTTTCCGACACGTATAGGAACGTCGACGTGTAGGGATACTACCCCAGACCTCTGCTTTGTAAAGAACGCAGCCAAGCCTAGTTGGTGCAAACTTGCCGAAGATCTAGGTAGTGATCATTATATTAACCAAGTCGTTTCTGAGGTTGAGGGTAGGCGCCCTAGGGCGGTAACGTTTATAGACTGGGATAAGTTTCGGATGATCCGGGAGGAGAGAGGAGAAAGGGGGAAGGAATTCGAAGGCCTGTACCGGCCATCCCTGGAGGATTGGGTCACCCAGGTGAGGGAGGATGTAAAGGAGGCTACGAAGGAGATCAATACGGATTTGGAGGTGGATAGTGTTGATAGCAGGCTGGCCCATCTGATTGAAGCCAAGCGGTCTATGCTGGCTAGGTGGAAGAAGCAGAGGCTTAATCGCAGGCTGCGTAAAAAGATTTCCGAGCTGAATAAGCTGATTGAGGAGCACTGTAAGCTTTTGTCTAGGCAACAGTGGGATGAGGTATGCAACTCCGTGGACGAGCAGGTGCGCAACGGGAGGTCGTGGGGCTTGCTTAAGCATTTGCTGAACGACTCCAATACGAGGGTTAGTCAGGGGCACGTCCTTGCTAGAGCTGTACACGAAGCAGTGGGGTCTGCCTCGGAGGAAGAGCTGGTTGAAAAGCTGGCCAACAAATATCTTCCTGTTGCGGACCCGGATGCTTTTCTGAGGGAGCAGGCCTACACGGGAGAGGACAACTTTTCCCTAGATGAGGACTTTTCTGTGGAAGAGGTACGCACGGTTTTGCATAACCTTAAGAGCAAGTCGGCTCCCGGAGCGGACGGGATTTCGAACAAGCTCTTGAAAAATCTGGACGATAGGTCAATCAAGTACCTTACCGGGGAGGTTAACGCTATGTGGAGAGACGGGTGGTTCCGGAGCAGTGGAAGACAGCTCTCACGGTGCTGATTCCCAAGGCTGGCAAAGTCCCGAGCATCGATAACTTAAGGCCTATTTCGCTCACTTCATGTGTGGGCAAGGTAGCCGAGCATGCAGTGCTTAATCGGCTTACAAGGTACCTTGAGGAGAACCAGGTCTACCCCCACACTATGATTGGTTTTAGGGCCGGGCTGTCGACTCAAGACGCAATGAAGCTCATCAAGCATCAGGTCATTGATGGAGATGGAAGGGGCGTTAAGGCCATCCTAGGTCTGGACCTGGAGAAGGCTTTTGACAACGTTCGCCACTCTTATATTCTTAAGTCCATTTCGGATCTTGGCCTCGGCGCGCGCTTTCATGACTATGTCAGGTCCTTCCTGTCAGGCAGGAAGGCTACCTTGAAGGCTGCGGAGCTGGAGTCAAAGATGTTCAATCTTGGAGACAGGGGCACTCCTCAAGGGGCCGTCATCTCGCCCACATTGTTCAATCTGGCCATGGTCGGATTGACCAAGAAGCTCTTGGAGATTGAGGGATTAGGCACACCATGTATGCAGATGACGTGACCATATGGTGTCCCGGTGGTAGTGAGGGCTATATTGAAAGTGTTCTGCAGGAGGCAGTACATGTAATTGAGAATTATTTGGACCCGACGGGGTTAAGGTGCTCCCCCTCCAAGTCGGAGCTGTTGCTGTACAGTCCCACTAGAAGGGGATGCAAGCCAAGAGGATGGATCCCCGTGGACCAGCTGAGCATTCAGCTTCGTACAAGAAATGGTGATCTCTTACCTAGGGTTGATAAGATTAGGGTTCTGGGGATGATTATTGAGTCGAACGGCGCCAACACGCTGACGATCCAGAAGATCATTGCCAAGACAGAAAATGCGGTGCGCCTAGTGAAGAGGGTGGCCAACAGGCAGACGGGGTTCAAGGAGGACAGTCTCATTAGACTTATGCACGCATTTGTATTGTGTCACTTCACTTATGTGGCAGCCATGCACAAGTGGAAACCATCGGAGAAGGAGAAGCTTGACACGCAGATTAGGAAGATCACGAAGAAAGTGTTGGGTGTGCCAATGTGCACCAGCACCGACCGACTTCTCCAGCTGGGAATTCATAATACCTTGGATGAGATAGCTGAGGCTCAGGAGAGGACGCAGATGGCGCGTCTCTCTACGACTAGCACGGGTCGGCAGATTCTGAGAGAGTTAGGGGTTCCTCAGGAGAAGATTTCGCAACTTCATGTCGGTATTCCCGTGAAGGTCCATAATCGGTACCACGTCAAGCCTGTTCCCAGGAACACGCATCCGGAGCGAAATGTTGGTAGAAGAAAGGCAAGGGGAGCTTGCCTACTGAGACTCATTCGTGATGAGAATCAGAAGGGTGGCTTCATCGATGCTTCTTTCAACGAGGAGAGAAAAGTGTTTACCATAGTTGTCGTGGACAATCAGGGCAGTCTCGTTAACGCTGCTACCGTTCGGACTGATAGGCCAGAGGTCGCAGAGCAAGCGGCTATTGCGCTCGCCTTGGTTGATAGGCGCAGGCCTTTTGTATATAGCGATTCAAAGTCGGCCGTTAGGGCCTTTGAGAAGGGCTTGGTGGCTAAGGTTGCTTTTAAAATTATGCAGACATGTGAGATCTCTCAACACTACTTATGTTGGTTCCCTGCTCACCTTGGGATGATCGAGGGAGCCCCTCCGAATCTCAATGAGTCCGCTCATGAGGCAGCGCGAGATCTTACCCTCCGCTCTGCCCCGCGCAATGGCGTGGCGGTACTCCCCGAGAATAGAGACTCCCCTTCCACATACAATGAAATCACGAAGTATTACCTTCTTAATCGCAGGGTTTACAGTTTGCCGCATCCTAAACTAAACAGGGCTCAGGCACTTACATTACGCTTACTACAGACTGGTACTTATCCTTGCCCACGGAGACTGAACATGTTTTATCCAGAGACGTGTACAGAGCCTTACTGCCAAGATTGTGGTGCTTTAGCCACGCTCGAACACATGCTCTGGTCTTGCGAAAGAATTGAAGACTCGGCAATCAAGGATGCGTCCAGGTGGGAGGCTGCACTTCGCAGCCCGGACCTGGATGAACAATTCTGGGCTGTCCAGCAGGCTCACGATGTGGCCGTGAGGCTTGGCCTTCCGGTCCCGACGTGGGAGCGGCCCGCTTAGTGATGAACTATCACTACTTGCAGGACCAAATAAAGTTTTCCTTCCTTCCTTCCTTCCCTTGTCTTATGCAGGACCCAGGCTGCTCACACAAGCATGCAGAGCAACTGCCTTACCAACTGTGCTGTGTGTGGTGCTTGCATTGGTGTGCAAGTGAAGAGCTCAAGGTAATGTGCCCTGCTGCACTACAATAGTTGTCGCAATATTCTGGCTAAGATGTCTATCTTATTGCATCTCACCTCCTATCAGCTCAAACATCACCACTAAAAGCAGTTTGACTGCATGCATTTGCCTTCAAAGACACGTTGTAGCTGAAGGGATTGTATTTTTTATCCAGGTTTTGTTTGTTCAGCCATATTTATTAAATAGTATGTGCCCCTTAATAATTTCTGGTCCATCCAAGTGTCATTATTTTTTGTGTGCACCACCATTTTGCTTCTGCCTCACCCTGTTGTTAGGACGGTACTTGAAGGAAACCTTGGGCGCTAGCGTCGAAAGAGCGTCTGCTCGAAAACAGCTAATGGCAGCCATGTGGAGATTCACCCCTGTGCTTTACCCGCTGATCCGATTTCGACGTCCGCCGATCGTGTTCGCCACTATTGCTGTCCTTTGAGTGTGACTTGCCTTTGTGGGAACAAGTTTGCCCAATAAAACGCTAGTTTCCCCATTCACCGTTTTGCTTTCTTCATCGTCACTACGACGTGGCATCTGGTGGAGGTGCTTGCTCGTTCATGTACCGGACGCCCTCGACAAGCCGTGGTCCAAGCCCGGACCGCAAAGACAAAGCCAACGTCGTCCCGGATCATCGAGCAAGCCGCCGAGTGCAACAGCTGCCCCCGGAGCGCGGACTTCTACCTGAAACGACCAAGAAGATCGTGGCCAAGACAACCCCAATGGCTGCCCAAGCGTCGCCCATTCTCATGCAACCTCGGGACGAACCAACCTTCCATGGAACAACGACTGAAGATCCGGAATCCTGGCTTGAGACCTACGAACGAATCGCGACTTTCAACAACTGGGACTCCGACGACAAGCTGCGTCATGTATACTTCGCCTTAGAAGACGCCGCCAGAACGTGGTTTCAGAACCGGGATTCCACCTTGACAACTTGGAACCTATCCTGTAGCGGCTTCCTGCGTGCCTTTACGAGCATCGTGCGGAAGGAAAGGGCATAAGCTATGCTTGAAACCCAAGTGCAACTAACAAACGAGAATGTTGCCATCTTTACAGAAATTAGCCACCTATTCCGCCACGCTGACCCGGAAATGTCAGAGGAGAAGAAAGTCCGCCTACTCATGCGTGGTGCAAAGGAGGAACTTTTCACCGGAATGGTACGAAGCTCATCGAAGACCATCGACGAGTTTCTTTGCGAGACCACCAGCATCGAGAAGACACTGGAAATGCGGAAGCTGCAGTTCAACCGCCGCACGAACTCAACAAACTACGTCGGATTTCAGTCACTGGCCACCGATGCAAGAATACCCCAGTGGTCGTGCGGGGGGAGACACAGAAGCTGTTCCCTTCATCACAGCATCAAGTGGCTTAGATTGCCGACGTCGTACATAAGCGATGACGTACATCGCTCTAGCCCGCCGTCACGTTTCCCCTCCGGGCCCACGGCAGGGCACAGTAACGACCCAGTTCCGTCGTCCACCACCACCCCCGCCGCCAGCACGCCAACCCATCGCCCCACGCAGTATTCTAAGGAAGGCTGACCCGCGTCCACTTTGCTATCACTGCGTAGAAGCCGGGCACATCTACCGCTGGTGCCCTTACCGCGAGATGGGACTCCGAGGGTTCGCCATCAACGGACCGGGTCCACAGGACGGTGAACACCCACGTGACATCGCCGACTATCTCGATGCCACACAGTAGAGCCCTGGACGACCGTCCCGTTCGCCGTCACCAGGCCGCTACCTATCACCGCAGCACCTTCCATACACTGGCCCAGCCCGGGGCCGGTCCGTCAGCCCATATCCGGAAAACTAAAGGCAGCAACCGATGGAGCTGCGGTAGCTGCTCATCGAACTGACGAAGGTCCTCCTCCGCCACTGAAGAAGACGCCGAAGAGACTACCTAGACGACATAACAACGACACGCCGTCATCCCGACGCAGCCATAAAGTGAAGAATACACGAACGAAAGACGACTTGATGTAGCGACGTTCTAGCTTCAGTTGAACGCAACGCAGCCGTGATCCGACGCCAAGGCCTAACTGCAACGCAAGACAAAGAACCACCGATCACGACGTGCTTCTTGACAGACACGCAGTCACCGCCTTAGTGGACACAGGAGCCGACTACTCCGTCATAAGTGGACCCATCGCCGCCCAGTTGAAGAAGGTTAGGACTTCATTGGAAGGCTCTCAAATTCGGGCCGCTCGAGGACACCTATTAACGCCGACTGGAATTTGCATGGCGAGAATTACAGTTCAAGACCGGACCTACCCTGTCACCTTCGTTATCCTCCAACAGTCTTCACGAGACATCATTCTCGGCATGTACTTCCTGAACCAACACTGCGCAATCATCGACCTGAAGTCGAAGCCGATAACGCTTTCCGAAGATCAAGCGATACCGCCGGATAGCTGTCGTAGGGACCACGCCTTAAGTGTGCTCGAAGATCCAGTCAGTATCCCGACCCGTTACAGCATTGCCATTTCCGTCGGCACCAAAGCACTTGCAGACGTAGAAGGCACCATCGAGGATGACCAACGTCTACTACTCGACCGTAAAATTTGTGTCGTAAGAGGGATCGCTCGAGTGCACGAAGGAAAAACAAAAGTGTTGCTGACAAACTTCAGCCAGCAGTTCAAGCACATCAACAAGGGCACGACAATCGCATACATCCAGGAAATTCTGGAAGCCAGCAATGCATTTGTCATCTCTGATTCTGCCGCATCTACCCCAACGACCGTAGTTCCCGAACCAGACTTCGACATAAATCGAAGTCTCCCCTTCATTAAGCAGCAACAGCTCAGATGTCAGCTTCGACGATACAAGGTCTGCTTTTTGACGTCATGGAGGATTCGACAAACACCAGTCGCAAAGCATCGCATAATCACCGAAGAGTGCGCTCGACCATTCCGCCTGAGCCATTACGAAGTTTCGACACGAGAACGTGAAGCTATAAGACAACAAGTCAACGAAATGCTGCGCAACGACATCATTCAGCCGTCAACAAATCCGTGGGCATCTTCTGTAGTCTTGGTGAAGAAAAAGGACGGAACCCTTTGTTTCTGCGTCGATTATCGTCGACTGAACAAAATCACGAAGAAGGACGTATACCCCCTTCCACGGATAGACGACGCATTAGATAGGCTCTGCAAGGCAAAATATTTCTCGTTGATGGATCTCAAGTCTGGCTACTGGCAAATAGAAGTCGACGTGAGAAATCGCGAAAATACCGCCTTCATCACGCCAGACGGCCTCTACGAGTTTGAGATCATGCCATTCGGACTGTGCTCGGCGCCTCAAACGTTCGACCGCGTCATGGACACGGTGTTAGCAGGTTTGAAGTGGCAGACCTGACTTGTTTACTCGAATGAAGTCGTCTTCGTCAGAAATTTCGACGATCACCTTAGACGGCTTGGGACAGTACTAGAGGCCATCAAGTCATCAGGGCTCACTCTGAAGCAGGAAAAGTGCCGCTTCGCTTAAGATGAGCTTCTGTTCCTGCGACACGTCATCAGCAAATCTGGAGTCCGCCCCGACCCACAGAAGACATCCGCCATCGCAAACTTCCAGCAGCCTATCGACAAGAAGGCGATGCGTAGATTCCTTGGCATGTGTGCCTACTACGGCCGCTTTGTCAAGAACTTTCCACGCATGGCTGAGCCGTTGACACATCTAACTGAATGTGATGTTGACTTCAAGTGGGAAACGCCGCAGGCCAACGCATTTGAAGAACTCAAACGAGGCGTGCAGTCGCCACCGGTACTTCCGCACTTCGACGAGTACGACGATACAGAAATCCATACAGACGCCCGTGCCCTAAGGCTCGGTGCCGTTTTTGCAGAGGAAAAACAGACTTGAACGGGGGATGATAGGTGAGGCTAGCCGGTCGCTGTCAAGAGCGGAAGGCAATTATTCTAGCACCGAAGAGAAATGTCTCGCCATAGTTTGGGCTACAGCAAGATTTCGCGTTTAACTATATGGCAGGCCATTCAAAGTCCTCAGCGACGATCGCACGTTGTGCTGACTAGCGAATTTAAAGGGTCCTTCAAGACGGCTGGCGCGGTGGAGCCTCAAACTACCAGAATATGACGTCCCCGTAACCTAAAAGCCCGGACGAAAACACTCTGATGCCGACTGCCTTTTACGCGCCCCCCTTGACCCGCCGCCGCAAGATGACGAGGATGACGATGCCTTCCTTGGAATCATTAGTGCGGAAGACTTCACTGAACAGCAACGAGCAGACCCGGAGCTAAAATCCTCGTCGAGTATTTGGAAGGGCACACCAATGTTGTCCCTAGGGCATTTATGAGAGGACTGTCTTCGTTCTCACTTCAAAACAACGTAGTAGTAAAGAACTCCTCAACAGTACATGCCAACTACCTTCTTCTTGTTCCCTCAGCACTGCGTCCAGAAATACTGCACGCCGTGCATGACGATCTGACCACTGGGCAGCTCGGATTCTTCCGGACGCTATCAAGGATACAGGAAAGGTATTACTGGCCACGCCTGATCGCCGACATTGCCCGTTACGTCAAGACATGCCGAGACTTTCAGCGACGCAAGACCCCACCGACAAGGCCTACGTGATTACTACAGCTGATCGTGTCTCCTTGCCGACCATGTCAGCAGATCAGGATACACTTGTTGGGACCCTTTCCGACGTCAACAACCGTAAAGAAGTGGATCGTGGTGGCGACGGACTACCTCACCCGCTTCGGCGAAACGAAAGCTCTGCCGAAAGGTAGCGCAGCCGAAGTGGGAAAATTCTTGGTCGAAAACATCCTGCTGCGATATGGCGCCCCAGACGTCCTTATCACCGACAGAGGAACCGCTTTTACAGCGGAGCTCCAAGCCATTGTGCTGTGCAGTCAGACAAGGCATAGGAGGACAATTGCCTACCACCCACAGATGAATGTTCTTACGCAGCGCCTGTGTAAGACCCTCGCCGATATGCTAGCAGTACGTCGACGTCGAGGACAATACCTGGTGGGATGCCATCCTGCCGTACGTAACCTTCGCTTACAACATGGCGATGTAAGAAACAACACAGATCACGCCGTTCAAACTGGTTTTCGGCAGGAACCGGACAACTCTCGGCGCCAAGGTGCCGCGCATCACCAACGAAGAGAATCATGACGTCGCCCCCTATTCCAGCGCACTGAAGCAGCCCGACAGCTCGCCCGCCTACGGATGAAGAACCAGCAGCTGTAGTGCCATGCCAGGTTCTTGTCATCGAGACGACGGGAGCTGCTATGCTACGTGCCTATCATCGAGGCGACGAGAGCTACCATTCTCCGCACCGAATGAAGAATTTAACACGGGAGGGGACTTCAAGAAGCACCCAGCATCTCCGCGATGAATCAAGAAAGGAAGGAAGGAAATCAACTTGATTCAAAGTCCTGCAGGCCACAAGAGCTTTGGGCTCTCATGGAGTGGGCGTCTCCCACGACGGAACCGGGAGGTTGAGTTTCCGGGCGGCGTCGTGGACCTACGGATCAGAGTTGGGGAGCGAGTTCTTCGTTCCGGATTGCTTTTTAAAACTTGCGCTTATCCGGTTCGGAGTTTATGTGAGCTTGCGAGCAGGGCCAGAGTAAATGATATACGTTAAGGGATGTACTGCAATTGGTGCAATAGGACTTGTCGTAGAGCTCAGACATCTAATGGTGTAGTCGGTTTTGCGTGGGGTATGTGTCTGTTTGTAGCATTCTGAGTGTAACCGCTTGAGCTCGAGTGAGCGTGCGATGTGGCGTGCTATACTCTCTACGTTGTAGGTAGTAGTGTTTAGTGATTTCATTGTATGTAGTGTGGGCGTCCTTGTTATCCGAGTGGTCGGTTCAAGCCGCGCGGTCTCTAAGCGCGCACGCAGGCTCGTGTGCCGCCTCGTTAAGGTTGGGGACATCACCGATCTTTGGTCCTAAGTGTGCCGGGAACCAGTATATGACGTGGTTTTCAATCTCTTTCTCTGTAACAATTCTGAGAGCCTTTGCGCGAACTTGCCCTTTTGGAAAGCTCTGATAGGGGCTATGGAGTTGCTGTAAATATGGGAAAGATTGTCGTCGGTGAGCGCAACAGCGATCGCCACCTGTTCGGCCTGTTCAGGCTTCCTTGCAATTACCATGGCTGCATATCTTGTGGATCCGCGGCCGTCCACAACCACCACTGCGAAAGCTTTCTTTCCCGCGTATGCCGCCGCGTCCACAAAAGCTGAGCATTCGCGGTTCGCCAAGGCTTGGTTAAGGAGGAATTGTCCTCTCGCTTGTCGTCTGCCCCTGTTGTTTTCGGGGTGTACGTTTCTGGGTATAGGTCGGACCATGATCTTGGCGCGGATGTCCCATGGGAGGTCCGCAAAGTTTTTTTCTATGTCTCCTTTAGCAAAGCCTAGCTTCCCTAGGATCGTGCGCCCCGGAGGCGTCGTCGAAAGCCTAGCAAGCTGGGCGCGCTGCTGGGCTTCGGCAATTTCATCCAGGATGTTGTGCATGCCCAGGTGCCCCAGCTTCTCGTTGTTGGTGCTGGTTGGAATGCCGAGGGCTTGCTTTGTGACTTTTCTGATTTGGGCATTAAGTCTGTCTCTTTCGGATCGTGACCAATTGAGCATTGCCGCAATGTATGCGAAGTGACAGGTGACAAACGCGTGTATGAGTTTGATGAGATTATGTTCCTTGAGACCCCTGTGTCTATTGGCAATTCTTCTGATGAGCCCGGTAGCGTTGTTGGTTTTGGCGATGAGCTTCTGAACCGTAGAGGCATTGACGTCTTTAGTCTCTAGGATCATACCCAGGACTCTGATTTTTTCAACGCATGGTTATGGTGTGTCCTGAATTGGTTCGTATGGTAATTTCCTGATTATAATCGAAGTCTGACGAGTATGGCCTGCAGCCCTTCTACGTGGGTCTGCGTACGAGCAGCTCCGACTATGTAGACGAGCATCTGAGTCCTGTGGGAATTAGAAATTCTTCTACGGTGTTCACTGCTACTTGCAAGATGTCCTGCACCATACCCGGGGTTCCTTTGGAGACCCACATGGTGATGTCATCTGCGTATATGGTGTGCTCGAGCCCATGAATCTGTCCGAGTTTCTCAGCAATTCCCGCCATGGCAAGGTTGAAAAGCATAGGGGAGATGACCGAGCCTTGGGGAGTGCCCCTGCTCCCCAGCGAGAGTGTCTCCGTGGAGAGGTAGGCAAATCGGAGCGTAGCCGTCCTGTTATCCAAGAATGACTTGACGTACGCGTGGGATCTAGCTCCGAGGTTGAGTTCGGAAATGATGTCCACAATGTATTGGTGAGAGAGGTTATCGAACACTTTTTTGGGATCCAACCCGAGAATGGCCTTGGCGTTTCTAATGGGGTCATCAATGATTTGGTGCTTGATTAAAATCATGGTGTCTTGAGCTGATAGACCAAGTCCAAATCCCATTGTACGTTTGGGGCGTTGAATCAAGATTTCGACGCGAGTGACGTCATCACCCGCCCCGACGGGTTCCTACCGACGAGGAGTCGCCAAAGGGATTTTGGGAGAGAACTGGCCCAATGTGAAGGAGAGAGTCGCCTCCAGCCGCTCAGTCGGTCTGATGCGCTCTTACAGCTACATGCACGCTATTATCCACTATCTGTAGATATTGTATAAAGTTTTTCGTTTCTTCTTCCTATGTGGAAATAGTCCGTCTTTCGTCCTCCACCCCGAAGTCACAACAGTCGATGGCAAGCTGTGGGATTCGAACCCAGATAACGCCCGCTAAGCCGCTCAACGGCAGCCACGAGGTCGACCGGCGTCAGCTACATTGGAGATGTGAGTGCCCGATGTTTGCCTTTCGCATCGCCAGACCTCTGTCGCCCACGTAAATGCTAAGGACAATTGCTCAAGTATTCTGAAAGGGTTGTAGTGGTTTTGTCTTAGTTCGCTTCAGACCTTGCATAGATTTCCAGCTTCGGAAGCAAAGCTAATTTAGAGGCGAAACGGGAAACGACCCGTCAGATCGGAAAGGAGAAGCTCAGGATACAGGCTCTTCCTGATGTTTGTCTGTAGATTGACATTTCGGTTGCCGCGGCAATGCGAAAAAAAGCCATTCTGGACTGTTATGAGGACAGAAGAGGTAACTGAAGAGGAATTCGATGAGGTTTAGGGAGAAATTCGTGAGAAGAGAAACGAGAAAAAATGCTCGACGAGGCACACAGAAAAAAAAAGGCGCGAGGAAGCAGAGCAGCAGAAAAGGCACGAGGAGGCAGAAAAGACAAAAATGCGCAAGGAGCAGAGGAGAAAGAAAGGCGCGAAGAGCGAGATCGTGCTCTTAAAATGAGAGAACTGGAAATAGAGCAAATTCGAATCAGCTCGGCACGTTCAAGTCCCCTTTCCGGTGTAGACGATACGCCCAAACTAAGAATACAGGACCTGATGCTACCGTACAGAATAGGCAGTGAAATCGCACTTTTTCTCGTGAATTTCGAACGTACGTGTAAAAAGATAAGGCTGAACGAACGCTTTTGGTCTCAAAAACTTCTTCCAGTTGTTTCAAGAGAGGCCGCGGAAGTTCTCGCACGGTTATTTAAAGAAGACTACGAGAACTATGGAAAGGTAAAAGCCGGGCTTCTTTGCAAATACCGCCTCTCTGCCGAGGATTTTCGACAGCGGTTTAGACAGGTAAAAGGTGACAGCGAGTTGCAAACTGAGTTCGCGTGCCAGTTAAAGTCTGACTTAAAAGAGTGGCTCAAAAGTGCAGAAGTGTATGGCAACCACGACAAGGTGCTTGAATGCATAGCACTGGGGCAGTTTTACCGAGTTCTTCCAGAAGCAGTTAGACTGGCTGCAGGACAGGCTCCCAGAGGTAGACCTAGAGAAGGCAGCGCTGCTCGCGGAGGAATATTACACGCGCCGAAACTTCAAAAAAAAAAAACCTATTCAGCAAGACAGACTGGAAAAAAAGGACTATTTTGTAAAGCGGTTTTCCCCTCTCAACCCGATTTGGCCCGGAATAATAAATCATCTGCGAGCAACGAGTTCAGTAAAGGAGTATGGAGTAAGGCTGAGGTGGCCAGGGAACGCCTAGCAGAGACGGCCAAGTCGGCTGGGGACGCTAAAGCTAAGGCAGACATAGAGCGCGCGTTCGATGCCCGGAGACTAATTATCTTGCTTCCGTTGCAACAAGGAAGGTCATATTTTCTTAAATTGCAAGGAGGAAATCGGGTTTGCCATCATTATCCAGTCAGACGAAAATGTGAGGCTGCTCGAGCCATATATGCAGGATGTCGTGGTAAACGGGATAATTTGCAGGGCACTTCGCGATTCCGCTGCCGCCATGGACGTTACTCATTCTTCCTGTGTTTCTCCCAGGGACTATTCAGGGGAATGCACCTGGATCAGACAAGTCGCAGAAGAGCAGAGCGCGTGCTTGCCTGTTGCTAGGTTAACCCTTTTGGAAGGTTGCAAAAAGAGGCAGCCGTGAGTCCAAGTTTACCCGAGCACTTCTCATATCTTTTTTTTCGAACAAATCGGAGCAGCTTTTAGAAAATGAGGGCTTGTCGTTCTCTACCAGTCTCACTTGCATGGCAATAACGTGATCGCGGTCACGCACCCTCTGAAAGCAGCGTGAAAGCTCATCTTCAAACGGCGTAACTGACAACATAACGTTCTCACAGCGGCGGCCAAGGCCTGTAGATACGGCTGAGGAAAAGCAGAAGACTGAGACATGTGATGGATCAATTACCGGATCAGTGACAGTGGGCGAGGAGCCTTTTGAGACTCGGGGAAACGGGGCGCCTATGGCTGAAGTTGAAGGTTCACTGCTTAATCCCGCATCCTTTTGCGGGGAGCAGCTTTAGTAGGGTTGAACGAGAGGCGCCTATCGCGGCACAGAAAAGTGACCATTCGCTAACTGTGCCCCAGGCCAATGTGAATGAAAGAGTGGCCCAAAAGAAGATCTCGGTCTACACTAGGTCAGGTCTCAAGCACCGGAAATATCAGGATTCCAAGGGTCGGACATACAACCAACTACTCATGCCAGAAAAGTACCGACCACATCTTTGAGAGTTAGCGCATGGGAATGCTTGGACGGGTCACCTCGGTATCAAGAAAACAAAGGCTAGGATAGCGCACGATTTCTATTGAGCAGGATGCTGGAAAGAGGTTGAAACACTTGTTCGGTCATGCGACGCATGTTAACAAGTTGTAAACCCAATGACAAGCGACAGAATTTCACTCGGAGTGAGACAGGGCAAAATATGAACTTTCTTCGATCGCCTCAACTGTGTCTTGCCTGCCCGAATGTCTGTTAGGTATTGCTTTGCAATCGATTGTTTGGGTGTTTATTCTCTTTGAATGTGTCTTCTTTGAGAGCACTATTTGTAGAGGTCTGTATCGCGGGCTTTTTATCGGGTGCGTGATTCCTATTTAGTACAACAACTGTAATGGTGCTGTTGAGTGCGCAGAGGGGGTTAGAGCATTTGTTTTCATGGAGTTTGGTCTGGAGTTGTGGAGAGCATTAGGAGGGTGCTCACTTTCGCCGAAGTGGTAAGCATTGATTTTTCGGTCACTCCCTGAGCTTTTTCAGATCCCAGCAAAGGAAAGACCAGTGGATGAAAGGGCGGCAAAGGCATTTCGTTAACGCCATCAAGGACGTTACTGAATCAGCACATCGCATCGCACAGCTCGACTTCTGTATGTATTATGTTGGGGGGGGGGTGCTGTAGTGCCATGCCACGTGCTTATCATCGAGGCGACGGGAGCTGCCATACTACGTGCCTATCATCGAAGCGACGAGAGCTCCTACTTCTCCGTGACAAATCAAGAACTCGACACGGGAGGAGACTTCAAGAAGCACCCAGCCATCTCCCGCGAAGAATCAAGAATTCTACATGGGTGACATCATCACCCGTTCCGATGGGCTTCTACCGACGAGGAGTCGCCAAACTGGTTCCTGCCGACGAGGTGTCGCCAAAGGGATTTAAGGGAGAACCGACCCCTTGTGAAGGAGAGAGTCGCCTCCAGCCAGCCAATTGGTCTGATGCACTCTTACAGCTACATGCACGCTATCATCCACTGTCTCTAAATATTGTATGAAGTTTTTCGTTTCTTCTTCGTCTGCGGAAAGAGTCCGTCTCTCGTCTTCCACCCTGAAGTCACAACACAGCGTACCGAAAGCCGACACTACAACCTCTGATGACGCTACGTCGAGTACCTGCCCGGCGACCATGTTCGGACCCCGATACGCCGACGAGGACTCAGTGAGGAACTATTGCGCAGCTATTTCGGACCTTACAAGATCATCCGATGTTTTGGCAAACTGGACTATGAGATTGTGCCAGACGGCATTTCGCGCTCACAGCGGCGCTGCGCACGATCTGAAGTGGTCGAACTGGTGTGTTAAGCCCTTTTACGCACGCTGACGAACTTCCTTATTTTATTGTTTCGTTGCTACGGGTATTTTGTTTATTACTTGCGTTTGTTTGCAGCATCGGGTCGGTGCATTTTAAGAGGATGGTATTTACACGTTTTTTTTTTCAATACCTTACAGTGCCCAGAGGAACAAGGATATTATAAGAAATGCAAATTATACAAGTTAAAAGGGAAGGAGAAAGCATTCCACAGGGCTAGTAGTAAAAAGCAGCAAGAAACATAAGAGCAAAGTACACAAAAACAGTCGAACTGCATGACACATGACTAAAAAAAAATAAAGCAAGGGTTACCAAAAACACAATATCCAAAAAAACACGACATTTTGTACAAGGTTTAACGTCACGATGTCACTTGAAAGTATTCGCGCAGCTTATCATCGAATGTGTGTTGTGTTGTGTTGGGTTTATTGGCGCATAAGCAGCTTAGGCTATCATGCGCCAAACGCAAGGTCAGATTTCTTTTTAAAAAGTTGGGTCACCTCAGCGACGATCCTTGTCTAGGCAAGGACTCCGAGGATCCCAACAAACTAAAGACCTCAGTCTTCTTCTCAAGTATGAGAAGGTAGGTGAGGTATATAACAAGATGAAGTTGGGGATAGGCTCATTTATAGTTTTTCAATGATACCTGCTTCTCTTAAGAAGCTAATAACATGTGTGGCATCCACAAGTGCATCTTCGCCTAAAATCAATGCTGGGTGAAAGGGTATGTATTGATTGTAAAACGAGGTAAAGTATTTTTTCCTTAGTGTTTCGAGTTTTACACATGTTAATAAGATGTGGTTTACAGTAAGTTCATTTCCGCATTTTTCATAGCAAGGCTTTTCTTGTTCTTGCAACCATCAATCATCGAATGATTGATGGTTGCATATGGATGCAATATTATCGGAAAGGTATCATTCCAAAGAACGATGGCACGTGGAAGGGCTGATGAAATGAAGGCTTGTGTTCTTCCGTATATGCGCTTGATGCTGTACTGATTATGTAGACGGCTCGAAATGTAGGACGTCGCTTCGAGAGGTAACGCAGATCACCTGCTGCAGTGAAATAAATGAAATAAGCATAAAAGAGCGATTGAACGACGAATATGTACTGGTTTAAGTGATATATCAAGTTTGATCTGTGTTACGCTCGAAAGGGGACTGCTGTTGCGTGTAATGAAGCGAGCGGCTCTATTTTGTACGGATTCTAGCAAGTTTATGAAGTAGTTTTGGTATGGGGGGGGGACCATATGGATGCTGCATATTGTAGCTTGGGCCACACAAGTGTTAGATAGGCCAGCTTTCGAACATTGTAGGGGAATTCCACAGGTTCATGCGTAGATACCCAAGTGTCCTTCAAGCTTTCGCACAAATGGTGTTGACATGCGTGGCCCATGAAAGATTATGGGTGAGATGAATACCTAAATACTTGTATGATGATGCCTGAGACAATACCGTGCTAACTATGATATGCGAGAAGTTAGAATTGGTACACTTGCGGCTGAAAGAGTTAACCTTGCATTCATTCGAGTGAAGTGTCATTTCTCATTTATTACACCAACTGGGAATTAGATTAAGGTCATTTTGGAGGGCAAGATGACCATCCATGGAATTAATGGAGCGGTAAATGACGCAGTCATCAGGAAGGAGTCGCAGACGATTAGATCTGTTAGCGGGCAGGTCGTTAATGTATATGAGAAACAATAAAGGGCCAAGAACACTGCCTTGAGGTACACCTGATGTTACGTCACAGAGTGATGAAGTAAAATTGCTAACTGTTCTAAACTGTTGGCGGAAAGAAAGAAAGTTACGAATCCATGAGATTGTAAAAGAATCTAGGCAAATAGCGGATAATTTTGAAAATAAACGGGAATGTGCAACGCGGTCAAAAGCTTTAGGAAAATCTAAAAAGACGCAGTCGGTTTGTAGGCTAGCGTTCATGTTAAAATGCAAATCAGTCGTGAATTCTAGCAGTTGAGTATCACAAGAAAATCCTTTTCGGAAGCCGTGCTGTTCAGGAAAAAGGAAGGAATTATGTTCGAGGTGACTGTAAATGTGAGAAGCCATAATGAGTTCGAGTAATTTACAGCAAATGCATGTCAGTGAAATTGGACGGTAGTTTTCGGGTGAATTTCTGCTTCCGCTTTTAAACACAGGGATGAACTCGGCAATTTTCCAGTAGGTAGGCAGATGATAGTGATTGTTGGAAAAGGAGGCAAAGAATTTGGCTGGAAATTGATGCACTGCTTTTTAATATTTTCGAGTTAATGTTGTCAACACCAGCACTTGTAGAGATTTCTAGGTTATCCATGAGTTGAGCGATACCTTCAATGGTGACATTAATAGGCGCCATATATTGCCGATCACGATCAGGTACAACGGGTATTTCGGTATGATCTTCCCTTGTGAATACAGATCCGAAGTACCTGTTAAATGCATGAGGGCACTCACTATCACAAAGTTGTAGATGGTCATCATTGGTCAGTGAAATATAATTACTAGCACTGTCGGGAGATAATACACGCCAAAACATTTTGGGATTGGATTTTAAAAGAGAGGGGAGGTAGTGAGAAAGATATTTATCCTTGGAAACGCGAACAGCAGAACAATAAGACTTTAAGCATACACTGTATTTTTCCCAAGCCGATGGTGTGGCCACGAGCTTGGCCTTTTTGTAGGGACGTTTCTTTTGAACTCGATGACGACGGAGAGCTTTTGTGAACCAAGGCTTAGATTTGTCCTTTGAGAGAGAAATCAAGGGAACATATTTGTGCACTAGATTATTTATCATGTTATTAAAAAGCATGCAGTTGTGTTCTGCAGACCTATCCGAAAATGAGGGCAAGAACGAAAAAGTCATTAAGCCTATTATTCATATCTTTATAAGCGGCTCTAAATTGACAAATTCTGCCAGTCAATGTTTGGGAAGGTAAAGTCATTAACCAGGTAAATGAATTCAGCTGGGCATGTTTGCATGGCAGAAGTAATACTGGCATGAAGTTTAGTAATGAAGGAGAGATCAGAGTCTGGCGGTCGGTAGAAGGCGCAACCCAATACCTTGACCGATGCCGTTGCACAGGCGGCCCACACTATTTCCAGAGAAGAATCACTAGGTACGTGGTATGATTCAAGCGCTTTCTTGATGGCGATAAGGACACCGCCACCTTTCTTAACGGAACGATCACGCCAGTATATGTTATAGCTATTTTGGTTAGGGAAAATTTCATTTTCCATTACATATTTATGAAGCCAGGTTTCTGTCAGTGCCACAATATCACTGATAGTATCATCCAAAAAAAGAACACACTTCATCACGTTTAGGAAGCAGGCTTCGAATGTTAGTAAATGATAATGATAGCCATGGACTAGTGCTATATGGCCTAGGCAGCTCCTGAGTGCATTTGCTCTTGTCTAGCTATCTTGCTGATAGCACAACTGAGTTAGTCGTGCTATCAAAGACGTATGTTTTGTTGTCAATGCGCAGTTTATCAGCGACCAGTTTGCACTTCTTATTCTGATTTCTGGCTAATTCTAGTATCCGCCTAGCTAACCTTGTCGGCAAAAAAAAATCTTCGAGAATAGAATAATTCGAGTCTTTCAACTTGCGCGCGGATGCCAGAATTCGCTGTTTGTCTTTAAATAAAAACGTTAGTTTTGCAATTATGGGCCTTTGCTTGTCAACAGCGAACGTCCCCAACCGCTGTACACGTTCAATCTGGGATTTGGTTACAGTGATTTCTAGGTGGTTAGAGCAAAACGTAATTATTTTCTGCTACAAGCCATCTCAGTTCTCTTTCGCGTCATGCTGAAGACCAAAGAACAGAAGGTTTGACCAACGCTGCCTGTTCTCGGCGTCGTCACATTTCACTTTAACTTCTTCTAGCTTTACAGTAATTTCACGCAGCGCAGGGTCAAGACCATACTTATCAGTTTGGTCACGTGATTCTACCTTGGCTTCCAGCATCGTAACTCTGCCGAATAGTTGATTAATTTTCATATCTGTCGCATCTTGTTTTTCCTTGACGCCCTTCAGTTCATGCAGTATTGCTGCCTGGCCTGACTCAAGCCTACGCATGGTTTCCAACAAAGATCAAAGCAATTGTTCTTGAGTTGTTTGTGCAGGGGAAGGACCAGGGTTTGACTCAATATCACCGGCAAGTAAGAGCAACAAAGACAGGGCAGAGGAACAACAACGCGACACTCGCAAAAGGAAGATGTTCATCTTGGCGCGGAACCTAGTTGGGCACGACACCACGAATAGAAAGTAATCGTCACTCTTAGGACAAGTAGCTCTGTCGAGGTAACTAACCTGCACAATCAGAACTGTTACTTGATGCATGTCTGATGCGGTGCCATGCCCAAATCCAACGGCTGCTCGGTCGCTTTTATATTCCTGGCTGGATTTGACGTCGATCATCGTCAGTGAACCACGTTGCCAGATAAATTGACTGGTGGCATCCGGAATCAGTGAAGCGGCAGTGATCCAGGAAAAGGCGGCATCGACATTTCGCGATCAAGCTCACGGTGGGTAGCCGGCCAGCGAGTGATTCCACAGAGGAGAGCGCCCTGCATAATCAGAACTGTTATTTGATGCATGCCTGACGCGGTGCCATGCCCGTGTACTTTATCTCTATCGGGCGACCATGTTTCGCCGCCTAACGAATGTTATCGCACAGTGCAGGACGCGCCTGCATGTATCGGAAGTTTCTGGAATGTCATCGATGGTTCCATCCGATGTCTGTCACCGAACCTTGTGTAATCTGATTGCATGTATACGCGACGCGAATAGTGTAGAACTTTGTGGAAGACACGCGGGTCCCAGCGATTACTCTAGAACATTTGACGACTGATGAATAAATGCCGACGCGCTTTACCCACTGATCCTATATCGACGTCCGCCGATCGTGTTCGCCACTATTGCTGTCCTTTGAGTGTAACTTGCTTTTGTGGGCACAATTATTCAAAAGACTAGCGCAAAATAGCAGGGAAAAAGACAGAGAAGACGACAGGACGAGCGCTATCCTGTCGTCTTCTCTTTGTTCCTGCTATTTTGCGCTAGTCTTTTGAATAATGATGACACGCCAACTAGCCCAGCTTTCTTCCTTGTGGGCACAAGTTCACCCTTATAAAACGCTAGTTTCGCCATTCACCGTTTTGCTTTCTTCATCGTCACTACCACGTGACAATATCCTTCAGACATAGAGATTCTTTGGAGGCATACTCCAGTGGCAAGCGTGTAATGTCTACTGGAATTGTTACTGAGCATTAGCGAGCGGTGGATCAGGCAGGAGGCGCGCATGACGGTGAACTTGGCACAATAATAGTGACACGTTCTCTTGTACTTCTGTTGCGCGTGCAGTCAACGCAGTTAGCATA
This sequence comes from Dermacentor albipictus, assembly GCF_038994185.2. Lineage (NCBI taxonomy): Eukaryota > Metazoa > Arthropoda > Arachnida > Ixodida > Ixodidae > Dermacentor > Dermacentor albipictus. The sequence continues at coordinate 8,034,866 of NW_027225571.1, read as the reverse complement.
TTTATTAACTTCAGGATTTAAGCTGAGCGCCGCGTCCGGGATTATAGGCCACGCAAGTAATATTACAGCCGTAGTGAAGCCCCATCGTTGCCGTCTGATGTTTAGACGGTTCCATATATAGTGTATTTGCTTTGGGAATGGCAGTACATCTATCTCAGTTGACTGGCGTCACAAAATAGGCTGATCGGCTGTTCCCATTGGTTGTCTTTGCGAGGAGCATGCGCAAGATCAAGCACACAAACAGATAACACGACTGGACGAAAGCATCGCGGATATTCTCTATTGTGAGGAGCCGTCGGAGATACTCACGCATCCCCTCTAACGCAGCACATGGCATGTGCAGCTTCTCTATAGACTGAAGATCAATGAAGCCAGAAGAACCAAGAAAAGTATTCAGAGTGAAACAGTATATATTCACAAGATTCCATCGTTTAGCGTACGCGTCGACTGTTAAATTGTTTGCGTCGCAAAGCGACAGAGGCAAGTGGCTATGCGTTTCGGCTAAAATTAAATGGGTCGGCTCAGAGATATGTTGGCATAAAACTGTCATGCTCTTTAACGTGCATTCAAGTAAATGTACAGATGCGTTTCATTTTCTTTCAACATTCCACACCCATCCAGATGTGGCCGCCGCGTCAGGGTTTCTCTCCACTTGTCCCTGTTCTTGTATGCGCCATTTGTGAAGGCCACCAGAGTATAGGGAGCATACCTAAGCAGGTCGTAACAGCCGTGCGCAGCCATCTCCACCTAGATAGCTCCCGAGTAAGCCGTGGTGACTTTGACGTCACCGTTTCGCCCCACCAGCCTTTGCAATGGAAAGTTCGGGCCAGATAGCATGATATCGTGGATCGGAGTGAACAGGCCTTGTTCTATCCACGTGGTGTTGGCACAGCCTCATACAGCTTGGGTTATTTCCTTAGCTCGGCAGTGAAACTTGCCGCACGAAAATATTTCACTTCTAACTAATCCCTGATCCACTTCTCGGCACAGTTTCGTTCCTGATTTCTTGTTGCGTATCTTAATCACCTCGAAAGTATACTGGACTGCATGGGGCTCAGATCGAATACGCCGTGTCTTTTAGCATCTAGTACATTCGGCGCTGTGGGCTTCGGGAGCATTGTAACGAGTGAGATGCTCGCGGCTAGTTGATAAAAAAACGTGAAATGCTTGTGTTTTTCCTGTGGTGAATATGATTATGAGGCATGCCGCGTAAGGGGACTCCTGATTTATTTTGGCCACTTACGGCTCTTTAACATGTCCTTAAACTTATTTACACCCGAGAATTTTTACCTTTCGTGTCATGGAACCGGGAACAGAACTGGGAACAAGCTCGTCTACCCCGTGTCAATGCTGCAGCTCAGGCACATGAACAAGCTCGTGCAGTCGAGCGCAAGTAGCAACTGCATACCGTGGATTCGGCAGCCTACCAAGCCATCGTTTAATGAACCGTCTGAATCAATCCAGTGAGAAACACCGGCGCCGCACTTTGGAGCTTCGCTTGTTAACCATCTAGTACGGAGTGCTTGGGCGGTGATTTTTGTTGTTGTCGTTGGCCTTATTATTACCCATGCTATAAACGTACAAAAAATGAGTTCCATTTAGAAATATATAAAGAACTTGCAACGAACGCTTCTTTCCACTCGCAACGCAAGCTTTCCAAGCTCTCAATGCCTTCCAGCACGCTTTCAATGATACATATACAAGCCCCATCAAATAATTATGCCTTGCAGTCAGTGACATATACGCCCTACCGCACTTATTAAATAGATTTGATAGTCGATTGATTGGCGCACTTGCATTTCACGAAAGAGCAAGCAGGACGTGTTTCTTTCATCATTTAGATGAAAAAACATCTGTAATCTTTTGTACTTTCTCATATCCTGCACATCACTTCTAATTCAGCGACTCTTCTGTCTCACGAACATGTAATGAGTTTTTGTATGTATTGCTTTTCATAGTGAGAAACTGAATATGCCTCTAGTTAGTTATATGTTTCAATGATAAGTATATTGTGGCAGGAATTGGCGCATATGTAGGAGTGATTATTTTTAAGTTTTTCGGAATATTGAAAGATTGCCTGCTGCAGATAAGATGTTTTTTTTTTGTCCTTGAGCTGGATTATTCACACAGGTGGGCGTTACATGCGCGAGAAATGAAACTACATATTAAACTAAATGAAAAATGCACTAATCGACTCCTTAGGTAACTTATTTACTGCACATATTGCAATTTTTGTATTCTAGCGGGTGAGCCTACAAGGCGTATCCACATGGAATGAATTTCCAGAATGACGCCAGCTTGGAGATATGCGCCATCAAACACGGCATAAAAATGTACTGTTGTTGCGCTTAATTTTTTAACAAAACGCTTTTATGCATTGAAGCACAAAAGTAACTGAAACGGCCACGTGTATTTCGTTCCACACTTTGGGAAGTACTTTCTCGAAACTGTTGTCACCCTGGATATTCATTTGAAGTTGATACGTCTTGCAAGCTCGCCGGCTACAATTCGCGTATTTAAATATATGGCGCAAAATAATTAATTAAAATGGCAATTGCAGTGTTTTTGTTAACTAAGCCAATATTCGTTCCGATTTCTCAAGCTAGTCCGCCTCCTCTAATAATCCAGGCAAAGGACAGGAATAATGCGATCTGTCATAGGCAATTTTTGAGTATTCCCGAAAACTTAAATATGGTTACCCCGTATGTTTGTTTCTCACAAATGTTAACCTTTAGTTAAAAGTTTGTCAACCGGTATTTTCTCCATGCTGCTGCCTACTACTGTGGCAACTGCCTTGTGAAGCTCTGCGCTCGCTGCAACTTCTCGCGACCTGCCGCTCGTTGTATTTTAAGAAAAGAACAAACATAATCTGATTTGATATTGTTGTTGTTGGCTCGTGCAAGTTGCTTGCACCTACGAGTTTCTATGAGCCCAGGTAAGCCTTTGGAATTTGCTAATGGCCTTCTTTTCACAGTTCAAGCTGAGCTAGTCATAACGTTTATATAATTTTAAAGCGATGGGCATGCAATAGGGTTCTGTGACTCCCGCGCAGGGAAGCCAGCCGTTTGTAGGGTTCAGCTCCAGTGAGGCTTGCAAGAGAACGCTCCTTGGCGTAAGAAAAGCCATTTATGATTGCGACACACTAGGCGGGGCTCACGGGGAGACTTCAGGATTATTTAATTGGCGTTAATAAGGGCCGGAAAGGAATATTGTGGAGCTCGTTTGATCATTTCTAAGTATTACTTTGAACGTCAAAAATAGTATCAGAATGGTCTAAAAGCGACGCACACACAATGAACAAGAAAAAGAGATAGTGAAGCACATCTTCCTTTCATTCGCTTAGAGTATACGTATATGCCATTCTCGCTGGCCTCCATCAAGCGAGATGCCTTCTATAAGGTTGTTTCCGTCGGGAAAAAAAAAAAGAAAAGAAATCTGGTCTTGGCAACGCACAAAAAGAACATAAATAGACGACAGAAAGAGAATAAAAGACGGGATCTGTTGGGCAGTCAATAGAATCGAGCGAAAGGAAGCGAGAAAAGGTGCGGGCGATGATTCTACAGCAAATTGAAGACATTCCTGCGTATAGCGTGTCTGGACACCCCCTGGGCTGAGGCGATGCCTGGACGCACGCAAGAAATCCAATCTCCCTCGCGGCACCCTCTTTGCCGACTTCTTTCCTCGAAGTCGGCGGAGAATCCGTTTGGTGGGAAGCGTGGCCCTCTGTCGCGCTGCTCACGCACAGATCGAGCGGAAGCCGCGTGATTGATTGGAAAGCGAGATTGACTCCGCGGTGCTCATTTATGGGCGCGTTTACTTCCCTCTCGCCTTCTTGCGCTCCTTCTCCCATCGCCCTTCCACGTCGTCCCTAGGTGAATATAACGGACAGCGTTGCCCTACTTCGTGCTCAGCCTCCTCTCCCGCCCATTCCCTTCCCCACAGATGCCTCTTTTTTTTTCCTTCACCACCGAAACTTTCCCTGCTTCCTTCTACGTCAGCGACTGCGGTAAAACGAGAAAAAAATCGGGTTTCCTTTTCTTATCCTTCGCGGAGAAATGGACTGTTTGATCTAAGTGGCCAGAGTCTCTTAGCTATATTACTGGCGCCCATTAGAGCGAAGCGATTGATTGATCGAGCGAATGAAATTAAGACAGAACGATGCGTTGAGAGTGATTTATTCGTCAATTCATGAACTGATCAGAGTAGTAAGGTGGCTGTAATTATAGCCCTCAGTTCGCTCCTTTCGCTAATTTCATCTGATGGATATTACTACATCCGATTTGGTCGCATGGCGCCAGAAAACACACGCACCTCACTGGGACCACCAGGGGATGGAGGATCGTACACTGTCTCCGTCGTGGATGTGCAAGTGTGGGCGGCTGAAGACACACGCACCTCACTGGGTGCAACAAGGGGATGGGGGATCGTACACTGGCTCCGTCACCGTAGTGGACGTCCCAATTTGGGCGGCCGACAACACACGCACCTCACTGGGTACAACCAGGAGATGGGGAATCGTACACTCGCTCCATCTTCGTCGTGGACGTGCCAATTTGGGCCGCTGAAAACACACGCACCTCACTGGGTACAGCCAGGGGATGGTAGATCCGACACTGGCTCCGTCTGCATCGTAGACGTGCCAATTTGGGCGGCTGACAACACACGGACCTCATTGGGAACAACCAGGGGATGGGGGATCGTACACTGGCTCCGTCACCGTAGTGGACGTGCCAATTTGGGCGGCTGACAACGCACGCACATCACTGGGTTCAACCAGGGGTTGGAGGATCGTACACTGGCGCCATCTCCTTAGTGGACGTGCCAATTTAGGTGACTGACAACACACGCACCTCACTGGATACAAGCAGGGGTTAGGGAATCGTGCACTGGCTCCGTCTCCATAGTGGACGTGTCAATTTGGGTGGCTCACAACACACGAACATCACTGCGTACAACCAGGGGATGGAGGATCGTGCACTGGCTCTGTCTGCGTAGTGGACGTGCCGCTTTGGGTGCCTGACAACACACGCACCTCGCTGGGTACAACAAGGGGATGGGGGATTGTACACTGGCTCCGTCACCGTAGTGGACGTCCCAATTTGGGCGGCCGACAACACACGCACCTCACTGGGTACAACCAGGAGATGGGGAATCGTACACTCGCTCCATCTTCGTCGTGAACGTGCCAATTTGGGCCACTGAAAACACACGCACCTCACTGGGTACAGCCAGGGGATGGTAGATCCGACACTGGCTCCGTCTGCATCGTAGACGTGCCAATTTGGGCGGCTGACAACACACGGACCTCATTGGGAACAACCAGGGGATGGGGGATCGTACACTGGCTCCGTCACCGTAGTGGACGTGCCAATTTGGGCGGCTGACAACGCACGCACATCACTGGGTTCAACCAGGGGTTGGAGGATCGTACACTGGCGCCATCTCCTTAGTGGACGTGCCAATTTAGGTGACTGACAACACACGCACCTCACTGGATACAAGCAGGGGTTAGGGAATCGTACACTGGCTCCGTCTCCATAGTGGACGTGTCAATTTGGGTGGCTCACAACACACGAACATCACTGCGTACAACCAGGGGATGGAGGATCGTGCACTGGCTCTGTCTGCGTAGTGGACGTGCCGCTTTGGGCGCCTGACAACACACGCACCTCGCTGGGTACAACAAGGGGATGGGGGATCGTACACTGGCTCCGTCACCGTAGTGGACGTCCCAATTTGGGCGGCCGACAACACACGCACCTCACTGGGTACAACCAGGAGATGGGGAATCGTACACTCGCTCCATCTTCGTCGTGGACGTGCCAATTTGGGCCGCTGAAAACACACGCACCTCACTGGGTACAGCCAGGGGATGGGGGATCGTACACTGGCTCCGTCTCCATAGTGGACGTGTCAATTTGGGTGGCTCACAACACACGAACATCACTGCGTACAACTAGGGGATGGAGGATCGTGCACTGGCTCCGTGTCCGTAGTGGACGTGTCACTTTGTGCGGCTGACAAGTGAAGAATCATATCCTTGCTAATGGCCCAAACCTCTTCTGACCGATGTACTCCAGTGGTGGCCATACAACATCCAATTTGAGAACGACCTTGACAAGGCCATTAGTTCGTTTCCCTTAATCGCGTTATCCGTCCTGAGGTTGTCGCGAGATGAACCGCCGATAACAAGAGCGCGTCCACCGCCAGGAAGAGGGCTCGCTATGGGGCAGCTCACCGGTGCACCGTGAAGAGGCCTTAGCCGCTCAGCAGGCTCATCTGTGGCTCGAAGTCCAGGGCTGGTCTGGAGGATCACCTCCAGGGCCAATGACCATCTTGGAGGGCGGGTTGGCTGGAGGTCGTGGGCTGGGAACTGGCATTTAGCGATGAAATCCGCACAGCACCCGAGCCGCGAAAGGCAAGCACAAAAACCCCCTCCGAGATATGCCAGGTAATCATACCTTCTCCCATAACTAATTCAGAGATGAGGAACGCAGAGTGCCAGAAAGGCAGCCATAGAGGAGCGCCGCGCAAATGACCCTAAACAAAGTTGAAATGGTAGCGTGACTAATGTTTTGATAAATTCGGCTTCAATCATCTCTCACTGAAGGCGTAACTCACGCAGCTCTGAGGCGATCGATAAACGAACGGAGATCGTTTAGAACACAACAAAAACATTCTTTATGTTCCTTCTCGGGGCATAAACTCTTATCAAACGATATAGCTCACGAAAACGACAATAGACAAAAAATAAATAAATTGGAATAAATCAAGGGCGAAATCAAGCCAGCCCTGCCAACAACAGAAACGCCTCAGTAGAGGACAGCCGCATTTGGTTAATTCCTTGCCCCGCTGTGCAGTAAAACTCGAAAATATTCTCCACTGAGCCACCCTGTCGCATTAGGCGACCATCTTGGATACATACTTCACAGCTGTCACAACTGGCAATTATTTGAAACGCGTGCCAGCGAAGCCTTCGTCCTTTGTCCCTGCCCCTTAAATGGCCCCAAGGCCATGGGTCATGGTACGGCTAGGTCGAAATTCGAAGAAACAATCTGGATCCTCCCACGGTAACGTGTTCTACGTCTTCAAACTCCGCCTTCCCGAACTAAACATTCTCCTATGGGGCGAGTGATTCCCAAGCCACCGAAGAAAAAGAAAACAAAAGCGCCCCCTTTGGATCGCAGGACTCGTTACGACGATCGAAATGGTCAAAGGGATCAGTGTCGTGTGCTGAGTTGCTGGTTTGGTCAGTGCCACCTGCCAGCACCAGCGCCTCTAATGCGAAACGTACCGGACTCAGCTGACCGCCTTACTCTAAACTAAATTAATTCATAGAGTGATATTTCAAACTTAAAGAAACGAAAGCTGCACTCTATCTGTGCCTAAAAACTTTTAAAAATGTTGCTTTCCTAACGCACTTCGGCAAAGCTAAATTCTGCAGTAGTATCCCATAGCGTACGTACTATATCAGCACTGAATTACATCACAATGGTTTCTCTTGATTTCTTGAATGATTTCACCTGATTAATAAGGATATAGCTGGTAGCATACAGGAATTCTATAGCATTAACGAGAGGGTGGCAGGTCTTGTTGTGAAACTCAATAAGAAGTACAAATTGAAGGTCGTACAGGCCTACGCCCCTACATCCAGGCATGATGACCAGGAAATCGAAAGCTTCTATGAAGACGTGGAATCGGGGATAAGTAAAGTCAACACAAAATACACTATACTGATGGACGACTTCAATCCCAGGGTAGGCAAGAAGCAGGCTGGAGACAAGCCAGTGGGCGAATATGGCATAGGCTCTAGGAATAGCACGGGAGAGTTATTAGTAGAGTTTGCAGAACGGAATAACATGCGGATAATGAATACCTTCTTCCGCAAGCGGGATAGCCGAAAGTGGACTTGGAGGAGCCCGAATGGCGAGACTAGAAATGAAATCGACTTTATACTCTGCGCTAACCCTGGCATCATACAAGATGTGAAGGTTCTCGGCAAGGTGCGCTGCAGTGACCATAGGATGGTAAGAACTCTAATTAGCCGAAACCTGAGGAGGGAGCGGAAGAAACTGGTACATAAGAAGCCAATCAATGAGTTAGCGCTAAGAGGAAAAATAGAGGAATTCCGGATCAAGCTACAGAACAGGTATTCGACCTTAACTCAGGAACAGGACCTTAGTGTTGAAGTTTTGAACGACAATCCTATGGGCATCATTAAGGAATTTGCAATACAAGTCGGTGGTAACCCCGTTAGAAAGGATGCCAGTAATCTATCGCAGGAGACGAAAGATCTGATCAAGAAACGCCAATGTATGAAAGCGTTTAACCCTGCAGCTAGAATCGAAGTGGCAGAACTTTCCAAACTAATCAACAAGCTTAAGACAGCTAACATAAGGAAGTATAATATGGATAGAATTAAACATGCTTTCAAGAACTGAGGAATTCTAAAGCAGTTAAGAAGAAACTAGGAATAGGCAAGAATAAGATATATGCGTAAAGAGACAAAGCCGGGAATATCATTACTAATATGGATGAGATCGTTAAAGTGGCTGAGGAGCTTTATAGAGATTTATACAGTACCAGTGGCACCCACGACTATAATGGAAGAGAGAATAGTCTAGAGGAATTTTAAATCCCACTAGCAACGGCGGAAGAAATAAAGAATGCCTTGGGAGCTATGCAAAGGGGGAAGACAGCTGGGGAGGATCAGGTAACAGGAGATTTCTTGGATTGTGGTCAGATTGTTCTAGAAAAACTGGTCACCCTGTATACGCAATGCCTCATGACTTCGAGCGTACCGGAATCTTGGAAGAACGCTAACATTATCCTAATCCATAAAAAGGGGGACGCCAAAGAACGAAAATTTATAGACCGGTCAGCTTACTGTCCGCTGCCTACAAAATATTTACTAAGGTAATTGCAAATAGAACCAGGAACACCTTAGACTTCCATCAAGCAAAGGACCAGGCAAGATTCCGTAAAGGCTACTCAACAATAGACCATATTCGCACTATCAATCAGGTGATAGAGAAATGTGCGGAATAAAACCAACCTTTATATATAGCTTTCATTAATTACAAGAAAGCTTTTCATTCAGTCGAAACCTCAGCAGTCATGGAGGCATTACGGAATCAGGGTGTAGACGAGCCGTATGTAAAAATACCGAAAGATATCTATAGTGGCTCCACAGCCACCGTAGTCCTCCATAAAGAAAGCAACTAAATCCCAATAAAGAAAGGCGTCAGGCACGTAGAAACGATCTCTCCAATGCTATTCACAGCGTATTTACAGGAGGTATTCAGAGACCTGGATTGCGAAGAATTGGGGATAAGGGTTAATGGAGAATACCTTAGTAACTTGCGATTCGCTTATGATATTGCCTTGCTTAGTAACTCAGGGACCAACTGCAATGCACATTCACTGACCTGGAGAGGCAAAGCAGAAGGGTGGGTCTAAAAATAATGTGCAGGAAACTAAAGTAATGTTTCACAGTCTCGAAAGAGAACAGCAGTTTACTATAGGTAGCGAGGCATTGGAAGTGGTAAGGGAATAGATCTACTTAGGACATGTAGTGACCGCTGACCGGATCATGAGACTGAAGTAATCAGGAGAATAAGAATGGGCTGGGGTGCGTTTGGCAGTCATTCTCAGATTATGAACAGCAGGTTTCCATTATCCCTCAAGGGAAAAGTGTATAACAGCTGTGTCTTCCAGTACTCACGTACGGGCTAGAAACCTGGAGGCTTACGAAAAGGGTTCTACTGAAATTGAGGATGACGCAACGAGCTATGGAAAGAAGAATGATAGGTGTAACGTTAAGGGATGCGAAAAGAGCAGATTGGGTGAGGGAACAAACGCGAGTTAATGACATCTTAGTTGAAATCAAGAAAAAGAAATGGGCATGGCGATGACATGTAATGAGGAGGGAAGATAACCGATGGTCATTAGAGGTTACGGACTAGATCCCAAGGGAAGAGAAGCGTAACAGGGGTCGGCAGAAAGTTAGGTGGCCGGATGAGGTTAAGACGTTTGCAGGGACAACATGGCCGCAATTAGTTCATGGCCGGGGTAGTTGGAGAAGCATGGGAGAGGCCTTTGCCCTGCAGTGGGCGTAACCATGCTGATGATGATGATGGTTTCTCTTTACAAACCACCGATTTCAATGCTTATCTGCAAAAATTGGTACAACCGCGAGTCACTACTTTCAGAAAACGTGTTTAGTTCTTTGATTCGCGTAACTCTCTCGTAGACAAAACAATACAATGAAACTCTGAGCTTAACGCGATACTATTAAAATGAAAAGTTATACAGTTGTAATAACTGACAAAAAGTATGCATGGTGCACTAACTACAAACAAAAACAGCAACAAGAACTTATGGATGGGTGCAGGTCTACAATTACTCTGTCTTCATGCGCGCTCGATTGGGTCGCCGACTGAGAGCCTTGGGCCACGCTGAGCACAAGGGGTGCAAGACCTACATCGCCGTGTGCCGTTACCTTCCACTCCGTGTGCTCGCGGCTTGCTGCCTCATCCCTGAGGGGGAAACCGTAAACACGGGAAGAACAGCCATTCTCTCTTCGTCCTCGCTCTCGCTGCGCATTCCACTTCGGTGTCTGTTCGACTGACCCGGCTCCGGCGCGCATGTCTAAGGCAGGTTAAACATTTCGGCCGCACCCTTATGCCCCAACTACTGGCACGCCGCGGGAAGCTTCGGCACGTGCCGAAGCGTCAAAAGCGTCGTTCGGGAACACGGCGAAGCGTGACGACGCGCAGCGATTATGTGGTCAACTGCCGATGCTAGAAGCATAGAGAAAGAAATTTCAACAAGAGCGGACACTCCCATAGAGCCCAGCTGCCGAATTGACTGTAGCACACAAAGCGGGTGGTATTAACAGCTTCCGGTTTCGGGTTTAGACGCGCGCGTTTTGAACACCAGTTGGTAACTGCCGCGCCGGCTCCGCTAATCGGCGCGGTATTATTCTTTTCCCTTCTACTGCTGAACCATATGCGCGGCCTCGGTGCGGTATCACTTTGGTATTCAGTAAAAATTATTGCGAACTATCTTTACAAGCCTCCAGCAAATCTCTGTTACGTGCAATTTCATAAAGGAAACGCAAGACGTCTTCTAAAATGATGAAATGCTTATTTCGCTCCATATAAATGCTCGTTCCGGGCTTTTTGTGCTTTCATCCAACGTTGTGGCACCAGGTAAGCAGCAGTCGTTGCCGTACGAAGTTCCACCGGATGCCATCAGCTGCAAAAAATAAATTAAAAGCATATTTTATCATTTTTATATTGACCTAACAGGAAAATTGCGTGTAGAGGCGAAACGTGCGTAAGTGGTGAATGAGCGGCATTACAGATAAATTCACTTTTACAATTCATTGCAAGTACACTCCTCCCAAACAACGCCATAAAATCTGAAGACATCCGATTTTCAAGCATCCTTCCCTTCTCGGACATTATTTCCTGTACCTTAAGAGCACGAATACACGGGTGACTGCGCGTTTCCAAAACAACTTGGCCTCAGTCAACGCGATGGTACGCCAAGTACACAGAGGTGGCTACAACACGGGCTCTCAGCCAGACCATGTTACGCGCTCGCAGAATGCCTTCTAGTCGCACTCAAGACAGATTCGTGGGTGCAAAGCCTGTTTTCAAAAGCTGAGAAGACAGAAATGTTAAGTTCTTGAGCTCCTCCGTGTTATTTTTTACGCGTCGTGCCCATAGAGAAAGGAATTCAACAAGAGGGGACGCTTCAAAAACTGGCAACAGGAAACACGTCACGCCTAGTTTCAACTCCATCCGTTAGTCACGCAAGCATCAGAAAAAAAGAATGTGAAATAAACTTACAGAGAACGTTTTATTTATTTTCATTCTTTCCCACTAAAAGTGAAAAAGTTTTGCGTGTAAATGAACTTACACTTTGCGACTTATATTTGTTGCGTTGCGTAGCAACAAGCTAGCGGCATGCCAGACGCGCGTGCATACGTCATGCGCCAGACAAGCCGCAGGAGTGAGCGAGGCCGGCAGCGCATGTGAAGCTCGCGTGCTTGGCGACCCGTCTTTTTTGGATGTAGCCTGTCTTTTGGGCTCCCGGCGTCCTCTTGTGTTCCGTCTGCATTTCGACACGGCACCGCTGCACTACTGGACTACAGCAAGGTAAGGAATATTGTTTGACAGTCTGCGACGTACTTCAAGCACATTTAGGCTTACTGCACAAAACTAAAACTATCTAGTGACGCAGTTATCGAAAAACAGCTCCGCAGTCCAAGCCTAGGTAATATGAGTTAATTACTCGTACTGGGTGATGTTTGCGGCGCTTTCTATGAGCCCAAGCTTAACTATAACTTATTTCGGTAGTTTTTGGCACGCTCGCTGCACCTGGCTTTCTGATGAAAAGCACCTTGGCCATGTGACGCAGTTTCGCCTGTACTGAACCTTACCGGGACAAGTTTTGGCGCTTTCTCTGACTCCACACATTATTGTAACTAATTTCACTACTTCTTGTGGTACTTTTCAAACACAGTGGCCGCGCTCGGCGTAGTGGCGCAGTTAGCGAAAAGCAACTCGGCTGTGTGCCGCAGTCACTTTCGCGTGTACTGAATCTTACTGGTAGAAGTTCGCGACGCATTCTCTGACCCGAAAAAGTATTGTAATTTCTTTGGTAACTTTTGGGGATATCTGGAGGTATGCTCATAGAGAAAGAAATTTCAACAAGAGCGGACACTCCCATAGAGCCCAGCCGCCGAATAGCACACCAAGCGGATGTTGTTGACTCCTTCCGGTTTCGGTTTTGTGCGCGTGCGTTTTGAACAAAAGTTGGTACACGCCGCGCCGGCTCCGCTGCTCGGCGCGGCATTCATTCTTTTTTTTTCCGCTTCTGCTGAAGCTCGCGTGGCCTTGGCGTGAAATCGTTTCATTATCGAGTAGAAATGATTGCGACTGACCTTTACAAGACTTCGCCGAATCTGTCAGGTGCAATTTCATAAAGAACACGAAATACAAATATATAAATGCTCGTTCCGGGCTTCTTCTGCATTCATCCAAAATTGTGGCATCGGGTAAGCAGCAGTCGTTGCCGTACGATGCTCCACCGGATGCCATCAGCTGAAAGAAAGTAAATTACAAGCATGTATCATTTCGGTATATTGACCTAACAGGAGTATTGCGTGTAGAGGCGAAACGTGCGTAAGTGGTGAATGAGCGGCATTATAGATAAATTCACTTTTACGTACATTTCGCAGCAAAGAATCGTCCCAAACAATGCCATAAAATATGAACATCCGATTTTCAAGCACCGCTCCTTTCCCGGGGATTATTTCCTGCACTTTAAGTGCACAAATACACGGGTGACTGCGCGTTTCCAAGACAACTTGGCCTCAGTCGACGCGATGGTACGCCAAGTACACAAAGGTGGCTACAACACAGGCTCAGCCAGATCATGTTACACGCTCGCAGAATGCCTTCTAGCCGCACTTAACACAGATTCGTGGGTGCAAAGCCTGTTTTCAGTCGCTCAGAATACATAAATGTCATGTTCTTGAGCTCCTCCGTGTTATCTTTTACGCGTCCTGCCGGCGCATGCAACACTCCCGTCTTATGACTCTCGGCAATCGCTCGTCGCGTTTTCGAGAAGCGTGAGTGCCGAAATAAGGTATATGTTGTTGCAGGGCTATAAAATGCGTCACAAGCTTGTCCCACTAAAATTCAGTACACGCAAAACTAACTCACTATGGCCGGCTTGCTTTTTTGCTAATAGCTTCACAACCTTAGGCGCGGCGAGCAAGCCAAAAGATATCCCAAAAAGTTACCAAATAAATTACAATATTTTTCGGGTCAGAGAATGCGTCACGAACTTCTACCAGTAAGATTCAGTACACGCGAAACTAACTGCGGCACACAGCCGAGAAATTTCGCCAACTGCGTCAATAAGCCGGGCGCGGCAACCATGCTTCTAAACTACCCCAAATATAACGACGTTAGCTACAATAATGTTGGGGGCCACAGAATGCGCGAAAACTTGTCTGTATTAGGCGCTACGACGTAGTACACGCATGTACACGCGCAAATGCATCACACGGCCGAGCCGGTTATCGCTTACTGCGTCAATAAGCCGGGCGCGGCCAGCGTGCCCCAAAACTACCGAAATAAGTTACAGTAATGTTGGGGCTCATAGAAAGCGTCGCAGATATCTGCTAGGTCGAGGCATTAACTCAAGTTAACTGCGCCAGGACGGCGGATCCAGCTGTTTTTCGCTAACTGCGCCACTCGAACTAAGCCTAAATGTGCTTAAAATGCTCCGCACAGTGTCAAACAATTTCTCACCTTGCCGTAGTCCAGTAGTGCAGTGGTGCCGTGTCGATATGCAGACGATACGCAAGAGAAGCATAGAGAAGGCCGGGAGCCCAAAAACATAGGCTATATCCAAAAGAGACGGGTCGCCGAGCACGCGAGCTTCGCACGTACGACCGGCCTCGCTCACTCCTGCGGCTTGTCTTGCGCATGACGTATGCACGCGCGTCTGGCGTGCCGCAAGCTTGTTGCTAGGCAACGCAAACAAAATTGCTAAGTATAAGCTCATTTATACGCAAAACTTTTTTACTTTTAGTGGGAAGGAATAAAAAAAACAAAACGTTGTCTGGAAGTTTATTTCACATTCTTTTTTTCTGATGCTCGCGTCAACTAACGGATGGAGTTGAAACTAGGCGTGACGTACTTCCTGTTGCCAGTTTTTGAAGAGTGTTCCCTCTTGTTGAATTTCTCTTTCTATGGTATGCTCGCCGCGCCTGGGGTTGTGAAGCTGTTAGCGAAAAAGCAAGCCGGCCATATTGAGTTAGGTTTACGTGTACGGAATTTTAGTGGGACAAGTTTGTGACGCATTTTATAGCCCTACAACAACATATACCTTATTTCGGTACTCACGCTTGTCGAAAACGGGATGAGCGTTTGCCGAGAGTGATAACACGGGAGTGTTGCATGCGCCGGCAGGACGCGTAAAAGATAACACGGAGGAGCTCAAGAACATGACATTTCTGTCTTCTGAGCGACTGAAAACAGGCTTTGCGCCCACGAATCAGTCTTGAGTGCGACTAGAAGGCATTCTGCGAGCGTGTAACATGGTCTGGCTGAGCCTGTGTTGTAGCCACCTCTGTGTATACTTGGCGTACCATCGCATCGACTGAGGCCAAGTTGTTTTGGAAACGCGTAGTCAGCCGCGTATTTGTGCACTTAAAGTGCAGGAAGTAATGCCCGGGAAGGGAAGGGTGCTTGAAAATCGGATGTTTTGTTCAGATTTTATGGCATTGATTGGGAGGAGTCTTTGCTGCGAAAATGTACGTAAAAGTGAATTTATCTGTCATGCCGCTCATTCACCACTTACGCACGTTTCGCCTCTACACGCAATACTCCTGTTAGGTAAATATACCAAAATGATACATGGTTGTAATTTAATTTCTTTCAGCTGATGGCATCCGGTGGAGCTTCGTACGACAACGACTGCTGCTTACCAGGTGCCCCAACTTTGGATGAATGTAGAAGCCCGCAACGAGTATTTATATAGAGCAAAATAAACATATCATTTCAGAAGACGTCTTGCGCTTTCTTTATGAAATTGCACCTGACGGATTCAGCGGAGTCTTGTAAAGGTCGTTCGCAATTATTTTTACTAAATAATGAATGGATTGCACGCCAAGGCCACGCGGGGTTCAGTAGAAGCAAAAAAAAATGAAGCGCCGAACAGCGGAGCCGGCGCGGCGTGTACCAACGGGTGGTCAAAACGCGCGCGCCCAAAACCAAAACCGGAAGGAGTTAATACCATCCGCTTGGTGCGCTACAGTGAATTCGGCCGCTGGGCTCTATGGGAGCGCCCGCTCTCGTTGAAATTTCTTTCTCTATGTCTTGCCGGCGCAAGCAATACTCCCGTGTTATCACTCTCGGCAATCGCTCGCGTGTTCGACAAGCGTGAGTACCGCAATAAGGTATATGTTGTTGCAGGGCTATAAAATGCGTCACAAACTTGTCCCACTAAAATTCAGTACACGCAAAACTAACTCACTACTTCCGGTTTTCTTTCTTGCTAACAGCTTTACAAACCCAGGCGCAGCAAGCCTACCTCAAAAGTATCCCAAGAAGTTACCAATTGAATTACAATACTTTTGGGGGTCAGAGAATGCGTCACGAATTTCTACCAGCAAGGTTAGGTACACGCGAAACTAACTGCGGCACACAGCCGAGCTGCTTTTCGCTAACTGCGCCACTACGCCGAGCGCGGACGCGTTGTGCTTGAACAGTACCCCAAAAAGTAGCGAAATTAGTTACAATAATGTCGGCGGTCAGAGAAAGCGCCAAAACTTGTCCCGGTAAGATTCAGTACACGCGACATTGCGTCACACGGCCAAGGTGCTTTCAGTCACGAAGCCTGCAGGTGCGGCGAGCGTACGCAAAAACTACCGAAATAAGTTATATTTATGCTTGGGCTCAGAGAAAGCGTCGCAAACATCTCCCAGTACGAATAATTTACTCAAATTAACTAGGCTTGGGCGGCGGAGCTGTTTTTCGATAACTGCGTCACTTATAGGTTCAGTTTTGTGCAGTAAGCCTAAATGTGCGTGAAGTGCGTCGCAGACTGTCAAACAATATTCCTCACCTTGCTGTAGTCCAGTAGTGCAGCGGTGCCGTGTCGAAACGCAGACGGAACACAAAAGAACGCCGGGAGCCCAAAAGACAGGCTACATCCAAAAAAGACGGGTCGCCAAGCACGCGAGCTTCACATGCACAGCCGGCCTCGCTCACTACTGTGGCTTGTCTGGCGCATGACGTATGCACGCGCGTCTGGCGTGCCGATAGCTTGTTGCTAGGCAACGCAAGAAAAATAAGTCGCAAAATATAAGTTCATTTACACGCAAAACTTTTTTAGGTTTAGTGGGAAAAGATAAAAAAAATAAAACATTGTCTGTAAGTTTATTTCACGTTCTTTTTTTCTGGTGCTCGCGTCAACTAACGGATGTGGTTGAAACTGGGCGTGACGTGCTTCCTGTTGCCAGTTTTTGAAGACTGTCCCCTCTTGTTGAATTTCTTTCTCTATGCTAGAAGTTTGCCGACGCGAGGCGATGGCGAAGCTTCACCGGCGTGCACCAATGAAACGCTGCGACGCATCGCAGGCATCAACCAATAGCCTCCGGCTGCAACGCCTATGATGGCCGCCCGTGCGAAGGCGCCGGCACCAAAGATCGTCCGAGTTCTTTAAACGTGCGACGCGCGCGACAGTATTTCTGAAAGACAGTGTTATAATAGTAGGCCGACAACGACACGACCATGGGTTGTGGCAGTACGACGTGGATCCGAAGCGACTTCGAACCACGCCGACTAATCCAACCTGCCCACTGGGTTCCACCGGGCTCAGTGCGATCGTCTGCCAAAACAGCCAACCGAATCACGATTGCTGTAACGGCTGTGCTTGTTGTATGTATATTTTGTTATGCTCAAAAGGAATGGAAACATGTTTACGAGCTCCGAAGTCTGTATAATCAGCACTCGCCTATCGCCGATGTTGTTTACGTTACGCGTAGGCCTAGTGCGTCCATCGAGTTCGTAACTGGTAAGTGAACGAGCCCAGCTGAGAAACATTGTCGAAGGAAATGAATTTTCAGTTCCGTTTGGTGCTGCAGTGAATTAAAATATAGCACCCCTGTCTTCGTGTGATCCGTGATGTGGTGAATGAACCTTATGGAACTTAAGGTGATCAACTGCGGCGTGTTTCGTGTGGTGTCGGTTGACTCGATCAAGCTTAACAGGCAAGCTCTGCGCTGTTTTCAGTGGCAAAGATAACTTTCGAACGCGAAAGACACTAGCAGCCGAACTATGGGAAGTACTTACATAATCAGCCATGCCGCCCGTTTCAGCTAACAGTGCGCTCTTCTATTCGGCATGTGAATCCAGTTCAGTACAAGTTCGCTATACTCCTTCACTCACTTCTTTCAAGTGCATCCGTCTTTTGGACTAGTTGGGGATAAATCGCTCGAGCAATACTCAAGAACACTGACGCACTGAAGCATGCGTGACAGCGCAGTCACGTTTGAGTCAGTGTGTCCTTATGCTTGAGCACTGCAAAAAGAAATGATCTGTTTGCAACATGCGCACCATCTGCAGTGCACAGCAGGACCTACATAATGCAAGACCTATGCATGTAGCAACGTACATCAGGATTGCTTCGATGCCTGCTTCAGAAGTAGCAAGTACTGAGTCAATGAAACTAATTGATTATTTATCTCACTTTTTTTATGAAAAGTGTAGCTGGTGTGAGTGCATTGTAGGGAAGGTGAAAAGGTGTCATCAGTGCTTTGTGCAGTCGGTCTGCTTAAACTGCTCGAATTTCTTCAGCTTCTACTACAATGTTTTTTTGCTGCGATACTATAAATTCTAGTCAGGACAAACATCTACTCAAAACCAAGTTACTAATGCATTAGCGCAGAATGTGATCGATTAACAAGGTAATACTTCCACAACAACATTACGCCGATGCACAGCATATGTGCTTGAAATAAATCATACCCAGGAATTCTGGACCTGCGTTTAGTTTCTTTATTCGCCACCACGTGACGCACAACTAAACATAATAAAAAGAAGCACACCCTGAGTCTGTTTCTTCACCTCGGCACTTGGAAACGACCGCGCTTATGTATCAGCCTTATCTTGAAGACAACCTGCTACTTGCTCGACTTGCAATGAATCGACGATATTGCTAGACACCTTGCCAGACAGCTCGTCGACATTCCGGGTGAGATGTCTGGCCGAAATAACGGCTCCCGCAAAGCTTCCGTTGGGTTTCCTTCTCTTTGGCAGCAGTGGCGGCGAAGCCGACATATTTACTTACTTTGATCGTTCTACGCACAGGTTCTGCCTGTCTCGAGGTGGAACGACGTCAAATGCCACTTGGGGCTTCACGGCTGCGTCTGCGCGGGATTGTGCCCGTTTCTGCCACATCATACCGTTTTCGGTTAGATGGCATACGCACTTACGGCTGACAGCTTTCCGAGCGACAGCAGCGCCCCGTGACCTTCGACTGGCACTGCCCCTGGCTGTAAAGGACGTGCATCTTCTACCTGACTGGCGCTATGGCAGCAGTGACGGCGGAGCCGAAATATTTACTTACTTTGATCGTCCTACACACCAGTTTGTGTGGAATTTTGTGTTTCTTTTTCTTACTTACTCCGTCGCTGCTGCCAAACGAAGTGTAAATGTCCGGTACTAAAATGATGCCTGAACTAACCAAGTTCCTAAAAAACATTCGGCAAGAAATGCGTGACATGCGAAGCGCTATTGAAAAAGAACTCCGAAAGGAATTCAAAGATATGAAGGATTCTATTGATTTCTTCAGCACCCAGTTTTATGCAATGACGACACGGTGTGCCGCATTAGAAACATAAAACACTTCTCTAAAAAAGGAAAGCACTGCTTTGATAGCCAAACCAGGGGGCGGACACTCCGTATGGCTCCCATTAGCCGTTTTCGAGCAGGCGCTCTTTCGACGCTAGCGCCAAGGTCCCCTTCACTTACGGCCCTAACCATTGGGTGACGCAGAAGCAAAATGGCGGCGCACATGATTGTTTACGTTGTCATGGCAACAGCAACAATAGCCGCGCGGCATCTCCTCTCCCAAACGTTCTTCCTTCCTTTTTATTATGCCGACCCGCTCCACTCCCTTTCCCCTTTCCCCCATGCCGCACGCACCGCTCACTTTTTTTTTGTTTTTACCCGTAAGCGGAACGTTTTTTTTTTATATAGCGCGCTTGTTACGGCGCGCCACGCACCAGCTCGCAAGCAATGCGCGCGCTACGCCGCGCATTGGCATTGCTTGCGAGCTGGCGCGTGGTGCGCCATGGGCTATGCGTTGGCACGCACGCAGTCTTGCCCATACTTATACCAGCATCTGTCGGGACATAAACAAATTCCACTTCCAGCACAACAGATGTTTAGTCTCGCTTTATTGACTTCGTTTCCGAAAACAGATTTTTCTTGCAACGTGGTGTGATACACGCTCAAAAAATGAGCAAAAGTGAAATGTACATGACATATACAAGAGTACTAAAACAAAAGTTCACAGATGGTGAAATAAAAGAAAGCGCTAGAAAACGCGAAGGCCGTTTCATGTACACACATAAAAAAACAAGACTTTTATATAACGTCCTCAAGACCTAAATGTAGACAAGCTCCTGATATGTGCACTAAGATATTGCACAAAATCGGACGACGTGTATGACATAGTCATGACAACTATAAAAAGGGAAAACTCATTGGTAATGGCAAAAGCAATGACACGCAATATACCTGAAAGATAGAATAAAATGCTAACATTGTTTGATTGAGAGCCATACCAAAAGAAAGCTTACTTCTAAATCTGCACGAAAGTGTATGAAATGCGTGACATGTTCATTACTGCTGAACAAATTGGGAAAAAAAACATGGCAGAAGAAAATAACATTGTATTAAAAATGGAAACACACATTATCACATTATTTTGCACTTGGCCACAACTTGAGTAACGGTGGCAAGGGGAACAGAAGGTAGTCGGCTTTTGCAGCAGCACATAGAAAACATTCGCAGAAAGGCTTATTCCTCAATCAAAGACCAGGTAAAACAAGCCAACACGATTTTTCTTTCTACCCGATTGCAATGCTTAGCAATAAAATTACGTCATTTAAGGCACTAAGTCGTACCTACTGGGCTCTCATTTGTATAATAAACACGAACTGCAAAAATCTGCATGTAGGACACTTGAAATGCTCATGCTTTCCACAAGAAAAAAAAGCGTATCATGCCTACACATGAAGGTTGTTCGCGCGGTTTTCCCATCGGGGGTTAGTGAGATAGTACACTAACAGTTTTTTCAGCTGTTAGTAGGTTTGTAGAACGCGATACACAGAGAAAGCACTGAGGGCGGTGTGGAAAGCTGGGCAAGTTACTGAAGTTGCAGAATGAGACTTGGCACAGAAAAACACAAGTCACAGACCAGGTGACAATGAGGAGGAACATCTATTTGTCAGCTTTCTCTACCGGGAAGAGGCAAGTGTAGCACAATCAAGGCGCAACGACGTCCGGAGCCTCATAGAGCGCACAAATGGACAGGGCTGTGTTCGTGTACATGCGCCTTCTGATGTCCTTGGGTCTGAGCGTTCACCTGTTGTCTTTAGGTACCCAGAACAACCTTGCAGGACTTGTTTTTGAGGTATTTGTGCACCACTGCACGATGCACGAGTGGTACGAGTCGTGAAACGGGTGAAACATCGCGGAGCATAAGCACACAGCTACCGAGGACCACAGAACTGACGAAACTAGCCACGTCGGTCAATGCACAGCAGCGCACGCATCTCGATGACAGTAGATAACAAAAATAAAGCGTTACGTAGCGGTCTAAGCAGCCGCCGGGCCGGCGGGGACGGCACGGCGGCGCGAGCGCGTAGACTGTCGAAGGTGAGGGAGTTGCGAGGGTTTTACGAGAGAGGGCATGGGGAGAGGAGTTGAACGGAGGGAAGGAGTTGGCCACCTGGATCGGCGCGCGTGCGCACGACGATCTACGATGCCATGCAAGGGAAACGGATTTTTGCGTTCGCCCATTACAGAGATGGCGCCAATTTCCTGTGCCACCTAAACCCGGGAATGTCCCCCCCCTGGCCAAACGTCAGGAACTTGGAGAGCAAGTGTCTGGCCTTGAAGGGAGGTTGACAACCCAGGGACAGTGCTCATGAAACAGAAACGTTAAATTTAAAGGTGTGCCATTCACTGAAAATGAAAATCTTCTTGCAGCAGTAGCGAAGCTCGGCAGCCTGATCAATGAGCCTATCTGTGACGCAGATGTCGATGTTTGTCACCGTGTGCCGCGGAAAGACGGTGGCTGTCCGAATATTGTCGTTCAGTTTCGTTCGCCTTCAAAGCGTGATGGGCTTATTGAAAAGGCGCGAAAAAAGCGCATATCCGCCACTGATCTGGGGCAGTCTGGTCATGCTTCTATTTTCGTAAATGAGCACTTGTGCCCAACACTAAAGTAGCTTCTTGGGCAAGTTGTTGCGCGAAAGAAAGACAAACAGTGGAAGTATGCGTGGGCTCGGAATGGTAAAATTTTCTCGCGGAAAACTGACACGTCACGGGCGCTACGCTTATCTGCAGTGCAAGACCTTGATAAAATGGAGTAAGCGCTTGCAAGAGTGCATCGGACGTCGTCCTTACTGCAGCAGTTAAACATGGCGGAAAGACTGTTCCCACCAACCGACGTTGGTAAAATATTTTCTAAGAGAAATGAGTGCACGTCCTTTTTACATTTAAACACCCAATCTGCACGCAATAAGGACGATGATCTCAACGCATTGCTGTCCTCTCTTGATTTTTTATTTCATTTTTTTTCATGCTGTGCGAAGCATGGTATCGCAACGAAGAAGTATTGCAAGTATCAGACTATGTCTCATTATCTGAATCGGTGCAATAAAAAAGGAGGCAGTGCTCTGTTGCTTACTAGGACTAACTTGCATTGCGAACTGTTGAAAGACTTTACTTAAATTACTGCCGACTTTGAAATTTTGACTGTTCTTCATGGTCGCAGCATTTTTTTCTGTGATATATCGCCCACCGGAAGGGAATATGGTTAATTTTCTTAAATACATCGACAACCTGCTATCATGGGTTAACGATAACGACTACAGTTTAGTTTTGGGTGGCGATATTAATAACATGTTGCACGATAGCTCACTTCGCAGACACACATTGCGGGTACTTGAATAAAATGCTTGCATTAATACAATTACTGCTCCTACTCGTATTCAGGGTAACTGCGAAAGTTTACTCGATCTTTTCATTACGATTTTGACACACAAAGCATTGAATCAGGCGTCATCACTGCTCACGTCAGTGACCACTTGCCTATCTTTCTACATGTTAATTCACCTGTGTTGCCCTCGCGTCTTTCTAAAGATAAAAAAAATATGAAAAGGGATGAAATGGGGTCATTATATTCTTTCTAGTAGGCCACTGTCACGTAGAAAAGTCAACAAAGCCTTTTTGTCACGCTCTTCTTTCCGTCTTTACTTCCCCTTTCCCTTCCTCTAGTGCAGGGTAGCAAACCGGAGGTTTTAAGTCCGGTTAACCTCCCTGCCTTTCTCTCCTTTGCATCTCTCTCTCTCTAAAGATCAACACTTCACATTTCAGGATATTAACTAATTCACACTTGAGAAATTTCGTAACGAAATAGTGAGCATAAACTGGCAAGACGTGTATAACGAAAAAGACTGTGACAAAGCGTACGAGTTGTTTTTATCCTTTTTTTTTCAGAGCGCTTACAGGAAGTCATTTAAACGCAAAACAAGAAAAGCCAAAAAAGCAAGGAATCATTGGATTATAGACAGTACGTTGAAGTGTATGAAACAAAAAGATGCTCTTTTCAAGCAATTCCTAGGCACAAGGGACGCAACGGATTTAGTAGAGTTAAAAAAATTCCGGAATAAAGTTAATGGTACTGTAAGGGTAGCAAAAGTGCAATATTTCGAGAATATATTTAATGAAGAAACAATAATGCGAACCGATATCACCTGGTAAAACCTAAACAGTTTACTTCGTGTAAACAATAAGGCAGAGAATGCAGCAGAGTTAGAAATAAATAATCAGCCAACATCAGGCGCGGTATTGGCTGACGCTTTTAACAATCATCTTGTATCGCTGGTGAATAGTTCCTACGATCCTCATTGTACAGCATACGTAAAATCAAAAGTCGTCGAAAGAGCATACCTAAGCCCCACTAACACTCATGAAATCTACAGCACGTTTCTTAGCCTTCGAAATAGCAAAAGTTGCGATATCGATGATTTCCAGATTCACCCAGCTCAGCATGTTCTAGACCTAATCTCTCCTGTCTTAGAGCGCGTGTACAATCTTTCGTTGGCGAATAGTATATTTTCTCGGCGCATGCAAATAGCGAAGGTAACAGCACTTTTCAATTCTGGCGACGTCTAAATTGATTAATACAAGAGTAACCTCTTTTTGTAAAAAGCACAATGTAATTACAGATTACCAGTATGGGTTTAGAAAAGGTCGTTCAACAGAAACAGCTTTATTGATGCAAAAACAGATAATTTTGCGAGGCTTTGAAGACAATTTAGTTACTCTCAGCATCTTTATTGATTTTTCGAAGGCTTTTGACACCGTTAATCACAATACTCTACTAATAAAACTTGACATTGATGGTTTTATGGGAACGTTCCTGAATTTATTTAGAAGTTATTTGCAGTACAGGTATCAGACCGTGGTCGCAGGTAACAACTGTTCAAAAAATTTGCCTATATTTGCTGGAGTATATCAAAGAAGCCTACTAGGACCACTGTTGTTTAACCTCTATATAAATGACATTACTAATATCAACACCGGCGCACAATTAGTTACCTATGCCGACGACGCTGGTTTATTTATAACTTCTAAGGACGTGAAAGCATTACTGTGTGTTGCTAATGATACACTAGCCCAAATAAACAAGTGGGAATTCATAATACCTTGATTGAGATAGCTGAGGCTCAGGAGAGGACGCAGATGGTGCGTCTATCTACGACTAGCACGGGTCAGCTGATTCTGAGGGAGTTAGGTGTTCCTCAGGAGAAGATTTCGCAGCTTCATGTCGGTATTCCCTTGAAGGTCCGTAATCGGTATCACGTCAAGCCTGTTCTCCGGAACATGCATCCGGAGCGAAATGTGGGTACAAGAAAGGCCAGGGGGGCTTGCCTGCTGAGACTCATTCGTGATGAGAATCAGAAGGTTGGCTTCGTCGATGCTTCTTTTAACGAGGAGAGGAAGGTGTTTACCATAGTTGTCGTGGACAATGAGGGCAGTGTCGTTAACGCTGCTACCGTTCGGACTCATAGGCCAGAGGTCGCGGAGCAAGCGGCTATTGCGCTCGCCCTGGTTGACAGGCGGAGGCCTTTTGTATATAGCGATGCAAAGTCGGCCGTTAGGGCCTTTGAGAAGGGCTCGGTGGCTAAGGTTGCTTCTAAAATTGTGCAGACATGTAAGATCTCTCAACACTACTTATGTTGGTTCCCTGCGCAGCTTGGGACGATTTAGGGAGCCCCTCCGAATCTCATTGAGTCCGCTCATGAGGCAGTGCGAGATCTTACCCTCCGCTCTGCCCCGCGCCATGGCGTGGTGGTACTCCCCGAGAACAGAGACTCCCCTTCCACACACAATGAAATCACGAAGTATTACCTTCTTAATCGCAGAGTTTACGGTTTGCCGCATCCTAAACTAAACAGGGCTCAGGCACTTACATTACACTTAGTACAGACTGGTACTTATCCTTGCCCATGGAGACTGAACATGTTTTATCTGGAGACGTATACAGAGCCTTATTGCCAAGATTGTGGTGCTTTAGCCACGCTCGAACACATGCTCTGGTCTTGTGAAAGAATTGAAGACTCGGCGATCAAGGATGCGTCCAGGTGGGAGGCTACACTTCGCAGCCCGGACCTGGATGTACGATTCTGGGCTGTCCAGCAGGCTCACGACGTGGCCATGTGGCTTGGCCTTCCGTTCCCGACGTGGAAGCGCCCGCTTAGTGGTTAATTATCACTACTTGCAGGACCGAATAAAGTTTTCCATCAATCCGTCATTCAACTCATTACCTATTAATACTACCAAAACAAAGATCGTGCTTCTTCAGCCAAAAAACAAAAAAGTATAGCATTGGTAGATATCTAAGAATAGGCACTTCTTACATAGACATAGTACCATTGGTTAAAAGCCTAGGTGTCATATTCCAAGAGAATATGCTATGGAATGACCGTGTTAACATTATTGCTTACAAACTTGCACGAGTTGCTGGAATACTATTAAGATTACGCTTCCTTTTACCATTAAGAGTGAAGCTCCTACTTTATAATTATTTTTTTTATCTCATGTTAACTATTGTCAGCTCGTATGGGGCAACACTACTAGCAATAAAATCAACATTCTATATTTATTGCAAAAGAAAACCATCCGTGCACTTTCAAACTCTTCATTTGATGCGCATACTGATCCTCTTTTTGTCAATAAGATATAGCGTCGATAAAATCGGTCTACAATACAATTTTCCCAAAACGATTTTTAACAGAAAGAAAAGGTAGCACTTATTTTCTCGAGCACTTGTCAAGGCTAACTTTAAATACAAGCAGTTTCAGTACACGTCACAGAGAAACTTGGCATATTCCGCACTCAAGAACTAACTGCGGGAATCAAATGCTGCACCATACACTGCCAGCTCTACTTAACTCTCTTCCTTAATCACCATACTTATTATCATTTCAATTAGGTGCCCAAACTTGCCACTAGCACTGTTATTCATGTGTACGCTTAGTGCTTTTCCTCCGTGAAGGTGCCTGACCAGCGAAGCTGTTAAGCACAGTAGACGGAGGTGGCACATAATTCTGAACAAAATGTGAACAATCACATTCTTTGAGAGTGTCATATCGATGCACGTCCGCTGCTGGGTGGTCGGGTAGGCCGGATCAGTGTGGCATCGCAAGGGATATGTCTACAACACGGAACGCGTAAACCGCTCCCTTTTCAGTACCCATACATACCCATTTAAATCACCGACAACGACAACAGAGGTAGTGTCATCGCAGCTAATTCACGCAAAGTGAGTAGCCGTGAGCCTTACGGGACTATGAGTCACTGCATTTTTTGCTTGTTTACTGAAGTACGAGCCATTGATGACATTTTTCGACATGCTGTTTTGTATGTTGTATGCTTGATTAGAAAGAATTTAAGCACTGTTCGCTTCACTTTGCTGAGTGCTTGTGCCCTCTGCCTTACGGGGCTATGAGGCATTGCATTTTTTTATTGATTGGGAGTTTTCATGTTGGTATACAATTTTCTCATTCAAAATTTCCCCCGAATTATATTATTTGAGAAGTTGATTAAAAATTAAGGCTACGTATCTAATTAAGCCGAATGAAAAAAATTTCTCCGAGCATCTCACACTCTCCCCTCGCACGCACGCACACGCACAGTCTCTCTCTCCCTCGCGCATACACATGCTCTCCCTCCCTCACACACACATGCTCTGTTTCCCGCGCACACAAACGCACTTTCCCTCACACGCACGTACTCTCTCTCCATCCGTCATATGCACGCGCGCGCACACGCACACATACTATACGCACGCACAGGCATCCATGCGCGCACAAACACTCTCACATTAGTTCGCAATCGTGCATGCTGAAATTCGAAAACACACGTTGGCACGCGTACACGTTCACACACACCCATGCATGCACTGCAGCGCGCTCACACGCGCACGCACACGCAGGTGCGCACAGACACCGCGAACGCTCACGCCCACCCACATAGACGCACTCTACTAGCGTGCATGCAAACGTAAATACGGAGGCACACGCCCACACACTCATACACAGAGCGCACAGGTGCATACAACCATACCCAGGCGCACTCAAGACATGCACACATATAACCACTCTGTACCATCTCGGCTGCTTCTCAAAAACATGCGCGTGCGAACAGGCTGCATAACACTCCCTCTACCATTACCTTCTCAATGCCAACAGTAATAAATCGCTTCATGGTTTAAATTTGGCGCTTCTTCAAGTCAATGTGTTCTCTGGCGGGAGGGTGCGAAACGATTCCCTCATGTAGTGGGACTTCACCGCCCCTGTCTGACTTACTTTAACTGCTTTAACCCACCATCAGTGTTCGAACTAAGTGCCAAACAGCATATGTTGTTAGAAAGGGCTACCCTCTTGTTGTAGTCGAAACTTTTTGACCCTCAGCCGATATTCAGATATATAATCTTGAAAAAAAGATTCCCATTGAGTTACACTTGTGCCTTGCTTTGAAGTTCCGAAGGAGAATGTCCAGAATTCCTGGACATGACATTCCATAAAGGTGAACGACTGGGCCTACAATAACAAACTTTGTAGTAGCACTGCAAGAATTGCTGACATGCATGTAAGCCACAACAAAACTGCTGCGTGTCCAACCTACTTCCTCGGAGGCACCTCCATAAAGACTGTTCAAGCCCTTTCCATTCTGGGTGTAACATCCAGCACTTCTCTCAACTTTTCCGCATATGTAACCAGCACTGTATCTAAGCACCAGCCCATTCTCGGGCCTGTGTCCCATGTCTCCCTTCCCTGATGGTTGAGGTTTTCCGAGCACTCTACACTTCTATCATTCTGTCACGACTTTACTACTGCTCATCAGTATAGTCCCCGTACTAAACTCGCGACGCTAACAAACTTAAGCTTGTTCAGCACCAGACAATACGCACCCTATGCTCCTGTCTTTTCGGTTGTCGCAAGCTCAACCCAGCCTATGAGGATTGCCTCAAACCTCTCAAGTTGCACGCCCTGCAATACCAGTGCAACATTGCGCTAGTCTATTCTATAGGGTGCTTGACGGCTCTCTGGACAGCACTCATCTTTCTTCTTCAGTTCTGAACAAGTGGTCAGCACAGCCTGAGCCCAATCACACCTATATGGCCCGATACCACAACTCCATGATTATATCTGGCATACAGAGCTTTCTACCCCTTTCCCTGGCCATTCGGACTCCCCTTCCTCGCGACCAGACTGAATTGACACTCCTGTGTGTTGTGCACCCATCGACTGTGTGCGTGTGTGACGTGCTGTGTTATTGAGCAAGTGCGTGTGTGCGCATGTGTGTGCACGTGGAGGGGAAGGGCATGTCTTCTGCACCTTGCAAATTCCTGCTCTAGAAGGCTGGCTATCATATGCTCTAACATACAGGCATCAGCCTTTTTTTAGTCCAGAGTGCCATATTACCCGTAAGATTATTATTATTATTATTACTACTACTATGGCCAGATTGATTGTGTTGACGCCAACGTGACGCATAATTCAAAATATTTCTGCAGCTTCGTGCGCTCTCACTGTTCTAAAAAGAGTTCCAAAGATGTATGTCTTGATGAAAATGGTGATGTTGTCTCGAACACTGCTGATGCCGTTGCAGAACATTTCTGTTCGCTCTATGGTGTGAAATATGCTTAATGTAACCTTGCTTCACAGTCTGGCTCGGTGTGTACGCTACAAGTAAATAAAAACCTTGTTTTCAAGTTTATGAAGTGCCTCAAACCTTCCCTTTCTTGCGGTGCTGATGGTATTTTTTCCGCAGAGCTTAAGACGTATATAAGCATACTTGTTCCCTGTTCTCACAAGCATCGTCAATAGTTCCCTGAAGTCTAGTGCATTTTCTAGCACTCGGAAGGTAGCATGGACATTGCCCGTGCGCAAATCGAGTTCTAGATGTACAGTTAATAACTGCCGACCCATATTTATCCTCTGCAGTGGGTGAAAAGTGTTTGAATGGGTATTCGATTCCTTGCTTTCTGTTAGTGCTAAGAGCAAATTAATAAATGAACAACATGGATTTGTACAAGTGTCAACGACTTAAAACTATTTGAGACTGTCTACAGTGTTCACCACTGCATTGACCTCCAAAAAGACATTTTTTTCACTCTTGAACTGGTGCAGAAACAATAGGTACTCTTAAGTGCTTCCAATACTACGGCATTAACTTAACACACCATGTGAAATTTTCATACACCCTAACTTAGGGTCGATAAAATGAAAGATCTTGGTGTGTACTTCGGCGAAATGCTAGCCTCCTCTTCACATAGATAATTACACAACACGCCCTTCACGCTCTTGGAATTGCGTGCCGTATATTGCACGATTTACACTCACCTGTTGTCTTTCTGAAATTCTGCTGTGTGCCTCCAACTACTAGAGTATGCCTCTGTAGGAGAGGGTGCAATGAGCAAATCTAATTTTAACCTCGTTGAACGCATCCAGAATAAATTGATATCTATTTTAAAGCACCCCTTTTGCCACTCTGGCGGCCACACTTGAGCTTCTTCAAATATACCTCAACTTGCACCTCTAGATTGAAGACTTCATTAATCAGACCTTTTGTTCCTGTATAGGGTGGTCCATGACATTATACATTCCCTAAAGCTTCTTAATCATATGCATTTGTTTGTGCCGCAACAGTATACCAGGCAACATTCCACATTCGTTGCCTGGCTTTTTTGCAAGATTGTGCTATACAAGATTTGACTTCAAAACACATAATAAGAACTGTGCCCGTAGTGACATACTTCAGAGTTCGCTTCGTGTGTTTTGCGTATTTGTAGATAATCATGTGTTATTAACTCTCTTTTACTCTTCCTTGTTGCCTTTTTTCCCAATTTCTTTCTCTATCTTGCATTTTTTGTCTGCCGCATTCATGTTTCGGTACATTTTGTCTCACATATTGCTCGTTAAGTGCACCAGTATGAAGGCTCTCTAGCTGTTCCTGGGCACTATAATAAAAATTTGAATGATTGATTATTATCGTAGTATAAAATCGTGCTTCTTAAGTATGTGCTAGTGTATTATTTCAGTGAAGTAGCTTTTTGTGCAATGAAAAAAAGTGGCACGAATTGATAAAGTGCAATAATAATATGCTATGTGCCTGATCATATGCATTGTGCTATTAAGTTCTTCTGATATTTAATTATGGTTGGCCACTGTATCCAGTGTTGCGTAATAAAATATTATGCCACAGCAATTATTGCGTGCCTCACAGAAAAAATTGAATATATCTTTCTCAGTCAAAACACCATAGCAGGCTGAAAACATAAACTGGTATTCATTTTTGTGGTTGTGTGCAAATAACCTGTTTATGTATATATATATATATATATATATATATATATATATATAGACGAGAAGAAAGGGGGTTAACCGAGGGACCCGATATTTATTAGTCATATAATGAGAAGCCAACAAACACTGACACCAAGTACAACATAGGGGAAATTGCATGTGCTTCATAAATGAAATAAAGTAATGATTAATTAATGGAAATTAAAGTGCATGAAAAAACAACTTGCCGCAGGTGGGAACCGAACCCACAACCTTCGCATGTCGCGTGCGATGCTCTACCAATTGAGCTACCGCGGCGGCGTTTCCCCATCCACTTTCTTGGGCATTTATGTGTGCTAGTAGAACCCTGGGAGTGTTAGCCAGCGCCCCCACTCACAGACCTTGGCGGCGGACGTGGAACGTCTTTTTTGCCGCAGGCGTCACGAGAACGTGATCTTTTCGGGTGAAGGCAACTGGTCAATAAACCCACATATGCTACCTGAAGGCATCAATGTTGCCGGATTCGAGACCCTCGTTATGTAATAGACGAGAAGAAAGGGGGTTAACCGAGGGACCCGATATTTATTAGTCATATAATGAGAAGCCAACAAACACTGACACCAAGTACAACATAGGGGAAATTGCATGTGCTTAATAAATGAAATAAAGTAATGATTAATTAATGGAAATTAAAGTGGATGAAAAAACAACTTGCCGCAGGTGGGAACCGAACCCACAACCTTCGCATGTCGCGTGCGATGCTCGCGGCGGCGGACGTTCCACGTCCGCCGCCATGGTCTGTGAGTGGGGGCGCTGGCTAAGACTCCCAGGGTTCTACTAGCACACATAAATACCCAAGAAAGTGGATGGGGAAACGCCGCCGCGGTAGCTCAATTGGTAGAGCATCGCACGCGACATGCGAAGGTTGTGGGTTCGGTTCCCACCTGCGGCAAGTTGTTTTTTCATCCACTTTAATTTCCATTAATTAATCATTACTTTATTTCATTTATTAGGCACATGCAATTTCCCCTATGTTGTACTTGGTGTCAGTGTTTGTTGGCTTCTCATTATATGACTAATAAATATCGGGTCCCTCGGTTAACCCCCTTTCTTCTCGTCTATTACATAACGAGGGTCTCGAATCCGGCAACATTGATGCCTTCAGGTAGCATATGTGGGTTTATTGACCAGTTGCCTTCACCCGAAAAGATCATGTTCTCGTGACGCCTGCGGCAAAAAAAGTCGTTCCACGTCCGCCGCCAAGGTCTGTGAGTGGGGGCGCTGGCTAACACTCCCAGGGTTCTACTAGCACACATAAATACCCAAGAAAGTGGATGGGGAAACGCCGCCGCGGTAGCTCAATTGGTAGAGCATCGCACGCGACATGCGAAGGTTGTGGGTTCGGTTCCCACCTGCGGCAAGTTGTTTTTTCATCCACTTTAATTTCCATTAATTAATCATTACTTTATTTCATTTATTAGGCACATGCAATTTCCCCTATGTTGTACTTGGTGTCAGTGTTTGTTGGCTTCTCATTATATGACTAATATATATGTATATATATATAATGCAAATGAGCTATTCTCATACATACGAAGAAGCACTTCAATAGTACGACTTGGCAAAGGGCCACGAAAGCCCGCTATTCAAACCCTCCAATTCTCAAGATTGTATTCCCTCCCGGTATGTCAGTTCATCAATGTCCACAAAGACAAACTTGACATGTTGAAACCAGTTACAATAGGACATGGCCTTTGCACTGTGAAAATGTTTTCTAACAATACATTTAATTTGAAGGCCTCCCGAGGCGGTGTTAATGCATCAAAACAACCCTAGAATAATAAATGAGTGCTCCATGGGCTAGATTTGACAGAATCAAGAATCGCGAGGAGACAAGCTGCGAATTACGCAAATTTCAGCTATTCTAGCTTTCTATTTTTTTGTGAGTGCTACAGGTGTTTCAATTGTTTTTCGTGGATTTTCTCAGAACCCACTTTCTAACGTTTCTTGCATGCACCAACAAGCATTACTATATTAACACGGATATTTTATTTGTATCCGGTGACCGTATTTCACCGGCTAAAAAATGTTATCGTTATCGCTCGGTGCAGCATGCACCTGGACGCATAGGAAGTTTCGCAAATGTTATCGATGGTTCGGTTGGTTGTCAGTAGTCTGATGTCGACAAACCTTGTATAATCTGATTCCATACGCGACACAAATTGTGTAGTAGTT
Organism: Dermacentor albipictus; assembly: GCF_038994185.2. Taxonomy (NCBI): domain Eukaryota; kingdom Metazoa; phylum Arthropoda; class Arachnida; order Ixodida; family Ixodidae; genus Dermacentor; species Dermacentor albipictus. Next base: position 8,001,949 of record NW_027225571.1, on the reverse strand, counting down.
TTTTTTAATTTTTTATTTAACATACTGTTAGTCCCACTGGGACTGTTACAGGAGTGGATTTATCAGCAAGATACAGGAATACAGTATACAGTACAGTACAGTAATACGCCAGTTACACGTCAAGCGGGCAACAATACAATCAGTATACAGTACAGTACAGTAATATGCCAGTTACACACCGAGTGGGCAACAACACAAAATCAATACAGTCTGAACATGATCATCAGGTCTGGATTGTTGACAAGACTGACGAGGCTGCGAGCTCAGCGAACTTTTTCAAGGAATCCTGCGCAGCTATAGATTTATCTAGGCCGTTCCATTCTCTTATGGCTCGTGGGAAGAAGGAAAAGTAATATTTGTTGTTAGCACAACAGTATTCATTAATCGTAAAGTCATGCTTGTGACGTGTTTCTCTAGAACGATCAAAACTAATGTAAGTAGCAGGATCCATGTTAAATGCGTTATGAATTAATTGATAAAGAAACTTGGGTCTATGGAGCGTGACGCGGCTTGATAAGGTGTCTAGGCTTGCGTAGGAAAGCAGCTCTGTGGGAGAATCAGTGCGCCGGTATCCATGGTAGATAAAACAAACAGCTTTTCGTTGAACTGATTCGAGCATGTGTACATCTTTTTGCATATATGGAAACCAGACGATGTTTGCATATTCTAAGATTGGACGGATAAGTACTTTATATGCGAGCAACTTGGTATCTAAAGTCGCAAAGCGCAAGGTGCGCTTAAGGAAGTATAAACTGTTCATTGCTTTTTTGGTAATGTTTTGTACTTGGGTTTTAGAGCTGAGATTATCAGAAATAATCACACCAAGGTCTTTTTTTTTCAGTTACTGTTCTGAGAATGCCGTTGCCAATACCGTAAGGGAAATTAAGTTTTGTTTTCTTATTTGTGACAGACATCACTACAGTTTTTCCATATTGATTGCCATTTGCCATGTATTGCACCACTTTATGACGTTGCCCAAAGCTGTGTTTAACCTTATTTGGTCTGCATGAGTGTTTATTTTTTCGTATAGCACGCAGTCATCCGCAAAGAGACGCACCTTCACATCAACTTGGTATGTTACGTCGTTTATGTATAAAATGAACAAAAATGGTGCTAGCACAGAGCCCTGCGGCACGCCAGAAATGACCGGAACGATATCAGAAGCATGGTCATTGTATTGCGCATATTGTCGGCGTTCCGAGAAGTAGCTGGCTATCCACCTCGTAACGGGACCATCGCCAAGTATTTTGTTTAGTTTGAAATTCAGTTTAGCATGTGCGACGCGATCAAAAGCCGTTGAGTAACCAAGGAAAATTATATCAGTTTGACTTTGATGATTGATTCCCTCTGCGAGGTCATGAAAGATTTCTGCCAGTTGGGTAACAGTGGACAACCCTGCTCCGAAGCCATGCTGGTTTTGGTGAATGATGTTTTTAGTCTCAGTATGTTAAGAAATTTTAATAAGATGTGCTCAAGAATTTTACAACAGGTACATGTGAGGGATATAGGCCGGTAATTGGACGCGGACGTTACGTCGCCTGATTTGTGAATGGGCACAATTTTTGCTACCTTCCATTCAGCGGGCAGACAGCTGTCCTGAAGTGACTTAGAAAATATGAGGTAGAGATATTCACTGATTGGTTCGGCATAGCACCTAAGAAAGCAGTTTGAAATTCCGTCAGGACCACAACTCTTTCTTTCATCAAGGTTCAACAACAGAGAAAGAACCCCAGGTACACTTATGACCGGAGCGCCAGAAAGTTGTGTAGACTCATTACTGTAGCACGCTAATGTTCCTAAAACACCGTTATCGGCGGTGAATATCGACTGGAAGTAATTGTTAAATGAGTCAGCTTGCTGCTTTCCACTTGTAGGCGAACTAGCAGTAACGTTCTTTCTGTTTAAATATTTCCAGAACTTGGCCGGCGAATTTTTAATGAAGTTGTTAAGTGTAGTGCCACAAAATGATTTCGTAGCTTCGAGTACTTTATTCTTTAATCGTTCTGTTAGCGAAATTATGTTTAGCTTTAGTTCTAAGTTTGGTCGTTGCCTATTTCGTTGCCTTAACCTATTAATTTTTCGTTTCATGTGGATTATTTCTCGAGTAATCCACGGATTGTGCTTGCATGTTGCCTTCTTTTTCAAAGGAATAAAATTTGTGATGCAATGCATCACGTGCTCTTTAAATTGTACCCACAAGGCGTCAACAGTTATGATACTCTGAACATACGAATCATAAAAATAATTAAATTCATGAATAAGATACGTCATAACAGCCGCGTCGTTCGCACATATTTCCTCAGACCGCGCTGGCGACCCAAGTTTGGCAAGAACAGCGTACACAGTACCGTTTCATGGTCAGAAATTCCTTTTAACACTTCAACTTTCATCTATTCTGAAGTAGTTACTAAGAAACACCAAGTCTAGTATAGGATTGGATGATCCTTGCGCACGAGTAGGCTCTCTAACGATTTGTACAAGTTCTAAAGTGAATAGGATACGATACATGGCATTACTTGTTGCATCAGTTGAGCTTAACGTTTCTGGAAGGCGCGCGGGCATCAGCGAGTGCGCTGGCATTTTCGACAACTGATGTATGCAAACTGACGCGCTTGGCCCACAGATGCGATTTTCGACGATTGCCGACATCGCTCGCCGCTATCGTTGCGATTCAGTCTGCATCATTTTTCACCGTCTCTACTACGTGACAATATTTCCAACACAGATATTTTCTATTATACTTTGCACGCATAACTCTTACACAGTTGGCTGTGCAAGGAGCTACCAAAAAATGAAATCGTGCAACAGTTTTCGATATCATATGGCATCGTCGTGCAGGTGCTTGCAAAGCGATCTTGCAGACAGACGAGGCGCGAGTGCGAGCGCGAGCGCCGATGTCTATATTTTGTGCACTGTTGTTACTTCAAACATAAAAACAAACTGCTGCGGCATGCGTACATTCATCATTGAAACGTGTTTTTCATATCTGAACGAGCATACAGATCACTAACTTATTGTTTCAAGCTTAGTTTACAGCAGGCTGTTTTAGGCCGGACTTTGACGGACGAAGACAAAATAGTCCAGCAACAGTGCGCCGCAGCCGAGGAGCGAGCTTCGGCGCGCGTCAGAGCTTGTGTCTAGTGGTTGCATGCCCTATTCTTCCAACCAACGCGAAGCGAAGCGTTCGCTTGACGGCGGGTGCCGAAGCTTGCCGACCCGTGCCAGTAGTTGGGGCAATACTCGCAGCGACGCGCCCTCTCCTGTCGTAATCAGGCTTTCGCGACGCCTCCGTTTATGAATTGCCACACTGAACACTTTTCGGTTCTGCGTGATGGCCTGTTCCTCTGTCTCACGCGCCGCGATGTGGCGACTTTCGTTAGTTTTCTCAGCGGCGAACACTTAGCTCATTTGATCCTGTGCCATCTGAAAAAAATTTGCGTTGACAGGTGGTCAATGAATGTGCCACTAAAAAGCCTGAGCATCGGGTTCCTCCCTGCTTGGCCACCATGACATCCTCTCCATTTTCTCCCCATTTGGCGACCCCGGAACGTCGCTCAAGTGCCGTAGTACGAGGAAGGTTTTCGGCGCATCCTTTAGACTGTTAGGGCTACTGAAACATGTTTCGTCCTCGCAAGAAACGCCTTTCGGAATCGCCACTGTCTCTTCTTCGCTCTCCATTCTCAGCAATGCCAAAGGGTCACTAAAGTGCTGAGGCATGAGGAAAGTATCCAGCCCTACACTGACTCTCAAAGGGTTGCTGGAACAAGCCTCGTCCCCGCAAGGAGGGCTCTCACGGATGGCCGCTGGCTCGGTTGCGGTGTACGATTGCATTGCGCAGTCACCGATGCTGCAGCCCTGACCAATTTCCGCTCCGTTCTGCCGTGTCGGCTCTTTTCTTGGCTCGGCCGCCACCGTATCTAGGTATATCCTAGTCGATTCCGGAAAGTCGCCCAAGTGCTCGGATACGAGGAAGGTCTCCAGCGCCTCCTTAACCTTCTCATGGCTACTGGAACAAGCCTCGTCCTCGCAAGGGGCGCCCTTCGGAATGGCCCCTCTCTGTAGACCGGCAATGGCCTCGCTCTCCACGTGCTCTGTCTCTGAGCTCCGAGGATTTCGCCACCTCGAACTTTTCGTGCTCTTTTACTGGCGCAGTCTCAGTCTCTTCGAAAGCACAAATTTTGTACTCGTCATTCGGGCTTTACCTCTCGCGCTCAACAGGGATACCAAAATGCCGGGGTAACGCACTTTTGGCCTTATCGTAATATCTGAAGTCGATATCGGAAAGGCTAGCTAAGCTACAGAACACGTAACGAGGAAGCACCCCCGGCAACCCTACAGAATAAAAGTCACGGTGCAGCTGTACCTGATCAAGAGAACTTTCTATGTTTTCGCCGTCCTCGAATACGTGCAGCCTAGACCGTGCCTGCAGCGCCCTGAGATGCTAGATTTCCCTATCAATTTCGTCCATCTGCATTCTGTACTGTCGCTTTTGCTCATACCCTTCCCTTTCGCATTCTTCTTTCTCGCGTTCGCGTTCCCTCTTGCCCTGAATATCCTCCGAAACCTCCACGATCTCCTCGTCATCTATGCCGCTTGCCTCTATCGCATCGATGACCTCCGGCTTCCTTGCCTGCTTCCCACAATCAATCCCGAATTCCCCGCATACCGCGTTTAGGTCCGTTCTGCGCAATTTCAACCAATCCATAGCTACATTTTTTGGCGACAAGTTTCTCAAGGAAACGACCTTTCCGAAAACCGCAGCGCCGCGCTGGCCCCAGGTGGACGCGTGCAAGGATTTATGGGACTAGGGTGCGCCGGAGAAGCGAGCGGTGAGCCTGGCGAGCCTGCGTTGTTCGTGTACGCGCACGTCGTCGTAAAGCGGCCGTGGTGCTTGCTTGGCTGCTCCTCAGAGCTGATTTTTTACAGCGAAGCTGTATACCTCTACGGTTCAAAGAAATTTTCGTGTCGTTGGCGTGGCAAGCAAACAACTCCCCATACGTGGGCCGATCCCGCAGATAATGCAATGCCGGACCAAACCGCGGGGAAGGTGAAGCATGTGTTAAGCACTCCCCATACGTATGCCGATCTCGGAGATAGTGCTATGCCGGGTCGACCCGCGGCTGAAGTGTAGTTCGCCATTAAGGGGCCCGCATACACAGCTACGCAGATGATCTTTATTCACAGAGGGAAAGGGCACTGAGTTTCTTGCTTGTGTTCGTGCTTTTTGTTTAATTGCGCCACTGGTTGAGTAGCGACTAGCACTAGCGACACGATGCATGGTAGACGGTAGTGCTGCGTTCCCGGTTGGGAAAACAACACGCTGAAGCATCGCCACCTTTCATATATAGATAACGTGGCCTAGAACGAGCGCGCATCACCACAGGTAGGTCGCGCATGTTTTCTCAAGCAAGAAAACAAGCGCGTTGGTGCCAGCATACGATGACTCATTCCATTTTCCGGGGGCGCGCGTCCTAGCTATTGAAGCAGACGACGGCTTGTAAGCAGCAGACGACGGATTAGATTATGGGGTTTTACGAGCCAAAACCACTTTCTGATTATGAGGCACGCCGTAGTGGAGGACTCCGGAAATTTCGACCACCTGGGGTTCTTTAACGTGCCCCTAAATCTAAGTACACGGGTGTTTTCGCATTTCGCCTCCATCGAAATGCGGCCGCCGTGGCCAGGATTCGATCCCGCGACCTCGTGCTCAGCAGCCTAACACCATAGCCACTGAGCAACCGCGGCGGCAGACGACGGAAGCGAGAAGCGTTTTCGACGGAATAATCATACGCTTTGAGATAGCTGCTTTATTTTTACTGCGGAGGAAAACTGTTTTGCTTTACCGATAGCGCTATGTTCAGTGCCTTCATTTCAATTTCTTGGGCGAAACGTCAAGTTGGCGTCACGTTACGTAGGCAAAACGGGGCCACCAGCGCCATTTTGTTTGCGTCGCGCCTACGTCATGCATCGAAGAAAATGGCGGAATGTCCAGAATAGCGCCCCTAATCTAGTTTTCGTCTCAGCAAAAGCCAGTCAAGCCAGTCGTTTCATGTCCGCCGTTCCGCCTATATACACGTGCGTGCAGCAGATATATTTTTTAAACACCGTGTCCGCTTAGAGTGACAAGGAGGTTTTTTATTTTGTATCCCTCGTTGAGCAGTTCCCGGCTTTGTGGGACTCGAGCCGGAATGATAACAATGATAACACTCTGGCCGAGAGTGTAGCTGGTTGGTCTGCCCAGTAACGTTGGTCTGCCCTGCCGTCTGCTATGGCGGTCCGCCGTGTGGATGTGCTCTGCGCCGGACCGGACTGCGGTGGGTCGTGACGTCGCATCACGTGACCGAGCGGCCCGCGGACTTGGTCCGTCGTGTGGATCGGCTTTGACCGGAGGTTGTCGCGCGGTGAACGGCCGATCACAACAGCGGCTACGTTGCGTGAGCATGGTCTTTTTTTGCATTCTTCTTTATGTCCAATAGCTCAGGAAGAACGCAGGTAAAGAAGGATATACAACGCGAGGAGCTTGTACTGTCCTATATGTAATTGCGCCTGCTTTCATCCTGTGCTACTCAGTATGTAGACCATGCACCAACGAGCACACGCTTCTACCAAATAGAGAGCATAGTTTTACCTGCTTTGTCCTCTGTCATAAATGCACGTATGCTGTCATTATCTGTGTACAGCAAGGCGTATAAACGCCGCGGAAACTGCCGAGCTGGGCAATTTGGTTATTTTGTCACACGGGGAGAAGGAGGAGCTCAGGACGATGAGGCTTGAGTACAACGGCGGCAACATAAGAATGGCTCACGCACCCTCTCGCCACTAAACGAACGAACACAGTAAACCCAATTTCAAGCTCTTAACTGCTCTCGCAGTTGAAATACTATACAAAATTTGTGGAGGACCATTATAGTGGAAAAGCATTGAGCTCAGTCCGTACAGCAGCAGTAGCTCGTACGACGATGTCGGTGGTAGCAATCACACATCATCGGCACGGCACCGAATCTCGGATGGGGTTTATGAAGCAGTTTTTTTTTTACTTCCTTCTTCATTTTTTTTAATCAGGAAACACGATGATGACATACCGCGGCAACAGAGGTCACAAACGTTAGCACAAACCGAGGGACATTTCAACGGCCCGTGCGTCATTCAAGTGACGGACGCCTGGGGTCCTGGCGCTCGATCATTGGGCAGAACGGAGTGGGGCAGCAGAATTGGAACGCATCAGTTAAACATGCACTTCTCGCAGCGACTTTTTTTACTTGTTTGTTGATGCTCGCACATGTCTGCAGCCCAAATTTAGTTCTACTTCGGTAAGTCACATCGAGGCTAATGTAAACGCACGTAGCGCCCGTTCGGTCATCAACTTTCCCTCGTATGACAAAGTAGGCTGAGCAAGCAGGCGCCACGTAGAACGTCGTGGAAGGAACGTACCGGCGCTCTCTCTATCTCTCTCATCGAACGCGAGTTCCTCTGGCCCTGTGTCTACCCGACAATCTTGGGCCGTGCGCTCCAAATCCGCGAGTCGCGTTTGGTATCCGCTGGCGAATTAGCCATCCGAGGGCTTCAGCGAGATGCAAGCTATATATGGGCTTTCAGTATAGACGGGTTGGGAAAAAAAAGACGTTAGACAGACGAAAGAAATATCTCGCAAAAAGGCCGTAAGTGCGCGGTGATAGAGCAAGGAGGGGGAGTGCGCGCTTTTTTCGAGAAGGGATCACCGGAAGAACCCCTGCTTGGTTCTTTGCCCAGGTGGCGAACGGGAAGGAGGCTGACGCAAGCAAACCAGGCTTATGTAGAGAGCGCAGAAAGCCCCCATTGCCTGCTCGCTGATTGCTTCGGCAACCGTGCGCGTCTCTCTCTCTCTCTCTCCCTCAATCAATAGTCTTCACGGAGCGCAGGGCACTCCTTTCAGTTCCATACGCATGAGCGTGCGCATCTGTGTGCCCTATATTTTGCGTCTTTGTGTGTTCCACGCATGGTTCCGCGCTTCTTGCGCGTCTGCGCATGTGCCCGCCGGAAGTCCGATTGCGGAGGACAAATGGCGGCCGTCCACGCGAGCGTACAGTAGGAAGAAAAAAGATAAAAGGCTGTCTCCCGCGCTCTCCTCCGACTCAGGTGTATCGGAGATGTGCCGGCCTACGTTGGTTCGCCTCTTGTAGTCCACGCACAATGTGCTCTCAGTAACCTGCCCAGTCCCGAATCTGTGGATTCAATATAGTATACGGCGAGGACCGCCATTCACGAGGATTCGCCGGCTTCTCCGATCCACCACGGTGCTTTCTCTTTTTCTTTTTTTGTTTATTTAAGGTGGCATCATGGCTATTATTACAAGAGTATATTACCCAGAAATAGTTCACTTCTAGCTGTCTTGCCATCAAGCGTAGCACGACCGAGAAAACCATAGATTTCCGTTGACTGTGCCTAGTTTAGGGTGAACGAAGGAATAATTATCAACAAATATTGTTTGACAAAATTAGCGCCCTCGTGAAACGTACCTCGTATTCGGACGTCAAAGATGGGGCTCAAGAGCTGCATGTAGTATCTGCGAGCGGTTGTGTGAACAGCGCTCACAAAAAATTAAACGCCCTACCCTCGTAGTATGCAGGCTGAAAGCACTGACCTCACCATCAGAGAGAACGTCGATTTCTTACCACTGTGCGGGCGACAGAACGGGTGCTATTTCTGAAAACGTGCATTTACGGGACAGAATTCCTAACAAACACCATATGTACAATTTGAAAAGGAATGATATTATGGGCTTGAATTGAAAGCCGAAAAAAAAGAAATAACCGTAAGGCTCAGGCTCTATTCTGTCACACGCATGTGATTCTAACGCCGTACGTACCTCTCGAACGTGGTTTGGGAAAAAAAATTGGCAATAAATTCTGACAATCAGCGGCGTTTTTTTCTGTTCGCTTGTTTCTTGCATTTATTTTTTTATTTAGGAATACTGTAGCTTTCACTTTAGGGCCATTACAGGAGAGGAAGAAATAAAAATATAAATTTCAACACCGACAATACAACGTTATACATCACTGTACACAGTGATGTATAAATATAAACAAATATACACAGTATACACAGAATAACAGTAAGCGTGATCAATTCCTAATTATCCCGTTGCCTGTAATACAATTCTAATAGAGTATAAAATTCGTTAGGATTTTGTGCTGTTACAGTGCACTCCGGAAGGCCATTCCATATATTAATACACGAAGGAAAGAACGAGTATTGAAAACCATCAAGTCGTGTTTTATAAGGCTGTACACTAGCACTGTGGTTTAAACGCGCACTGTGTTTTAAAGGGGGCGAATGTATGTTTCTTTGTTTATTCTTATTTGATTTCTGGTTATCTGGAAAAAGCGTTTCATTCCTTGTTTTTCTCGTCGTGTTTCTAGCAATACCAAGTCACAACATTTCAACATGTGTGTTACAGAATCGGCTCTCCGATAACGCGAACAAGCAAAACGCACCGCGGTTCTCTGAATTTTTTCGAGTTTATCTCACACCTACAGTAGGTGAGGGCTCCAAACTGGGGAGGTGTACTCCAAAACCGGGCGAACAAATGTTTTGTACGCAATGAGCTTCAAATGTGTTGGTGCATGCTGCAACTTTTTTCTCAAAAAGAACAGTTTCCTGTAAGCCCTAGAGCAGACCTCCTCCGCTTGTAGGCGCCAGCGCAAGTCATGATTAATGATCACCCCTAAGTACCTAAAGCTACGTACATTCAACAAAGAGTTGTCACTACTAATTTTATAGTCAAAAGAAGGCGCACATTTCTTTCTTGTTATATGAGCAAACGTCGATTTCAGATAATTTATTTCCATTCCTCATTTTATGCACCAGTCACGTAAACCTTGGAGGCACCGATTAATTTTCCTTTGGTCGGTTTTATCTGTTCACCCGTTGGTGACTTTTAACAATGCTGCCATTTCGCCGGCTGCCGTGGCTTCGATCTCTTACTTGGGGAAACTTATTGTGGCTTTGTTTGCGGGTGTAACGGTTTGCATATCGCCTGCTCAATGTCCCATAGAAGACGTTCTCGTCGTTGACAGGGTTCATTGAAACTTCGCTATGTGTGATACATTTTTTTTGTCTCTCTTATCAGCGCACGGATAGCGGGATGAGGTTCTGATTTTGTGCAGGACGAAACGGAGGGCAGCAAATTCAGGTGTTTAACTTTTTTGCACATTTGACAATCTGGGAAGGCAGAGGGCTGTGAGGTGGAAGATTGTTGAAATAATAATAATAATAATAATAATAATAATAATAATAATAATGGAAACCGTGATTATGAGGAAGATGATGATATAAAATTATAATAGAACTTCTGCATATACAACACGCACCTTATAATCTATATGAAACGAAGCTTTCGTGAAACGGTTAACAAAGTGTTATAGATTTGCCCATTTCACTCCTGCGTGTTTGCGTTAAAAAAACTGGTACGTGCGCATGTGCTCTCACGCTCCCGCGGGCTACGCAGTGCGACACACTCGGCGATCTTCTCAAGGAGCTAGTTAGTTGTCCTTGGCACGACAGAAGTATACGCGCAATTGCGGCCTAAGGGCTTAAGGGGTACCTTCGAGTTACATGGCGACGAAGACACATACGCACAGTGCCGTAGAGGTCTTTTGTCTGGTGCTGGGCGGAATTGAACCCGCGTCACATACGTTCAAACACGCCCTATGCGCAGATTTCGCGACGCCGCTATTAGGTGGCGCAGCGTGTCCAAAGAGAAGTGCAAGAGAGGAGCTCGGATGCAGGCACATGCCTCGTACATGACGCCCATCGCTGATGCACATCGCTCATTAACGTCGGCCGTCATCCTGAGATAGCTTCTGCCGGAATTTTTTGCCAGTACACCTATTATACTTATTTAAATGCATTTTTGGGGAAATTTACTCCTGTTTGTCTTACCATCTGCATCTTCTGTGGTGCCCTGTAGTGGATAAGTGCCGCTAAAAACAAGGGCTGTCCCAAAGAGGGGCGCTTGTTATACTTCTATTATGCAAATATTCTCGCAGGACGTAACTTCTGGAGCTTGGATTATTATTATTATTATTATTATTATTATTATTATTATTATTATTATTATTATTATTATTACTTGCCTCTCTACTTGCATGAGTCAGACTGTGTTCATTGTAAATGCGCACCTATTCCATACGTGGATTGTGTGAAATATCTCGGAATCTATTTCGATAGTAACTTATCGTGGCAACATCACTTTTCACTTATTTGTTCCAAACTGAGGTCAGTAGCCTGGCTGTTATTTAATATCAAAAGTATTTCACCCTTGTGTGTAAAAAAGATTATAGCACAGGCACTAGGTTACAGTGTGTTAAGGTATGGCATTACAGTCTTTGGCTTTTGCTCGGATCGTTGGAGATGTAGGGTTGACCGGATTCTAAAAAACATTCTTAAAAACGTTGCGTACAATTCCCCAATAGTAACATCTGCAAACATCTTCCGTGAACTTGGGCTACCAAACTTCCATTCATTACTTACAGAAACAGTTGTCGTTAAACATTTCTGGAATTCCGATTTCAAACAAAAACGTGCCGCCTCAAGGGAAGTAAGAAAACATGTCCGTTATGTTGTTCCACGTTCAGCCACAAGGTATGGCGCGGCCAGACGCTGTGCTTATGTGCCTGACATATTTAACAAACTACCAGAAGAGTTATTTAACGCGACATCAAAAAGAACGCTCAAACACATCTTAAAACAGCTAGAGTAAAATTACCCTCTTGTACGTCGCTTTTTTTTTTTGCATCGCAATATTTACCTCTTCAATTTTTGTTATATGTAGATAAACAAATGTTATCTTGTTCTTTTTAATTTTTTGCCTTTCATTTTTTTTCTTTTATTCATCTCTCATCAATTTTTGTACATCTTTTGCCTTGTCTATCATATTTATTGGCACGGTCCTACAAGCCAACTAAGGCTCAGACTGGCCTGCTTGTGTTGTTTTGTATATTGTGTGGCAATAAACATTATTATTATTATTATCATTATTATTATTATTATTATTATTATTATTATTATTATTATTATTATTATTATTATTATTATTGTCGTAATTCGTTGTCTCTTTCTTTCTCGTTCTACTACCTGCTTCTTGGCCTGTTGTGGGTACGCGCCAATGTTCGGAACCATCATTCTAACTTCAAGAACAAACGCAACGACCATGTCCTCGGAGCTTGTACTGGCGGGAGCGGACGGCAAGAAAGAACAAGGTCCCGCGAGGGAGACTCCCGTCTATCCAATCTCCTCCGCTCTCGTTCCAGCAACTTCAGGTGCAGAAACATCGGGCGATACAGCAGATCAACGCAGCGCGATCGGGCATCCCGGCGGAAACCCAAGCGAGGGGAGCAAGGGATGCGAAGTTATCCCTGTGGCCGAAGGAGCTAGCAGTGGCAGCTCCGGCTCGCTGAAGTCCAAGCGTTTGCTGGCCAAAGTGTCCGGGGCAGCGGTGATAAGCGCCACTGCTGTTGCCGCTGCCTCTCTCACGGCCTCGACGGTTGAAGGTGAACCTTATTCAGCCTACGCAACCAATCCGTGAGTAACGATAGACCCAGCTAGCCTCGTTGTTGGGTCTGTGCCGGGTTATTCTGTGAAAGCTCAGAATGACTTGACGTTGGCCTATATATATACCTATATATATAGGCCAACAGAAGCTTTCAATGTTGGTGGGGACACATTGAAAGCTTCTGCGTTGCAAGGACTTACACAAACGCGGCAGAACTCACTGTGTTGCATTTAGACACATACCCAGGGTTTCCGAAAGCGTAAGGGGCGGGGGAGGGGGGGGGGGGCGTGTCAGTGAGGACAAGTTCCATTGCAGGCGGGTGGCATTATACATCCGCCCCCTTTCACCTTAGTCCTGAGAGCTGACCTCCTCTCTAATACTCTAATAATGCAAATTAAACGTAAGTTTCACAATAAATAAAAGTACACGCGGTGGAAATGAACTCCGGCTCTTTTGCCTCTACTCAAGATACACTTCCGGAGCCCCTGGTTTGGTTTGGTGCCTGTACGGATATGACTCAACCTACTAAGGGCAATCGGCCATGAATCGGGCGGCAGAAGGTAAAAAGGGAAGGTTACATCAATAGAATTTTGTAATTTAATAATTATAATGAATGAATACTAATTGTTAATATCAGGTTTCAGGCTATATTATGTCATAGTTATATTATTGTTATAGAGTATCCGATCATATTATTTATACAGGGTGTCCCACGCAACTTAGGCAAACTTTAAAGATATGCTAATGCCACATGGCTGGACAGAACCAAGGTATTGTTTGCCGTCGCTTGGAGATTCTCAGATTATATCTTCATTCGAATTGCATAATTAGCCCTAATTAGGTAATAAAGTTCTAAAATAGTATAATTACATGAAAATAGCCAACGAGAAAATTGTAGAACGACATAAAAAACTCCCGGTACGCCTTACTGTTGCTTAATACATGCTACATAAAAGTCGCACGGCAATTTCGCGTGCATTTGCGGGCTTCTTTCACGCTCGGAAAAAACAATTTTATACAGCACGTATTGAGCAACAGAAAGCTGTATCGGGAGATTTTCATGTCGCTCTGCAATTTTCTCGTTGTCACTTTTCATCTAATCATAATATTTGAGAAGCTGAATAATCGACTAGGATTAGTTATCTAATTAGGCGGAATAAAAAAAGTAGTTTGAGTATCTTCAAGTGATGGCAAACAATATTACCTATGTTCCGTCCAGCTATGGGGCATTTGCATATACCTGAAGTTTTGCTTAAGTTACGCCGGACACCCTGTATATAATATGTTACATTATGAATTATATTATTTTAAAGACAGAGGCACTTATTCTGGAGAAGTACGCTCATGCGCCATGGCATTTGAGCCTGTTTCGCTGTTGCCGTCTTTTCCTCGTGGCTTCAATGTTTCTCTCCATCATGATTCAATTCGCCGCATCGTTCAAAGGGTTGTGTGGGGCGCTTCAGTTGGTCATTCGCGAATTCAGGGGCCCTTTCGTTCTTCTAACATACCCCTCTCTGGATAGTCACAAATCCTGCTGTAACCCTGGGCAAACCATTTAACTATATGAAAATAATTACCTAACTCCCTCTTTAATTACTTTAAGAAACACGTTACAATACCAGAAATGAAGCCGATCCCTGTTCAAAGATGTACCCACTAGGAAGGAATAGTGAGTCTATGCCACAGATTCCGTGATATTTGACCCTAGAAATCTCAAGCGAAATACACTGTTGCAGTCTATCGCAACGCACACACACACAACCACCCACCCACACACACACAGAGAGAGACTTTTCTATATATATATATATATATATATATATATATATATATATATATATATATATATATATATATACAGGGTGTTTGAGCGAACACTTTCAAACATCTGAAAAGTTGCCTGTGGCAGATATCATAATTCTCGTTCATGTGCGGGTCTACTCGAAGCGGCGGAGAATACTTGCACAAGACATTGAGATGCAAAATCGACAAATTAATGAAAATGCACTAATTAAGTTTTTGACTATATAGATTATGGCGCATATTGCAATTTAGAAATTAGAGCCGTGGATTTCGCAAAGCGGATCCACTTGGAACGAATTTTCAAGATGACACCAGTTCCGAGGTAAAAAAATCCCGAACTTTAGAGAGATATGCATTGACGTTCCAGTTAATTTGTTAACGAAACGTCATTTCATGCACTGAAGCACACAAGTAAATGGAACGCTACTGCATTTCCCCTCAAAGTTCGGGAATTTATATCTCGAAACTGGTGTCGTCCTGAGAATTCGTTCCAAGTGGATCCGCCTTGCGAAGTCCACTGCTAGAATTTGTAAATTGCAATATGGGTCTTCAGATAATTAGCGAAAAAGTTAATCAGACAACCCTTGTTAATTAGACGATCTTGAATTTCAATTCTTTGTGCAAGTAGAGTCCGCCGCTTCGAGTAGATCTGCTCATAAACCAGAATCTAGCTACGTGCCACAGTAGGACATTAGGGGATCTTAAGAAACAGTGCAACATATATATATATATATATATATATATATATATATATATATATATATATATATATATATATATATATATATATATATATATATATATATATATATATGTTGCACTGTTTCTAAAGATCCCCCAATGTCTCACTGTAGCACGAGGCATATGTAGTGGATGTCGCCCTGCAATATACTTGAACACCTTTTGACATGCTTTTGCTACTTTCTGTGCATTTTGGCTATTTGAAGTATCTTTCATAAAGTGTACCTATTATCTCACGTGCGGTTTCTTTTTATTTTCTTCAGCCGAGGACTCATCAGCTGATTCCATTGCCTTTCGCTGTTTAACGCACGTTGTATTCTCATATGTCCAAAAACAACTCATACCTGTTTTATCCTGGCTTAACGAACCACCACAAATTTTACTTTAAAAACTTTGATTCCTTCTGTTCTTGGGTATGGAACTCAATATTATACAGTTCGGTCGACACAATATACGACATCATATGCTTCTCGGTGGTCAGTGTGCACGGAAACCGGAAAATGCAAATGCTACACAGTGGCTCTAAATGGCGGAACGTATCAAATAAGTGCGAGGGAATAACCAGGCACGTTAGGCGCAATATCGGCGGCATGACAGGCACGTAAATCTCTACTGACATCCATATCGCTGCCGCTGTTTCACACCAACTGTTTCACGCAAGGCGGCACCGGCACTCCGAAAGCCGCTTTCTAAGAAAAAAAAAGCAGAAAAAGAAATGGTCACGAGGGGCTTAAAGTGTCTCAAAAGCAAGCACTCCGGCACATAGTTTTCTGCCCACTTCTTTGATCTTTCAGCGGTTTTCAGTTTACGGCAAGACCTTAATTACTTTGATGTCTTCTCTACAGTAGCAAACCAAGAAGACAGGCGCCACAGGTCCCGAGCCTATGCCAAGGGAAGCGGCAAATTCCATCAGATCGCCGCAGGCACGGCAGCTGGAGGCAGCAACAGCAGCAGTAAGGGGTCCAGCCACTCGACCGCCTCTGATGTCAAGACGGGCGTCACCGCGATCTCGGGTACAGTTTCCACGACTGTTGCAGCAGCGCAAGCCGAACCAGCGGCACCGACGTTTGGGCGTGAGTAGGCTATTGAGCATGCCGTAGCCGACTCACGTGAGAAAAAAAAATTGGCCGCCTGATTTGCGCTAAAATCGCGAGGTAAAAATGTTTGCGATAGGAAGGTGTAGTAGATTAAAGCGCTATGAATAACCCGCAGCAGACTGGCAATAAATGGCGGAACGTGTAGAATAGGTGCGGGAAACTAACCAAGCACGTTAGGTGAACGATCGGCGGCACGATAGACACGTAAATCTCTACTGACAGCCATATCGCTGCCGCTGTGGCATCGTTAAATGTACGAACGAAAGAACACCGCCAGTTATTAGAGAGTTTTAGCAGAGCGTTTACGGTCCGCTCCGCTCAGACCGGCCTATCACAACAATTGGCACGCAGGCGCTCAGCAAAACGCTACCGGGAACACTGACGCGCGTGCGCACAGCACACATAGCGGCAGCGGAACGTGGGACGCTGACCACGTTCCGCTAGGAACCTGATTTAGCGGTGCGTCAGGGAGCGTGTAGTTGCTTCCGTAATCGTTTTACCGCCAAGCTGAGAGCACGTCAGTGGCGTCTCTGGGAGACGCGCTGGTTAGATAAGCGAAATCAATGCATTCTATGCAGCCACCGCCGCGCGTGAAACGTGTGCGGAGCGGAACGCAAGCAAACGCTCTGCTAAAACTGTCTATTGGCTCCGCGGAAAACATCAGAAGTGTTTAAATACAAACAGCACGGAGGGGTCCCAGGAACGCAGGGCCTGGACGGGATCAACGATGGGCTTATAAGCGGTGCCTCAGGTTGGAGTCAATGTTGCGACAATGAGTTGCCTTCGTCAGCGCTGCCACTGCTTTACTTGGTAGCGTTTATATAAGGTTGCAAAAAGCGTAAGCAGAAAGGAGAGAGGTTGCATGCTGCCCGTTTATGGTCCTTCAATTAGGGGGTGAGTGAGACGCTGCCCAGGTAAACAGTTGTAACGCTGACGAAGGCAAATGAAGCCCCTTTGTCAAAACAAAGCTGACGCTTAGCTTTTTCGCCCACCGCTGCTCAGTTGCATGCGTGCCAAGTACCAAATTCTAATTTAGAAGTGTGTGCGAATTGAGAAACAAATGCTGGTCTTGAGACACACCGGCTTATTGCACGCGTCAAGTTTGGCGCTGGGCCAACTTAGCCATCAGGTCTGGTGTACCCTGTACACTGATTTCTTGCGCATTTGTGTGCCAGCGTACGCGGATCTATCGCTGATTATTGTGTACACTGCGTCTCATGGCAACCGTGGCGGATAAGGAAACGGCGATAAAAATTACGGTAGGTCAAATCACGGATTACGACCAACATTAGTAATTCCTAGAGGGTAAAGTTCTCGAGCGTCCCTCACTCTAAACGTATTTGGCGCGTGTCGTCTGATAACGCCGGGTCCCTTTTATCTTAAATAGTATTAGCTCGGAGTCAACTACAAATTCGTTATTCAAAGGCGTATGAAGCGCAGAACTGCTCTCATTTGGTCATTGCGAAACTAGATCGAATAAAATATTTTTACCACCTATTATAGGATGCAGAATATCGATTTTAAATGTCATTTTCTTTCAGAAATACCTGACAATCAGTAAGTTAAGACAAAAAAATGAAGTAGGAAGTTTACATCTGCATGACTGTGCACCAAAGGCAAATATCATCATTTTTCACACTTTATCAGATCGTTTAAAGGAAATAGGTATGATATAATGTTTTGCAGCTAGCATGGAATTGTATGTCCCTTTAGCGGAATTTCTATTCACAAGTTATTGGCATATGTAAATATACATATATAGAAAGTTGCCAGAATAGTGTATTTTTAAAATTTTTAATGTTCAGTTATAAAGTCGTGAACTTGGTGCTTCAGTTATTTTTTATTTGATGTGCGCCAAATTTCGTAAGAGAATCAGTCTAAATTAAGAGTTGCTCCCTATGATCAGTAGATTTTAGCTTTGTTTCTGTTTTCTTAGGGCAACAACCTGCGTGAAATTCGTCGCAGAAGGTGCCTAGCAGAACAATTTGTCGGTTCTCATGCATTTAGATAGGACCGCTCGAAGTAGAAGATTCTCTTAAGCCATCACAACGCTGTAATCTCAGCCGAGATCTGTCCTGTTTGGCTTCTTTCGTCGTACACGGCACAAACCTACGACAGAAAGCTGAGCTAGTTGGTAAGGATTCATTAGGCAAAAAGGAGGTGAGGCGTGCATACAGGACACAAGAGTAGAGAAGTGGACAACACGAACGGCGTTCGTGTTGTCCACTTCTTTACTCTTTTGTCCTGTCTAGACGCCTCACCTGTTTTTTTGCATAACAAACCTACGGTCATACTTCTGTCGGCCGGCCACGAAACAACGCCGTTATCCAGCTGCCTCAAATGGACGCTGTTACTCAGGACGACGGTAGGTCGAGAGTGCGTCAGGAATAGGTTCGACGGTGTTACCACTCAAACATCTGGTGCAGAGGTGGAGAGCCTTCACCGAGATAAAGCTGTGATAAGGGGAAGTGCGCGTATTGAGGGGCTCGATGAATGAATGTACGAAAGGAACTACCCTATAAAGGTGTTGCAGGCGCTTCAATTGCGACTCGGCAAGATTACAGCCATCTCGCCATAAAGTCATCTCTAAAAAGAGCATCTTATACGCGGGATAATATAGCATCTTATGCCTCCTTCAACTCTGATCTGACAAACCATGCTTCTACCTTCTCTATGTTTCTAGAATATCTCCACTATGCGGTAAGGAGCGAGTTCTTACCTCTTTTTATTCTTCTGTAGATAAAGTTGCAGTAAATGGTTTGGAAGGAGTTTGAGTTTTTTTAAAAGTGACCGAATGATGTTCGTTCCAGCCTGTAGGTTTGGTCGTTTCAAAGAACGAGACGTCTGAAAGTTGGGAGTTATTAAAGCGTTATCGAGACATACAATCCGCGCGCTGACATTACTGCGTTCCGCCTTCAGCTGCTAAAATTATTGGCCATACGCCGCTGGCCTAACGAAAAATTAGCGAAAATATCTAGGGTGATTGTTCACCATAATTGTGTGCCAATGCCTGCATTTGTACGGGCTCGGAATGAGTAATTTTTTATCTTTAATCTAATTGCTGTACGAGGAACACATTGCGGACTTAGGGTAATGTGATGGCGACCAGGTGCAATGCATGTGGTTACGTGACATGCATTATGTATGCAAATATAAAAGGAGCCGGCTTTAAATGATGCCAACAAAATGTTCACCAGGTAAAAAAAAAAGAAAGTACTTTGCATTACGATCACAGAATGCTCTCCAGGTAGCTGGTGACTATTCAGTTATTGTATCCGTATTATTCGCGTTAAAATCACTTCCTTAAATACCACTGGAACATTTTATTGAGACAGATTGCATGCTCTAACTGTGAGAACACAAGCACACGCATCATCAATCAAGAGATATACAGGGTGCACCAACTACCATGCACCAAATTTTGAAAATATGTAAATGCCACGTAACTGGACAAAACCAAGGTATTGTTGTTTCCCGTCGCTAGGTTTGGTTTGCATTCCGCCAAATAACATAATTAGTTTTAATTAATTAACTTCTCAAATATTATAGTTAGATGAAAGTGTCAGTGAGAAAATCGTAGAGCAGCATAAAAAACTCCCGACACAGCTTTCTGTTGTTCAATGCGTGCTACATAAAAGTTTTCTTGACCGTGAAGGAAGCCCGCGAATACACGCAAAACTGTCGCGCCACTGGCCGCTCGAGGCTTCGCGGCCTTTGAGGCTTTGCGGACTTTTCCGCTCCGAAAAACACTTTCATGTAGCACGTATTGGACAACAGAAAGCTGATAGGGAGTTCTTCATGTTGGTCTACAGTTTTCTCATTGAAACTTTTCAAATCATTATAATATTTGAGACGTTGAATAATGAAGACGAGTTATGTAATTAGCCGGAATGCAAGAAAAAATGGAGGTCGCTTAAGAGGAAGCTTTACCTCGGGTGCGCCTATCTAAATACATATAAAAGAAGAATTCGTTTTTCTCGGCAACCGCTGCACCAAATTTGACGAGGTTTTGTTGCATTTAAAAGAAAAACTTAAAATCTAGTGACTGTTGGTATTGAATTTCTGATTTTGGTCGCCAATTCTTAATTAAAAATTCGCTGAAATCGAATATTTTCCAACACCAAACTATCAAGTTTACCCCTCTTTGATAATATGAGAATACTATTCTGTGAAATGCATCTAATAGTACATACAAAGCGGATACATTTGATATGTTACACATGAATCTAAACAAAATTAATAACATGGAAATATGGCTTTTGAAGAACCCTTGTAAACACGTAGAAAATTTACGTAAGATGTACAATGACATATTGAATTTGTCCGCTTTCAATGATCTAACGGATGCTTCACAGAACCGCGATATCTGTTCTTGATGCAGAGCTATGAATAGTTAAACTTCGTGCTTCTACTCTTTCCAAACTTCCGAATTTTTGAAAATTCTTGTAACAAAATTCAGGCCTTAAATCGAAATTCCGCTTCCGAAAGTCACTAGAATTCAATTTTCTCTCTTAAATGCAACAACTTTCATTAAAATCGGTCCAGGAATTACCTCAGAAAAACGTTTTTGCGTTTTACATGTATTTGAATAGGCCGCATTGGAGTTGGGCCTGAACCAAAACTTCCTCTTAAGCTTCGCCCTTATGAAGCCATCCGCATCTTATAGTAGCACGTCCTTAGCTTTGCTTTGTCTTTCATGAATGCTCTTAACTTGCGAGCTAAACATTCGGTCACCGTTTCTTTTTTTCCATACAAACAGGTGACAACTCTCTAGGTACCTCTAAACAAGTAGTATGCAGCTACAGTCAGTGTTCATGCGTTCGCATTCTTATCGTACTTCACGCACTTTCCAGTGGCGAACTATCTATCTCTGTATGTTTGTATCCAACCGTTTGTCCACATACCTAGGTCACTGGGTAGGCCGTGGTCGAATAGCAGGGCTTGGGGCTGCTGTGCTGAGGGAACAGGGTCTGAAACCAACCGTCGGACCACCTTGGGCCACTGCGTATATGGCAGTGTGTTCATAAGTGCCGCTCTTCAGTGAACCACTTTTACACCTCATACTGTTGATGCGGTAGTGGGTAGTTACGGCTATTCGAAGAAACTCTTTGACGACGACTTGTAGCACTGGGCGTGTGCCACTCGGTCAGTGCTGGTTTTCAATGAAGCTCTTTGACGCCAACTTTGGTCCCTGGATATGTGCCAGCAGGTGTGTGCCGTTCTTCAGCGAATTTCGTTTATGCCAACTCGGGTAGCTAGGCATGTGCCGCTTTACGAAGACGACAAAAATCCCTTCAGTTTCTCCGATGTTGAGCGGAATAGAATCCACGTCACAATGGTTCCGCAAGGAAAAACTCACCCATTAGCAGGTTGCCCCACAAATGCACTGGATATTTCATCATCATTTTGGTGTACGAGAATTGAATAAAAATACTATCTATCTATCTATCTATCTATCTATCTATCTATCTATCTATCTATCTATCTATCTATCTATCTATCTATCTATCTATCTATCTATCTATCTATCTATCTATCTATCTATCTATCTATCTATCTATCTATCTATCTATCTATCTATCTATCTATCTATCTATCTATCTATCTATCTATCTATCTATCTATCTATCTATCTATCTATCTATCTATCTATCTATCATCATCATCATCATCATCATCATCATCAGCCTGGTTACGCCCACTGCAGGGCAAAGGCTTCTCCCATACTTTTCTAACTATCCCGGGAATGCACTAAATGTGGCCATGTTGCCCCTGCAAACTTCTCAATCTCATCCGCCCACCCAATTTTCTGCCGCCCCCTGCTACGCATCCCTTCCCTTGGAATCCAGTTCGTAACCCTTAATGACCATCGGTTATCTTCCCTCCTCATTACATGTCCTGCCCATGCCCATTTCTTTTTCTTGATTTCAACTAAGATGTCATTAA
The DNA here is from genome assembly GCF_038994185.2 of Dermacentor albipictus. Classification (NCBI taxonomy): domain Eukaryota; kingdom Metazoa; phylum Arthropoda; class Arachnida; order Ixodida; family Ixodidae; genus Dermacentor; species Dermacentor albipictus. The sequence goes on along the minus strand of NW_027225571.1, from coordinate 7,979,830 downwards.
CTCGCGTTTGATCCCTCACCCTATCTGCTCTTTTCTTATTCCTTAACGTTACACCCATCATTGTTCTTTCCATAGCTCGTTGCGTCGTCCTCAATTTAAGTAGAACCCTTTTCGTAAGCCTCCAGGTTTCTGCCCCGTAGGTGAGTACTGGTAAGACAAAGCTATTATACACTTTTCTTTTGAGGGATAATGGCAACCTTCTGTTCCTGATCTGAGAATGCCTGCCAAACGCACCTCAACCCATTCTTATTCTTCTGATTATTTCCGTCTCATGATCCGGATGTACGAGTTTCTTCCGTACCCTCCTCAGGTCTAGGCTAATTCGAGTTCTTACCAACCTGTGGTCACTGCAGCGCACCTTGTCGAGCACGTCTACATCTTGTATGATGCCAGGGTTAGGGCAGAGTATGAGGTCTATTTCATTTCGAGTCTCGCCGTTCGGGCTCCTCCACGTACACTTTCACCTATCGCGCTGGCGGAAGAAGGAATTCATGATCCGCATATTATTCTTTTCCGCAAACTCTACTAAGAACTCTCCACTGCTTTTCCTAGTGCTACGCCATATTCCCCCACTGCCTTGTCTCCAGCCTGCTTCTTGCCTACCTTGGCATTGAAGTCGCCCATCGGTATAGTGTACTTTGTTGTTACTCTACACATCGCCGATTCCACGTCTTCATAGAAGCTTTCGAGTTCCTGGTTATCTTGACTGGATGTAGGGGCGTAGACCTGTACAACCTTCATTTTGCACCTCTTATGAAGTTTCACAACAAGACCTGGCACCGTCTAGGTAATGCTATAGAATTCCTGAATGTTACCAGCTATATTCTTATTAATCAGGAATCTTGACTCCTAGTCCTCATGTCTCCGCTAAACCCGGTAGCACATTACGTGACCACTTTTTAGCATTTTATATGCTTCTTTGGCCTCCTAACTTCACTGAGCCCTATTATATCCCATTTACTGCCCTTTAATAGCACTGCTAGACTCGACTCACTAGATAATGTTCTAGCGTTAGGCGTTGCCAGGTTCACATTCCAATAGCGGCCTGTCCGGAGCCAGGGATTCTTAGCACCCCCTGTTGCGTCACAGGTCTGACCGCCGCCATGGTCAGTTGCTTCGCAGCTGCTGGGGACTAAGGGCCGGTGTTTGAATGTTGTGTTCATATAGGAGGTTGTGGCCAAGTACTGCACCAGGGTGGCCAATCCTGCTCTGGTGAGGGAGTGCGTTACCGGTTCTGGTCGCCGGGATCAGGCCACACTCCAGACCTGTTTACGCAAATTTATGAACGCGTGGATTTCTTTTTCTTAATCCGGTGGAAAATTGCGTGGCATAGGGATTCGAACCACGGACCTCGTGCACGCGAGGAGGGTGTTCTACCTATACGTCACCGCTGCACTGGATATATATCCCTTTTAAATCAACGTCTAGCACGCCCACAGTCAGTACGCGGCAAGAGAAGGAACAATGCTCGGCGTTCGCAGGCACGCACCGGCGCACAACGCTTCTTGTCTCGGAGGCCACGCGCAGGCTTATCGGCAGTGCCATTGCCATTATATGGCGCGGCGCGTCCAGAAAAACATGTCTAAGAGACGAGCCTGGAAGCCGCATGACGCGTTTCTCAGCGCTGGCACGCACCGGTGCTCAGTGCATTTCGGAGACCACGCACAAGCTTGGCGGCGGTGGTGCTAGATGGCGTCGAGTTTTCTTAGAGAAGGGCCAAAGGGAGTACCGTTGTAGTCAAAAATCAAATTATAGGATTTTACGAACCAAAACCACGATCTGATCATAAGGTACGCAGTAGCGGGGAGACTTAGGAATAATTCGAACCACCTGGGGTTCTTTAACGTGCACCTAAATCTAAGTACACGGGTGTATTCACATTTCACCCTCGCCAAATTGCCGCCAGCGTGGCCGCAATTCCATCCCGCGACCGCGTGCTTAGCAGCCCAGCACCATAGCCACTAAGCAACCGCGGCGGGTGCCGCTGCAGTACACGCCTCATAGATAATTCCTTTCGACGCCGGCAATACGTTGTGTCGCTATAATTATTCAATGATAGACTCATTACCGTCAACAGTCATCAAGATATGAGTTCTGGCAATTTTTATTTCAGCTCTTTTATGCGCTTCAAATGCACAGGCTACTTCAGTGTGCTCGCATTTAGCCATTTCTTAGCATACCCGGCAGACCATCATTTTAATAAATGGGTCGGTAAGAAATTATTTTCGATGCCAAATCATGTTTTTTTTTCTCTCCTGTGTTACCAGGGCTGTTTATAGTCGTTCGCGAAATCCCCTCCCCCCCCCCCCCCAAGAAAAAAAAAATTAGTGGTCCAACTCCGTTTGTTGGTCACAATTCGTCATAAAACGTGCACACGACAAGCTGAGCGAGCGCAGTATAAGACTAAGCCAACTATCTCGCGCAGATAACGATGACTCGACCCGAGCCGTTTCCAAGGTGCACGCAAACATTGTCGTATTGGTTCGACGACGTAGAGTAATCAACAAGCTGGAAGCTCTCTTTCTGCACTGTATGTCTCGCCTTGACGCTCCTTCTAGGCCCACCACAAGCAAGTTCGCATAAACGTTGTGAGGTTGAGCTCTGCCAACTTGTGACACGACTCGCTCATACTGAGTTTATGAAAACAGGCCTCATGACAATAGAATGAACGAGGTGGTTTTATCCGGCTGTCCCAGACCATCTGTCGCAAGTTGAATGATGAGGTTCACTTGATCCCTTTGAGACGGTTGGAAACGGCTCTTCGCTGGCGTTTTGCAATGAGCTATAGTTTACCTGAAACGAAAAGGCGGGGTACCAGAACTGTACACAAAGACCGTGGAGGCATTTACAATAAGTTTCTTATGTTAGAAAGGTGCCCGAGGTTTTCCATTCTAACCCGCCGTGGCTGCTTAGTAGATATGGTCTTGGGCGGCTAAGAACTGGATCGCAGGATGAAATTTCGCCCACGGTGGCCGCATTTCGTTAGGGGCGAAATGCGAAAACACGAGTATACTTAGATTTAGGTGCACGTTAAAGAATGCCAGGTGGTGCAAATTAGAGTCCTCTAGTACGACGTGCCTCATAGTCATATTTTGGTTTCGGCACGTAAAACCCCATATTTTAGTTAATCAAAAAATTGGTCATTTTCAAACCATCATATCGCGAAAAAAAAGTTGCGATAGGATTCACCTCACGATGACTGTCGACGGTAGTGCGCTATCATAGAATCAGTACAGCAAGACAACGTATTGCCACCGTCGAAACGAGTTATGTATGAGGCATTTACTGCATAGGGACTGCTCTTTCACGCTTCCCTAAGAACACTGAACGCTATCCAGCGCCGCTGCCGCGAAGTGTGTGTGTAACCTAAATGTATGGCGCGCCGGTGCTTGCGAATTCTGACAAACGCGTCATGGGGCAACCGAGCTGCTCTCTCGCGCTTCTTTCTTGACACGCAACACCATCTGGTGACACTGCCGAGAAGTCCACGCGTGGCTTCCGAGACGAGGAGCGCGGCGCGCCGGTTCCTGCGAACGCTGAGAATTGTTCCCTCACTTCCTAATGCCTGAGTGGCACATACTCAGTGACCTACTGAGTTAACGAGAGGTTCATTGAATAGCGACACGTACCCCGTGCATCTGTGTCACAGCCTGCTGATTCGTCGGGTTGCTGTCCCTGAGGAACAGTAGTGACGTGGGTCCGATTCCGCTCAACATCGGAGAAACTTAAGGCATCTTCTTCGTCATTGCAGAGCGGTACATTCACAGTGGCACGTGTCTAATTAGCGAAGTTGGCACCAAAGGCATTTATTTATTTATTTACTTTCAAGGTACGAGGGTATTACAGAGAGTAGGGACATTAAAACTCGTAGGCACACTTGCAGTTGTCAGCGTTGATTATGGTGGCGATGGAGGAAGGGAGATGGTTCCGTTGGTATAGAAAAGCAGCGCACGGCTACTGGCACATACCAGGTGATCCATGTTGGCATCAAATATGTTCATTAGAGACCAGCACAAACCAAGTGGCACATAACAAGCGTTCTAAGTCGACGTCAAAGAGTTTCTTCGAACAGTAGTGCCTACCGAGCCCCGCATCTACTGTGACCCACATCGGCGCGAAATAGGTTCGTTGAAGAGCGACACCTATGTACACATTGACACATACTCAGTTATCCGTGTTGGTTCTATGGCTGGTTTCGAAGCCATCGGACGTCAGCACAGCAGCCCAATGCGATAACCGTTCGACCACGCACTACCCAGCGACCCAGGCTGGCAGCGAAACGGTTAGATAGATAGCCCACGGGAAGTGCATGAAGTACCCTCATATAATAAACATCGTGTGGTATTATGAAAGCCGTATTTGAAAGAATCCGGACTGTAGTAGATAGTTTTTTTCAATAGCAGACAGTTTTTCTGCTACCTTCACATGATATGTAAGTCTACTACGATTTCCGCCATAATTTCTCATTGAATGCAGCGATAGCAGCTGGTAACCTGACCTGCACCCTTGTGCATAGCAGCATAATGCCAGTGAGCTTACGTGGCGAGTCACATACTTTTATTAAGTGAAGTTACATAACTCATTTCCTACTTGTTAATAGCGCCACTTGTTGAAAGCTTATAGACAATTTACGAAGTCAGCCAATGCTTATAGAGGCGATATTCAAGGAAACCACACAGGCTTGCGTACAGAGGTAACCACTGAAAATTTGCAGACACCGCAAGTGCGTTTTAGATACTGGCAAAATTCTTAAAGTGTGCCTGGTGAAGCGCTGAAGCCCGCAATCAATTAACAAAGTTGCAAAGAACATCGATAGTGCCGGTTTAGGAGAGTTATCGTGGTGCAACCTTAGAAACAGTGAGTAGACAAAGTAAAGGTAACAGTGAGCCCTTCAGAGAGTGTCTGATGCTATGCTAAAGCCTCAAGTAATTGAATATGTTTTAAAAATTCGTCGGTAAGCACGCGGGTGCTGCGGCAGCAGTCGACGCTGTTCTTTATGTTACGCTTGGATACATCTACCGCAGGTCCCGTATTCGCAAATATTTCTTAAGCTTAAACTGTTCGTAAGATCAAAAACCATCAAATCTTCATGTAGGACATGCAGTAAAGACCGCCGGTCTTAGCAACGGACATATACTCAAGAAAAATTTCGTAAATTCGGCCACATTTTTTGTTCCTTTAGTCACTGGACAGGTGAAGCCGAACCCTTACTCCATCCTGAATACTCTACCGCAGTCACGGCTACCGTGGGAACGACTGGGACGTCAAAAGAGGGCCATTCAACGCTGTCTGCATCACCACTAGTTCTTGCGAAGCCACAGGAGAACGAGGCAGCTGGTGGTCAGACCGCTTCAGCGGCAGCCGGTGCGGGCATCCCTCTTAGCGCGTCCCGGACGAACCTTGTGCCAGCGGGCAAAGCCGTGGCAAGAAAGATGTCGCGCTCGTGTCGGCTCGTCGTGCCTTCTATTCGTGCAGCGACGCCGGCCTCCACCCTGTCAGCGCAGCGATCCACAGCGTTAGGCAAGGTTAGGGTCGAGCAAGTAGTTGAGACGACACTCGTCTTATGAGCGAAAGAAAAAAAAAATTTTTTTTCTTGTGTACTATATCGTGTACTTGTGTACTATATTTAGCGCACCTTTCGCTTAATAATGAATCGCTTGTATATTTCCAGGGACCCTCCTTAGTTTTCCTCCACAGAGACAAGCACCTCTTTGTGATTCCTCTTATTGCTTGTTTAATCACCGCCTCACCAGCCGCGGAATTTGCGACCATCTAGTTTGGATCAAACTGAAAGTAGCCCTAAACGATTTTGTAGCTGTTTATACTTAAGAAGCATCCGCCTCGCGTGCAGGACTCCCGTGGCTTGAATCCCAGTGCCGCGCAATTCACCCCCGGATTTAAAAAAAAAGAAAAGAAATTCCGCGTATGGCTAAAATTGCATAAACAGGCCTGGAGTGCGGCCTGATTCCGGTCACCAGAACCGGTAATGCACTCCATCACTAGAGCAGGATTGGCCATCCTGGTTCAGTACATGGCCACAACCTCCTATATGAAAACAACAATCAAACCCCGCCCTTAGTCCCCAGCAGCTGCGAAGCAACTGACCACGGCGACGGTCAGACCTGTGACGCAGCAGAGCGTGCTAAGAATCTCCGTGTCCGGACAGGCCGCCATACGAATCTGAACCTGGCAATGTTTAACGCTAGAACGTTATCTAGTGAGGCGAGTCTAGCAGTGTTATTGGAGGAATTAGTGGGCATTAAATGGGATATAATAGGGCTCAGTGGCGTTAGGAGGAAAAATGAAGTATATACAGTGCTAAAAAGTGGGCACGTCGAGTGCTACCGGGGCTTAGCGGAGAGACGAGAACTAGTAGTCGGATTTCTGATTAACAAGGACATAGCTGGTAACATACAGGAATTTTACAGCATTACCGAGAGGGTGCCAGGTTTTGTTGTGAAACTAAATAAGAGGCACAAATTGAAGGTCGTACAGGCCTATGCCCCTACATCCAGTCATCATGACCAGGAAGTCGATAGCTTTTATGAAGACGTGGAATAGGTGATGGGTAAAGTCAAAACAAAATACACTATACTGATGGGCGACTTAAATGCCAGGGTAGGTGAGAAATAGGCTGGAGACAAGTCAGTGGAAGAATATGGCATAGGCCTTAGGAATAGCATGAGCTAGTTATTAGTAAAGTTTGCAGAACGGATAGCCGAAGCAAGCGGGATAGCCGAAAGTGTACGTTCAGGAGCCCGAATGGCGAGACTAGAAATGAAATAGACTTCATACTCTGCACTAACCCTGGCATCATACAAGATGTAGACGTGCTCGACAAGGTGCGCTGCAGTGACCATAGGATGGTAAGATGTCGAATTAGCATAGATTTGAGGAGGGTACGGAAGAAACTGGTACATAAGAAGGCGATCAATGAGTTAGCAGTAAGAAGGAAAACAGGAATCCCGGATTAAGTGACAGAACAGGTATTCGGCTTTAACTATGGAAGAGGACCTTAGTGTTGAAGCAATGAACGACAATCTTATGGGCATCATTAAGGAGTGTTCAATAGAAGTCGGTGGTAACTTCGTTACACAGGATACCGGTAAGCTATCGTAGGAGGCGAAAGATTTGATTAAGAAACGCCAATGTATGAAAGCCTCTAACCACACAGCTAGAATAGAACTGGCAGAACTTTGCAAGTTAATCAACAAGCGTAAGACAGCTGACATAAGGATGTATAATATGGATCGAATTGAGCATTCTCTAAGGAATGGTGGAAGCCTAAAAGCAGCGAAGAAGAAACTAGGAATAGGCAAGAATCAGATGTATGCGTTAAGAGACAAAGCCGGGAATATCATTACTAATATTGATGAGATAGTTCAAGTAGCTGAGGATTTCTATAGAGATTTATACAGTACCAGTGGCACCCACGACGATAACGAAAGACAGAATAGCCTAGAGGAATTTGAAATCCCACAAGTAACGCCGGAAGAAATAAAGAAAACCTTGGGCGCAATGCAAAGGGGGAAGCAGCTGGGGAGGATCAGGTAACAGCAGATTTGTTGAAGGATGGGGGGGCAGATTGTTCTAGAAGAACTGGCCACCGTGTATATACAACGCCTCATGACCTCGAGCGTACCGGAATCTTGGAAGAACGCCAACATAATTTTAATCCATAAGAAAGGGGATGCCAAAGACTGGAAAAATTATAGACTGATCAGCTTACCGTCAGTTGCCTACAATGTATTTACTAAGGTAATCGCAAATAGAACCAGGAACACCTTATACTTCCGTTAAACAAAGGACCAGGCAGGATTTCATAAAGGCTACTCAACAATAGACCATATTTACACAATCAATCTGGTCATAGAGAAATGTGTGGAATTTAACCAACCCTTATATATAGCTTTCATTGGTTGCGAGAAAGCGTTTGATTAAGTCGAAACCTCAGCAGTCATGCAGGCATTACGGAATCAGGGTGTAAACGAGACGTATGTCAAAATACTGAAAGATATCAGTAGCGGCTCCACAGCCGCCGTAGTCCTCCATAAAGAAAGCAACAAAATCCCAATAAAGAAAGGTATCAGACAGGGAGATACGATCTGTCCAATGCTATTCACAGCGTGTTTACAGGAGGTATTCAGAGACCTGTATTGGGAAGAATTGGGGATAAGAGTTTTTGGAGAATACCTTAGTAGCTTGCGATTCGCAGATGATATTGCCTTGCTTAGTAACCCAGGATACCAACTGCAATGCATGCTCACTGTCCTGGAGAGGCAAAGCAGAAGGGTGGGTGTAAAAATTAATCTGCAGAAAACTAAAGTAACGCTTAACTGTCTCGGAAGAGAACAGCAATTTACGATAGGTTACGAGGCATTGGAAGTGGTAAGGGAATACATGTACTTAGGGCAGGCAGTGACGGCGGATCCGGGTCATGAGAATGAAATAGTCAGAAGAATAAGAATGGGCTAGGATGCGTTTGGCAGGCATTCCTAGAATATGAACAGCAGGTTGTCATTATCCCTCAAGAGAAAAGTGTATAACAGCTGTGTCTTACCAGTACTCACCTACGGGGCAGAAACCTGGAGGATTACGAAAAGGGTTCTACTTAAATTGAGTATGACGCAACGACCTATGGAAAAAAGAATGATAGGTGTAACTTAAGGGATAATAAAAGAGGAGATTGGGTGAGGGAACAAACGCGAGTTAATGACATCTTAGTTGAAATCAAGAAAAAGAAATGGGCATGGGCAGGACATTTAATGAGGAGGGAAGATAACCGATGGTCATTAATGGTTACGGACTGGATTCCAAGGGAAGGGAAGCGTAGCAGGGGGCGGCAGAAAGTTAGGTGGGCGGACGAGATTATGAAGTTTGGAGGGACAACATGGCCACAAGTAGTACATTCCTGGGGTAGTTAGAGAAGTATGGGAGAGGCCTTTGCCCTTCAATGGGCGTAGCCAAACTGATGATGATGATACTTAAGAAGCGGAGCGACTGTTTACCGTATAGCAGCGTGGAAGAGTTGATTGGCTAATGAGGCTTAACCTCCCGAAGTGACAGGCTATGCGCAACTTCGTATTAGAGAGCTTTGGAAAATTGACAGTCACTTGAGAAACCTTACGTAATTTGAATACGAAAGCACAACAACTTCTCTAACTAATTTGCTGCGTCCACGATACGCGACGTCATACATTATCACCTGTGCTTCACAACTTTACCTTTATCCGCCTTAATCCATCTTGCTCTAATTTGTCCAACCGTTATCCTCCTTGCTGTAATTTGTACCAACCAAATTTATCAACCCTAATCTACTTAGGCCACTATGGTCCATATTATTCCAACGGAATCCACTTTGCTCCACTTTGCTCTAATATGTACCAACCTTAGTCTACTTAACTCACATTAATCCACTTATTAATTCATTTAAATGCAGGTTTTTTTGTGCCAAATCCACGGTCTGTTTATGAAGCGCACCGTAGTGGGGAGTCCGGAAATTTCGACCACTCGGGGTTCTTTAACGTGCACCCAACTCTAAGTACACAGGTGTTTTCGCATTTCGCTCCTATCGAAACGCGGCCGCCGTGGCCGGGATTGGATTCCGCGACCTCGTGCTTAGCAGCCCAACATGATAGCCGCTTAGTAGTCGATCACGGCAGCTCTCTTTAATTCAAACTTATTCACTATATTCCACCTTAAGCCACCTTACTCTAACTTGTTCTAACTTAAATTCTGTATTACTACCGGCGTCATACAAGACGCTGATAACGTCACCGATAATGATATTTATTTTGTTACCGCTCGTTGCGTATACGGCTTTCCTGCCTCATGGGGCATATAATGCTTTCCCATTATTAATATCGACCCTTCGGAATCATTTGACGCGCATCAAATCTCCATATGCGCGCATCTTACCAATTCGCCCGCATTGGAACGTGAGCGACGTTGGCGAGATTCAAGTCCTCGCACTAGTTTATAGTACGGCACAACTCTCTAGCCACTGAACAATTGATACACGTATGATGAGGCTATAGTTATTGCAGTCTCGAGGGAACTAGCGGTCTGTGCAGGCGGCGCAAGCCCAGCACAACCTGGCTCAGCGCCGGCGTTCGTTTGTGACCCGACCGCCGACAACGCCTTCGTCATGGCCGGCAGCCATGTGCTGCACGCTGCTCGTGAGTGGCGCCCTGGTCTCCTTTATGGTGTTCATGCAAAGATCGCTGACGAGCGTGGACGTCGAGAACGGCGCGTTCTGCAAGAGCAGGGGCTGCATCCAGCACCGCCGCATGCTCCGTGGCCAGCTGGACAGGTGGAGTACATATCTCGAAGGTCACTGTATATACGAAACTGCTGGGAACCGAGCCATATCGTTCACCATATCGGTAGTCTTGTTAATCAGGCTCACTCTTGTTATTATACATTTAAGCTTTCACGGTACGTTCACTTCATGTATGAGTTACGCCACGTAATGAACTTTAGAAGTTGCGTTAAGCCAAAGGTGGTTTGAGACATTAAAAAAGTTGCGTCAATGCGGCTATATTGTTTGCACTGCTTAGCGCATTAAGTAGCCGTAGAATACTGCAAACCGGAAGCTTTTTGTTATTCAGGGCTGTTGAACAGAAGGTTGCCAACCCGAAATGTATACACGTGTCAAAGTGAGTCTGTCACACTCACCAGGAGTTGCAATAACAACCTCCTGGTCACACCAAGTGGGCGGAGCTTCCCGGTGTGTAATAAGATCGTTTATGGTCGCTGGCGCATATGTGTTCAAATCAAATCAGGAGTACGCCCCGACCCACAGAAGACAGCTGCCATCGCAAAATTCCCGCAGCCAACCGACAAGAAGGCAGTGCGCAGATTCCTTGGCATCTGTGCCTACTATAGGCGCTTTGTCAAGGACTTTTCACGCATCGCGGAGCCGCTAACACATCTAACCAAATGTGATGTCGCGTTCAAGTGGGAAACGCCGCAGGCCAAGGCATTTCAAGAACTCAAACGACGCATGCAGTCGCCGCCGGTACTTGCACACTTCGACGAGGACGCCGATACCGAAATCCACACTGACGCCAGTAGCCTAGGCCTCGGTGCCGTCCTAGTCCAGAGGAAAGAAGGACTTGAAAGGGTGATATCGTACGCTAGCCGGTCGCTGTCAAAAGCGGAAAGCAACTATTCTACGACTGAAAAGGAATGCCTTGCCATCATTTGGGCTACAGCTAAATTCCGCCCTTACCTCTATGGCAGGCCATTCAAAGTCGTCAGTGACCATCACGCATTGTGCTGGCTAGCTAACTTAAAGGACCCTTCAGGACGGCTGGCGCGGTGGAGCCTCAGACTACAAGAATATGACGTCACGGTAATATACAAGTCCGGAAGAAAACACTCCGACGCCGACTGCTTATCGCGCGCCCCCATCGATCCCCCGCCGCAAGACGACGAGGACGACGACGCCTTCCTTGGGATAATAAGCGCGGAAGACTTTAGTAAACAGCAATAAACCGACCAGGAGCTAAAAGGCCTCGTCGACTATTTGGAAGGGAACACCGACGTTGTCCCTAGGGCATTTAAGCGCGGTTTATCTTCGTTCACGCTACAAAACAACCTGCTCGTGAAGAAGAACTTTTCACCAGTCCGCGCCAGCTACCTTCTTGTTGTACCGTCAGCGCTACGTCCCGAAATACTGCACGCCCTACACGACGATCCAACCGCTGGGCACCTCGGATTCTCCCGGACGCTGTCGAGAATACAGGAAAGGTATTACTGGCCGCGTCTGACCGCTGACGTCGCCCGTTACGTCAAGACATGCCGAGACTGTCAACGACGCAAGACACCACCGACAAGGCCAGCAGGATTACTACAGCCGATCGAACCTCCTCGCCGACCATTCCAGCAGATTGGGATGGATTTGTTGGGGCCGTTTTTGATATCAACATCCAGGAATAAGTGGATCGTCGTGGCGACGGACTATCTCACCCGTTTTGCTGAAACTAAAGCTCTACCAAAAGGCAGCGCAGCCGAAGTGGCGAAATTTTTCGTCGAGAACATCCTGCTGCGACATGGTGCCCCAGAAGTCCTCATCACCGACAGAGGAACGGCTTTTACAGCAGAGCTCACCCAAGCCATTCTGCAGTACAGCCAGACAAGCCACAGGAGGACAACTGCCTACCATCCGCAGACGAATGGTCTCACGGAGTGCCTGAACAAGACCCTCGCCGACATGCTAGCAATGTACGTCAACGTCGAACACAAGACGTGGGACGCGGTCCTGCCGTACGTAACCTTTGCGTACAACACGGCGGTGCAAGAAACAACAGAGATCACGCCGTTTAA